>NC_069691.1:23473248-23782112 GCF_023699985.2 Odocoileus virginianus | reverse complement strand
TTGTTGTCTGCGGATATTTTGAAGACAGCCAGACTGACTGGTGTAAGGTGATATCTCATTGTAGCTTTGATTTGCATCAATAAAGGACAGAAATGGTATGGACCTAACAGAAGCAGAATATATTAAGAAGAGGTGGCAAGAATACACAGAAGAACTGTACAAAAAGATCTTCATGACCCAGAGAATCACAATGGTGTGATCACTCACCTAGAGCCAGACATCCTGGAATGTGAAGTCAAGTGGGCCTTAGAAAGCATCACTACGAACAAAGCTGGTGGATGTGATGGAATTCCAGTTGAACCGTTTCAAATCCTGAAAGATGATGCTGTGAAAGTGCTGCACTCAATATGTCAGCAAATTTGGAAAATTCAGCAGTGGCCACAGGACTGAAAAAGGTCAGTTTTCATTCCAATCCCTAAGAAAGGCAATCCCAAAGAATGCTCAAACTACCACACAATTGCACTCATCTCACACTCTGGTAAGGTAATACTCAAAATTCTCCAAGCCAGGCTTCAGCAATACGTGAACCGAGAACTTCCAGATGTTCAAGCTGGTTTTAGAAAAGGCAGAGGAACCAGTGATCAAATTGCCAATATCTGCTGGATCATCAAAAGCAAGAGAGTTCCAGAAAAACATCTATTTCTGCTTTATTGACTATGCCAAAGACTTTGACTGTGTGGATCACAATAAACTGTGAAAAATTCTGAAAGAGATGGGAATACCAGACCACCTGACCTGCCTCTTGAGAAACCTGTATGCAGGTCAGGAAGCAACAGTTAGAACTGGACATGGAACACCAGACTGGTTCCAAATAGGAAAAGGAGTACATCAAGGCTGTATATTGTCACCCTGCTTATTTAACTTATATGCAGAGTACATCATGAGAAATGCTGGGCTGGAAGAAGCACAAGCTGGAATCAAGATTGCTGGGAGAACTATCAATAACCTCAGATATGCAGATGACACCACCCTTATGGCAGAAAGTGAAGAGGAACTAAAAAGCCTCTTGATGAAAGTGAAAGAGGAGAGTGAAAAAGTTGGCTTAAAGCTTAATATTCAGAAAAGTAAGATCATGGCATCTGGTCCCATCACCTCATGGCAAATAGATGGGGAAACAGTGGAAACAGTGTCAGACTTTATTTTTTGGGGCTCCAAAATCACTGCAGATGGTGATTGCAGCCATGAAATTAAAAGACTCTTACTCCTTGGAAGGAAAGTCAACCTAGACAGCATATTAAAAAAGCAGAGACATTACTTTGCCAAAAAAGGTTCGTCTAGTCAAGGCTATGGTTTTTCCAGTGGTCATGTATGAATGTGAGAGTTGGACTATAAAGAAAGCTGAGCACCAAAGAATTGATGCTTTTGAACTGTGGTGATGCTTTTGAACTGTGGTGTTGGAGAAGACTCTTGAGAGTCCCTTGGACTGCAAGGAGATCCATCCAGTCCATCCTAAAGGAGATCAGTCCTCGGTGTTCACTGGAAGGACTGATGCTTAAGCTGAAACTCTAATCCTTTGGCCACCTGATGCAAAGAGCTGACTCATTTGAAAAGACCCTGATGCTGGGAAAGATTGAGGGCAGGAGGAGAAGGGGACAACAGAGGATGAGATGGTTGGATGGCATCACTGACTCAATGGACATGGGTTTGGGTGGACTCCAGGAGTTTGTGATGGACAGGGAGGCCTAGCATGCTGCAGTTCATGGGGTTACAAAGAGTCAGACATGACTGAGCGACTGAACTGAGCCAGTCTATGTCTTTTGGTTGGTGTATTTAATCCATTTACATTTAAGGTAATTATCAATATATATGATCCTATTACCATTTTGTTAATTGGGGTTTATTTTTTATTTCCTTCTCTTATGTTTCCTGCCTAAAGAAGTTCCTTTATCATTTGTTGTAAAACTGGTTTCAGTTCAGTTCAGTTGCGTCCAACTCTTTGCAACCCCATGAATCGCAGCACGCCAGGCCTCCCTGCCCCTCACCAACTCCCGGAGTTTACTCAAACCCATGTCTATTGAGTCGGTGATGCCATCCAGCCATCTCATCCTCTGTCGTCCCCTTCTCCTCCTGCCTCCAATCCCTCCAAGCATCAGGGTCTTTTCCAATGAGTCAACTCTTCGCATCAGGTGGCCAAAGTATTGAAATTTCAGCTTCAGCATCAGTCCTTCTAATGAAAACCCAGGACTTATCTCCTTCAGGATGGACTGGTTGGATCTCCTTGCAGTCCAAGGGACTCTCAGGAGTCTTCTCCAACACCACAGTTCAAAAGCATCAGTTTTTCAGCACTCAACTTTTTTCACAATCCAGCTCTCACATTCATACATGACCACTGGAAAAACCATAGCCTTGACCAGACGGACCTTTGTTGGCAAAGTAATGTCTCTACTTTTTAATATGCTATCTAGGTTGGTCATAACTTTCCTTCCAAGGAGTAAGAGTCTTTTAATTTCATGGCTGCAGTCACCATCTGCAGTGATTTTGGAGCCCAAACTGGTTTAGTGATGCTGAATTCTCTTAACTTCTGTTTGTCTGGAAAGCTTTTGATTTCTCCATCAAATCAGAATGAGAGTCTTGCTGGTAGAGTATTCCTGGTTGTTGGTTCTTCCCTTTTGTCTCTTGGAATATATTATGCTACTGCCTTTTGGCTTAGAGAGTTTCTGTTGAGAAATCAGCTGATAACTTTATGGTTTTTCCCTTGTATGTTGTCTTTTTTCCCTTGTTGCTTTTAATAATTTGTCTTTAATTTTCATCGGTTTTATTACATGTGTCTCAGTGTGTTCCTCCTTGGGTTTATCCTGTCTGGGACTCTCTGTGCTTCCTGGATTTGATTGACTATTTCCTTTCCCATGTTGGGGAACTTTTCAGCTATTATCTCTTCAAATATTTTATCAAGTCTTTTCTCTCTCTCTTCTCCTTCTGGAACCCCTTTAATGTCAATATTGGTGTATTTAATGTTGTATCAGAGGTTTGTTAGGCTGTCTTCATTTCTTTTCATTCTTTTCTCTCTATTCTGTTTTGCAGCATTGATTTCCAGCATTCTGTCTTCTGGGTCACTTATCCATTCTTCTGCCTCAGTTATTCTGCTATTGAGTCATCCTATGTATTGTTCATCTCTGTTTGTTCTTTACTTCTTCTAGGTCCTTGGTTACCATTTGTTGCATCTTCTCAAATCTTTGCCTCCATTCTTTTTCTGAGATCCTGAATCATATTCACTATAGTTATTTTAAATTCTTTTTCTGGTAGGTTGCCTATCTCTACTTCATTTGGTTGTTTTTCTGGGGATTTATCTTATTCCTTCATCCAGAACATAATCCTATTTCTTTTCATTTTTCGGAAGTTTTCTGTGATTGTGGTATTCTGTAGGCTGATGGGATTGTAGTTCTTATTTCTTTTGTCGGCCTTCTGGTGGCAGAAAAGGCTTGTGCAAGCTTCCAGATAGGAGGGACTTGCTGTGGGAAAAGCTGGGTCTTATTCTGGTGGGCAGGGCTGTGCTTAATAAAACTTTAATCCAATAATCTGCTGACAGGTGGGGCTGTGCTCCCTCCCTGTTAGTTGATTAGCCTGAGGTGACCTAGCCCTGGAGTCTATAGGCTTCTACAGTAGGGTTATTGGTGAACTCCAAGAGGACATTTGCTGAGATGTGTCTCCCATGACTGCTGCTGGCAGTGCCCCTGTCTGTCCCCGAGGCAGGCCACTGCCAACCCATGCCTCTGCAGAAGGCCCCCAGACACTCAGAGGTAGGTCTGCCTCAGGCTCCTGTGGTGTCACTGTTCCTTTCTCTTGAGTCCTGGCATGCACAAAATTTTGTTTGTACCCTCTGAGAGTCTGTTTCCCCCAGTCCTATGGAAGCTCTGTAATCAAATCGTGCTGGCCTTCCAAATCAGATTCCCTGGGGATTCCCAGTCCTTGGCTGGATTCACAGGCTGAGGAGCCTGATGTGGGACCTAGAACCCTCACAACCGTGCAGGAACTTTGGTATTCTTGTTCTCCAGTTTGCGAGTTGCCCACCTGATAGGGTTAGGGTTTGATTTTATCATAATAGTACCCCCCCTGTTGTTTTGTGGTGGCTTCTGCTTTGTCCTTGAATGTGGAGTATCTTTTTTGGCGGGTTCCAGTGTCTTTGTGTTGATAGTTATTTAACAGCTAGTTGCAAATTTGGTGCTCAGGGAGAAGATAAGCACACGTCCTTCTACTCCACCAGCTGATTTCTTCAGATGTCTCTTAAGTATGCAAGCAGTGCTGTGTTGAGACTGGAATTATCATTTTGAAATTCACTATATTTAGTTGATATTTAAACCATAGACCTGGATGAAGTCACTTATAGAAAGTATAGAAAAGAGAAAAATTTCTGGGACTAAACACTGGAGCAAAACAATATAAAAGCACAACAAAAAGTGAGGGAAATTAGGGGAATCTGAAAATTCATCCAAGAAAGAAACACCAGAGAGGTGAGGTGCAAACCAAGGGGGATTGTTGTTCCAGAAACCAAATAAAGGAAGTGTTGTTAACAGTGGTGATCAACTGGAACAAGGCTGCTGAAAGGTTAAATATGAGGAAAGGAAATTCAGCATTTGATTGATGAAGTAGAACCAGATTTGGCATTGATGACTTCACAAGAGTAGGATCAAAAACATGGTCAGAAATTTAAGAAAGGAGTAGAAGGGACTTAGAGGCAAATATAAATGTTTCAAAAAGTTTTGCTATGAAGGGAAGCAGAGATATGACATGCTAACTTGTAGGAAATGGAGAAGTCAAGAAATTTTTGATATTTTTTTAGTTTTTTGAGTAAGTCAGAGTATGGCACATCTTTAAGGTGATGGTAATTATCTAGAGGAAAAGGGGAAAGGATAATGGTAAAAGAGGACAGAATGACTGGACCCATGCCCTAGAGGAGGTAGAATGAACAGGATTCTTTACACAACTAGAGCAATACATATTTTCTAAGATAATAAACTTTTATTAACTACAATTTTGTTGTTTTAGTTCCTAAGTCATGTCTGACTCTTTGTGATCCCATAGACAGTAGCTCACTAGGTTCCTCTGTCCATGAGATTTTCCAGGCATGAATACTGGAGTAGATTGCCATTTCCTTCTTTAGATTAACTGTAGTAGAAAGTAACATACAGATATCAGTAATGAGCTTATACTGTACCTTCATGCATGTTAAATCACTTCAGTCGTGTCTGACTCTTTGCGACCCTATGGACTGTAGCCTGAAGGCTCCTCTGTTCATGGGATTCTCCAGGCAAGAATACTGAAGTGGGTTGCTATTTGCCCATGTTCAGGGGATCTTCCGAACCCAAGGATCGAACCCATGTCTCTTTTTGTCTCCTGCACTGGCAGGTGGGTTCTTTACCACTAGTGCCATCTGGGACATGCTGTAAGAAAATCTTAATTGACTCTATTAAAATGATATTAAACATAGATCAATACCATGGCCTCAGAGTATTTCAGAGCCTAACTCTTCCATAATTTACTTTATCAATTTCTTCTTGGATATTTAGGTTTTTTTTCCAATTTTTGCATTGCAGGTGGATTCTTCACCAACTGAGCTATCAGGGAAGCCCTGTCCAGGCTCAATCCCCACTCTAAGACCAGAACTTTGCTATATATTCAAGATCTAGAGCATGAGTGGGAAAAATGACTTTGTCCCCTGCTAATCATGTCTCTTCCACCACCCAGAGAGATGTGCCCATTGTCTGTCAAACAGGGCCCAGGAGAGTTGACAGTGACACTGCTTCTGCCCCCTTTGGGACTCACAAGTGCTAATAAATTTGAAGAGTGCCACAGAGCAGTGGTTCAGATGATAAAAGAATCTGCCTGCAATGCAGGAGACCTGGGTTCAACCCCTGGGCCAAGAAGATCCCCTGGAAAAGGGAATAGCACCCCCTCCAGTATTTTTGCCTGAAGAACCCATGGACAGAGGAGCCTGGCAAGCTACAGTCCATGGGGTCGCAAAGAATCGGACATGACTGAATGACTTACACATGTGCACACACATACACAGAGCCATAGCCTGCAGCCCCAGAAGTTCTGAAAATGTTTTAGGCCTCATTATGTTAAACATTTAAGAAAAAGACTTAGAGATGGGAAAAGTGAAGATACAGCAGACTGAATCAGTTCAGTTCTGTTCAGTTGCTCAGTTGTGTCTGACTTCGCAACCCCATGAATCGTAGCACACCAGGCCTCCCTGTCCATCACCAACTCCCAGAGTCCACCCAAACCCATGTCCATTGTGCCGGTGATGCCATCCAACCCTCTCATCCTCTGTCATCCCCTTCTCCTCCTGCCCCAAATCTTTCCCAGCATCAGGGTCTTTTCAAATGAGTCAGCTCTCCACATCAGGTGGCCAAAGTATTGGAGTTTCAGCTTTAACATCAGTCCCTCCAGTGAACAACAGGACTGATTTCCTTTAGGATGGACTGGTTGGATCTCCTTGCAGTCCAAGGGACTCTCAAGAATCTTCTCCAACACCACAGTTCAAAAGCATCAATTCTTCGGCGCTCAGCTTTCTTTATAGTCCAATTCTCATGACTACTGGAAAAACCATAGCCTTGACTTGATGGACCTTTGTTGGCAAAGTAATGTCTCTGCTTTTTAACATGCTGTCTAGGTTGGTCATAACTTTCCTTCCAAGGAGCAAGCGTCTTTTTAATTTCATGGCTGCAATTACCATCCACAGTGATTTTGAAGCCTAGAAAAATAAAGTCTGACACTGTTTCCACTGTTTCCCCATCTATTTGCCATGAGGTGATGGGACCAGATGCCGTGATCTTACTTTTCTGAATGTTGAGCTTTAAGCCATCTTCTTCACTCTCCTCTTTCACTTTCATCAAGAGGCTCTTTAGTTCTTCTTCACTTTCTGCCATAAGGGTGTCATCTGCATATCTGAGGTAATTGATATTTCTCCCAGCAATCTTGCTTCCAGCTTGGGCTTCTTCCAGCCCAGCATTTCTCATGATGTACTCTGCATATAAGTTAAATAAGTAGGGTGACAATATACAACCTTGACGTACTCCTTTTCCTATTTGGAACCAGTCTGGTGTTCCATGTCCAGTTCTAACTGTTGCTTCCTGACCTGCATACAGGTTTCTCAAGAGGCAGGTCAGGTGGTCTGGTATTCCCATCTCTTTCAGAATTTTCCACAGTTTATTGTGATCCACCCAGTCAAAGGCTTTGGCATAGTCAATAAAGCAGAAATAGATGTCTTTCTGGAACGCTCTTGCTTTTTTGATGATCCAGCAGATGTTGGCAATTTGATCTCTGGTTCCTCACCTTTTCTCAAACCAGCTTGAACATCTGGATGTTCATGGTTCACATATTGCTGAAGCCTGGCTTGGAGAATTTTGAACGTTCCTTTACTAGCATGTGAGATGTGTGCAATTGTGTGGTAGTTTGAGCATTCTTTGACATTACCTTTCTTTGGGGTTGGAATGAAAACTGACTATCTTGCTCTAAATTTCTCAGCAAAGCAAAAATACAAGCAGAGAATTCCACTGGGGTCTGTATGACTCTAAGCACCCTTCCTTTCTCCCTTTCATTATACTCTCTGTCTCACAAATTCCTGCCTCCATCACTAGCCCTTCTCAACCTTCCCCAGGCCTAACAGCAACACAGCTCCTTCCTGGGAACAGAGTCCATCCTGAACCAAACTTCCATGTCCCTTAGAGTCAAGGCTGAGGTCCTTCCAGCTTTATCTCTGATCTTCCTTTCATAAGCTCTGTGAAGTTACACAGGCACTTCCCAGCCCCCAGTATGCCCTGACATTTCCCGTCTCTTTTTCTTTCTTCATGTGTTTCCTACATCTGATGTCCTTCATTGACCTCCACATTCTAGGATCCCACCCATTCTTCAAGGTCTGGCTCAGATGCTACCTCCTGTAGGAAGTTTTGCCAAGGGTGGCTGGGCTTGCCCAACTCACAATTCCTGGAGTGCTTTACTTGTCTCTGTTTTGTGAACCTTAACACTATCTTGTTTAGAGATAATTTTTACATATATCATATCTCTTCTGCTATCAAACTTGAAACTCCTAGAGGAAAGAGATCATGTCTAAATCATCTAAGTAACTCTTTGAGCAACAGGCCCAGTACTGGCATAAAGTAAGCCCTTGTTAAAGGCTTGAAGTACGGGTGGATGGATAGGTAAATGATGCCCTAGCTATCCCTGGCTTTGTTTTAATGAATGCATTTTGTTCTATTTAAACTCTAGAACCTGTTTTCACTGACATGGTTATGTATAGCTGTCACTAAGTGCCTTGAAACTCTTCATTCACTATCTTTCCTCTTCTGTTGCTGTTAGTAACCCGATTCTTCCAGTCCACCTCCATCCTTTCCCCTTAAAGCTCTTACTCTAGTTTCCCATAATTATTTCTCTCAGATATTCCTAGGTGAGAAGTCAGTTAATAGGTACTTAACATATATATAGTCTTTGCCATGGGGAGCTGCATTTTAATAGGACGTTCAAAAGGCAGAAAGTATATAGACTTCTAATAATGAAATTTTGGACACCATAATAGAAGGTAGGGAGAAAACCTGTGTAATTGCCTACTGCGTGACTTCAGGCTAGCCCAGTGTCCAGGCTTCCTACAAGGGAGTAGGAATTATCCTGAGAACTCTGTACCACTGACTCCCACCCCCTTCCTGACTCAGGAACTAAAGCAGGACATTCCAGCACTCATGCGTTCACTGATGTGAACCTTTGACTGTGCCAAAATCTCAGCCGCATCAACTTAGCCCCATGGAGGTCATAGTTCTCTCACTGCACTCAAGAGTTAAAGAACAAACTGCTATATATAAAAAATAAATAGGATATAAGGATATATTGTACAGTATAGAGAATATAGCCAATATTTAGTAATAACTTTAAGTAGAGAATAACCTCAAAAATTTTGAATCCCTATGCTCTATATCCGAAGGTAATATAATATTGTAAATCAACTATGAAAGTGAAAGTGTTAACCCCTTTCAGTCATGTCCGACTCTTTGCAACCCTATGGACTATATAGCTCACCAGGCTCCTTTGTCCAAGGAATTGTCCAGGTAAGGATACTGGGGTGGGTTGCTATTACCTTCTCCAGGGGATCTTCCCAGTCCAGGGATTGAACCCAGATCTCCTGCACTGGAGGCAGATTCTTTACCATCTGAGCCACCAGAGGAGTTAAAGTGTACTGTCATGGCCTAGTCTCTGCTCTCACTAGAGGTCTAGAAGCCAAGAGCAGAGCTGGGCCCCCTCCCACACTCCCACCAGGAAGCAGGCAGTCACTCACCTGCCTTTCTAAGCCCTGACCCCAGAAGAAAGACCTCAAAGTGTCCTTGTGGAGCTTCCTGGCCTGGGAGGGGGTAGAGAAAACAGATGGGGAGACATGAGTGGCAGATGGGGAGACCCCTCACAACTGGGCCCCATCCTGTCTCCAGGGAAGTAGTCCCTCTTACCTGAGCCAAGCCAGTCTTCCTAGCATCCTACTGTGTCAGTCAGAGGCCCAAGAGGAACATTTTGAGGACTTTCTCTGAACCGATCTTTAGCTTCAGTGAGAATACTAAAAAAATAAAAATAAAAAAATAGTTGGTTCTGGCTCTAAGGAAGCCATTAAAGTGCTAATAATGAATGGAAAGCAAGGGGCTGGGTTTTGAACCTAGTTTCATCCTTATAGCTCTGTGACCTTGAGCAAAATGCCCAAATTTTATTAGCCTTCATTTCCTTTAAAATTGTAATAAAACAATACCCATTTCATTGACAAAAGATAAGAAATGTAAGGCACCCAGTACAGTGCCTGGACTCATAGTGTGAATTCCAGGATTATTAACAGCTGTTAAGGAGATTGTAGTAGGGCTAAAGACATTAGACATGGTATTTAGGCAATGGAAAGGAGGAGAGAGAAGTCTCATTCTTAACACACATATACCACCACTACCACCCTACTTTTGAATTTGCAGCCTTATCCTTGTCCCTGAGAGCTGGCCCCAGCCACCAGATACCTGCTGCTGTCTGGTCTGGCACTGAAGACCCTCCAAAGCATGCCTTTGGTTTCTATTCTTATCTCTCAGCTTCCTTCAAACAGCTGATGCTCTGGCCATACCTGACCATGCCCCTACTGTAACCTTTCCTGTTCCCAAATCCTGGACTGTCTGTGCTACCACCAGTGTTGACATCCTCCACCTCATTGAAGCCTTAAACCCAAAAGCCTCTCTGATCTCCAAATTAGGATAAAACTTGGCCTCCTCTTAGCTTCCACAGCACCTTTAAGATTAAGGCTATTTTCTCAAATCTTCCTTTAAAATGCAAGCACATCAAAGGCATGACAACATTTCAGCCAAACTTAGAAGCTCTGGGCATAATAATACATTGAGAAAGGACACAGGACACAATTAAGCCATCCTGAGCCTTGTGCTTTATTCCCAAGACAGCAGGCTCAAGCATTCAGTGACTAGTTTCTGGTTACCTGGGGCTTTGCTTGTCTTTCTCTAGTCCTTGGGGAAGCAGAGCTCTTTCTATCTAAACTGTAGATCAATTCCTCGGCCTGGTTGTCCTAAAACCCACAGGATGCTCCTCTCACTTTCTTGCTTTACTTTTCTAGCTTTAAAACTGCTCCCAAAATCTGCTTCATTTGCTGTTCTCACCAGTCTCCATGTTTCTCAGATTTTAAAAAACATATTCTCCTGTCTTTGATATTAGTCACTCCCAGTCATCCGTGGGCACCTCTCTGATCAAGCCCCACATCCAGGCTACTAGCTCTTATGTTAACCACTGTACACCTCTCTGCCTCGGGCTTTTGTCAAAGGAAGCCCCAGGCAACTCTTCCCTATACTTCCTAGGGTCTTGTCTGTCACCTACATCACTGAGTGTCTCCTCTAAAAGACCCACATGAGATATTTCTTTGAGATTATACTGCTAAGAAAAGCTCTTCCGCCTCCCCTGAGGAACTTTCCATAATTCTCTCTGATCATAAGGACTATGTAACAGCTCAGGTCCCAGTTTGGGTTTTTAGTTGCCAAGAGCTTGGCAGCAGATTTGAGGCTGAACTAAAGGAACCTGGCTCTCTGTACAATCCAGGGCTCCTTCCTATGGGGTTACCTCTTGATGTCTAGAACAGTTCAGCCTGTTTTGTTTCTTTGATTATTTCTACTTTGAGCTTCCCTGGGTGCAGATTCTATCTGCTCCCCCTCTCTGTCACTGGAGGGTCTTCAGCTACCCCAAAACAAAGTCTTCCTGTCCTCTACCTCCTGGTTCCTAGATTTTTTTTTTTTTTTTTTTGTCTTGAGTTCTGTTGTTCTGAAAGGAAGCATGAGAATTTAGGGAGTTTTATTATAGTATTTCATGGGAATGCAAAGAGAAAATTAGAAATTTAGTTACTTTACCCCCTTTTTTAAAGAAAAGTCAGTTTTTTATCACAAGTCCACATGATCATAATTGAGACAGTAGTTCTCTGTGTCTTGTTAAAAAGCTAAACAGGGGCTTCCCTGGTGGCTCAGTGGTAAAGGATCCGCCTGCCAATGCAGGAGACACGGGATTGGATCCCTGGTCTGGGAAGATCCTACTGTGATGGAGCAGCTAAACCTGTGCGCCACAACAGAGCCTGTGCTCTGGAGCCTGGGAATTGGAATTACAAAGCTCAAGCACCCTAGAGCCCATGCTCCACAAGAGAAGCCGTAGCAATGAGAAGCCCAAGTACAGCAACAGAGACCAAGCACAGCCAAAAGTAAATCATTTTTTTTTTAAAGCAAAACACTGTGAATAATTCTCCACTTCACTATTCCCTTCTCCCAGAGATGACACTTTTTACCTCTTCTAGTTGATTCTTTTGGTATAACTTTAAATAATCTACTTATAGATTACTTCTGCTATTTATATTATTCTGTGGTTTCTTTGGTTTTTAAGTTTTAGGTATTATTTACTGACTTCCCACTGAGGAAGATGAGGATGTAACTCTCATTTGCTACCACCACTATCACTAGCTCTCACCAACCTCCACACACCATTTCTTACCTACCTCTATTCTCAGTAAGTCATATGGTAATTTTGGTTAGACTGATTTTAGTTAAATTATTATGATTATATGAGTGCTACAGCTGAACTATGTAGCATATTACAATTACTTTTCCTTCTCAGCACAACTTTTTGTTTTTTTCCTGGATTTAATATCTGTACTTTTTTTTTTCCATCTTCTTACTTTTTATGGTCTTGACATTAATTCAGATCTGCTCCCAGCCTTTGTATCTCTTTCCTCAATACGTCGTTCAGTCACTCAGTCGTGTTCAATTCTTTGTGACCCCATGGACCACAGCACGCCAGGCTTCCCTATCCATCACCAACTACCTGAGCTTGCTCAAACTCATGTCCATTAAGTCAATGATGTCATCCAACAACCTCGTCCTCTGTCATCCCCTTCTCCTCCCGCGTTCAATCTTTGCCAGCATCAGGGAATTTCCCAATAAGTCAGTTCTTCACATCAGGTGGCCAGAGTATTGGGGCTTCAGCTTCAGCATCAGTCCTTGCAATGAATATTCAGGATTGATTTCTTTTAGTATTGACTGGTTTGATCTCCTTGCAGTCCAAGGGACTCTCAAGAGTCTTCTCCAACACCACAGTGTGAAAGCATCAATTCTTCGGTGCTTAGTCTCCTCTGGTCCAACTCTCACATCCATGCATAACTACTGGAAAAGCCATAGCTTTGACCATATAGACTTTTGTTGGCAAAGTAATGTCTCTGATTTTTAATATGCTGTCTAGGTTTGTCATAGCTTTTCTTCCAAGGAGCAGGTGTCTTTTAATTTCATGGCTGCAATCACCATCCACAGTGATTTTGGAGCCCCCCAAAATAAAAAGTCTGTCACTTTTTCCATTGGTTCCCCATTTATTTGCCATGAAGTGATGGGACCAGATGCCATGATCTTAATTTTTTGAATACTGAGTTTTAAGCCATCTTTTTCACTCTCCTCTTTAACTTTCATCAAGAGGCTCTTTATTTCTTCTTCACTTTCTGCCATATGGATGGTGTCATCTGCATATCTGAGGTGATTGATATTTCTCCCGGCTATCTTGATTCCAGCTTGTGCTTCATCCAGTCTGGCATTTTGCATGATGTACTCTGCATATAAGTTAAACAAGGAGGGTGACAAAATACCGACTTCCTCAACACCTACAAGTATATTAAGAATTCGGTTGTTTTCATCCAGAGCCTTTGACCTATTCGCGTCTGGATTGGTTGATCTCTAGATCTGCTACACAGTGGGAGAAGAACTCCACAGTAGCAAAGGGAGGAAACTGTTACTTGGACCTGTAAGAGCTAGAGCCATGGGAGAAGGCCACCCACAGAAAGTCAAAGCCTTAGGTAGAATACAGCCTCTGTCCAACTGATGCCCAGCAGGGAGAAAACATGGGAAATAAATATTACCATCTCACTTTCTTCATCCTGACCTTCTGCCAGCATCTCTATTGGTCAGTGTAATTTAGTCACTAAGTCGTGTCCGACTCTTCTGACCCCATGGACTGGGGCCCACCAGGCTTCTCTGTCCATGGGACTTCCCAGTCAAGAATATGAGAGTGAGTTGCCGTTCGTTCTCCAGGAGAGCTTCCCAATCCAGGAACTGAACCTGGGCCTCCTGCATTGCAGGTGAATTCTTTATCAACTGAGCCACCAGGGAAGCCTTCTATTGGTCAAGTACGTGTGTGTGTGCTCAGCCACTTCAGTTATATCCAGCTCTTTGCGATCCTGTGGACTATGGCCTGCCACGCTACTCTGTCCCTGGGAATTCTCTAGGCAAGAATACTGGGGTGGTTTGCCATATCCTCCTCCAGGGGATCTTCCCAACCCAGGGGTCAAATCCACGTCTCTTATGTCTCCTGCATTGGCAGACAGGTTCTTTACTATTGGCGTCACCTGGGAAGCCCCTATTGCTCAAGTCCAGTTGCAAATCAGTGGCAAGAGAGCTCAGGTCATGTAGTCCATAGTGGTCAGTCTCTTGTGGATAGATGGACAATAAACTGAAGAAACAAACAAAGAATACTAGCAAACCTTGTCTTTCTCTTTTTGGCTAACTCTGTTATTTCTATAGAACCCATTCTCCAGTAACTTTACTAGAAAGGGCACAATAGAGGTAAATTAATTAAGTTTTTGTAAGTCTGAAAAAATCTGTCTATATCAAACTAAATTGGTAGTTTGGTTTGATATTCAAGATTGGAAATAATTTTTCTTTTTACTCTCCTGTACTTTAGATCCTATTATTGCTATTGAGAAGTTTCCTGTCATTCTAATAGTTGACTCTGTATAAAATATTGAAGCTTCAAGTCAGTTTTTGTACCCACAATTCTGAAATTCTAAAATAACTTTTGAGTGTCTTTTTTTTCTCTCAACACTGAGTGTTGGGCACTCAGTCTGCCCATACAATTTAATATTCCTGTTTATAGACAATTTTCTAGAATTATTTTCCTATTGATTTCTTCATCTCTGTTTTCTCTTTCTGGAACTCTAATTGTGTGAGTACTTAAACTCCAGGACTAGTTCTTTCTTTTCTTGTTTCTTTCCTTCCTTTATATTGTTCTTTGTGGGGTTTTTTGTTGTTGTTTTAGAGACTTACTTAAATTTATACCAATTTTCAAGAACTTTTTTAGGTTCTTTGAATTTTCCTTTCTGTAGCATCTTGCTCTTATTTTCCTGAGGCTATTAGTGGTGCTTTTTATTGGGGAGTGAGAGGTTTGTTTTTAACTTTCTCTTGTTGTCGCTCAGTCGCCAAGTCATGTCTGATTCTGTGACCCTGTGGACTGCAGCACGCCAGTCTTCCCTGCCCCTCACCATCTCTGGAGTTTGCCCAAGTTCATGTCCATGGCAGTGATGCCATCCAACCATCTTATCCTCTGTCGCCCTCTTTACTTCTACCTTCAGTCTTTCCCAGCATCAGGGTCTTTTCCAATGAGTTGGCTCTTCACATCAGGTGGCAAAAGCATTGGAGTTTCATCATCAGTCCTTCCAATGAGGATTCAGGGTTGATTTCCTTTGAGACTAGTTTGATATCTTTGCTGACCAAGGGACTCTCAAGAGTCTTCTCTAGCACCACAGTTTGAAAGCATCAACTCTTCAATGCTCTGACTTCTTAATGGTCCAGCTGTCACATCCATACATGATTACAGGAAAGATCATAATCTTGACTATATGGACCTTTGTTGGTAAAGTGGAGCATTTGCTTTTTAACACACTGTTTAGGTTTCCCATAACTTTCCTGCCAAGAAGCAGTCATCTTCTAATTTCATGGCTGCAGTCACTATTGGAAGTGATTTTAGAGCCCAAGAAGAAGTCTGTCACTGCTTCCACGTTTTCCCTTTCTATTTGCCATGAAGTGATGGGACTGGATGCCATGATCTTAGTTTTTTTAATATTGAGTTTTAAGCCAGCTTTTTCACTCTCCTCCTTCACCCTCATCAAGAGGCTCTTTAGTTCCTCTTTGCTTTCTGCCATTAGAGTGGTATCATCCACATACCTGAGGTTGTTGATATTTCTCTTTGCAATCTTGATTTCAGCTTGCAACTCAACCAGCCCGGCATCTCTCATGATGTACACTGCATAAAATTTAAATAAACAGGGTGATAATAAACAGCCTTGTTGTACTCCTTTCTCAATCCTGAACCTGTCAGTTGTTCCATGTCCAGTTCTAACTGTTGCTTCCTGATCTGCATACAGGTTTCTCAGGAGACAGATAAGATGATCTGGTATTCCTGTCTCTTTAAGAGCTTTCCACAGTTTGTTATGATCCACACAGTCAAAGGCTTTAGTGCAGTCAGTAAAACAAAGGTAGATGTTTTCCTGGAACACCCCTGCTTTCTCTATGATCCAGCAAATGTTGACAGTTTGATCTCTGGCTCCTCTGCCTTTCTAAACCCAGTGTGAACATCTGAAAGTTCTTGGTTCACATAATGCTGAAGACTAGCATGTAGGATTTTGAGCATAACCTTACTAGGATGGGAGATGGGTGCGACTGTCTGGTGGTTGGGCATTCTTTAGTACTGCCCTTCTTGGGAATTGGGATGAGGATTCCTCTTTTCCAGTCCTGTGGCCCCTGCTGGGTTTTCCAAATTTGCTGACATATTTAGTGCAGCACTTTGATAGCATCATCTTTTAGAATTTTAAATAGCTCTGCTGGAATTCCATCACCTCCACTAGCTTTATTGACAGCAGTGCTGCCTATGGCCCACTTGACTTCACACTCCAGAATGTCTGGCTCTGGGTTACTGACCATAGGATCGTCATCTGGGTCATTAAGACATTTTTTTGTACATTTTTTGTACATTTCTTCTGTGTACATTTCTTCTTGTCATCTCTTCCTGATCTCTTCTGCTTCTATTAGATCTTTACCATTTCTGTCCATTATTGTGCCCATCTTTGGATGAAATATTCCTTTGATATATCCAATTTTCTGGAAGAGGTCTCTAGTCTTTCTCCTGTTGTTTTCCTTTATCCCTTTGCACTCTTCACTGAAGGCCTTTTTGTCTCTCCTCACTGTTCTCTGGAACTCTACATTTAGTTGGGCGTACCTTTCCTTTTCTCCCTTTCTTTTTGCTTCTTTTCTTTCTTCAGCTATTTGTAAAGCCTCCTCAGACGACCACTTTGCATTCTTGCTTTTCTTTTTCTTTTGGATGGTTTTGTTTGCTGCTTCCTGTATAATATTGAACCTCTGTTCATAGTTCTTCAGGCAGTCTGTTTATTGATTTAATCCCTTGAATCTATTTATCACCGCCACTGTATATTCACAGGGGATTTAAGTCATACCTGACTGGCCTAGTGGTTTTTCTCACTTTCTTTAGTTTAACCCTGAATTTTGCTATGAGAAGCTGATGATCTGAGCCACAGTTAGCTCCAGGTCTTGTTTTTGCTCATTGTATAGAGCTTCTCCTTCTTTGGCTACAAAGAATGTAATCAATCTGATGTCAGTATTAGCCATTTGCTGGTGTCCACGTGTGAAATCGTCTTTTGTGTTGTTGATAAACGGTGTTTGCTACAACTAGTGCATTCTCTTGGCAGAATTCTGTTAGCCTTTACCCTGCTTCATTTTGTATTCCAAGGCCAAACTTGCCTGTTACTCCAGGTATCTCTTGACTTCCTACTTTTGCATTCCAATCCCCTATGATGAGAAGGACATCTTTTTTGGTGTTAATTTTAGAAGGTCTTGTAGGTCTTCATAGAACCATTCAACTTCAGTTTCTTTGGCATCAGTGGTTGGAGCACAGACTTGAATTACATGGTGCTGAATGGTTTGCCTTGGAAATGAACCAAGATCATTTTGTCATTTTTGAGGTTGCACCCAAGTACTGTATTTTGGACTGTTGTTGATCATGAGGGCTACTTCATTTCTTAAATGGGGTTTTTGCCCTCAGTAGTAGATATAATGGTCATCTGAATTATATAATAGTTATCTGAATTCACCCATTCCCATCCATTTAGTTCACTGATTCTAAGATTTTGATGTTTGCTCTTGCTATTTCTTGCTTGATCATGTCCAGTTTATTCTGATTCATGGACCTAACATTCCAGGTTCCTATGCAATACTATTCTTTATAACATTGGATTTTACTTTCATCACCAGACACATCCACAACTGAGTGTCATTTCTGCTTTGGCCCAGCCACTTCATTATTTCTGGAGCTATTAGTAGTTGCCCTCCACTCTTCCCCAGTAGCATATTAGACACCCTCCAACCTGGGGGACTCATCTTTCAGTGTAATATCTTTTGGCCTATTTAAACAGTTCATGCGGTTGTAGCAGCAAGTATCCTGGGGTCGTTTGCCATTCCCTCCTCCAGTGGACCACATTTTGTCCTTACGGTGAACCAGATAGGCATGCTCTGGTGTTCCCTCACACACTCACATGCATGCACACACACACACACACACACACACACACAACAAAAAACAGTTTGAAAGCTGAGTGTACAAGGGAAGGGGTTGGCAACTCTGGGCTTTCCTGTTGGGTTCAATGTCTTGGCCATTTGGGGAGAAATCTCCAGTGTCATAATTTTGAGCTCTCTTCTGTTGGGCTAGAGTTTACTCTCCTGTCTGTAGAACTTAAGTTGAATTTCCAGCATGTTGAGAACTAAGTGAAGGAATAATGCAGAGTCCCCTTGTTTCCAACATGTTTCTGTTCTCAGTGATGCCTTTTGTCCTGTAGCCCACCATTCTGTTTGTGCTCTTCAGAAATCATACTTCCTATCTTTCCTTGGGGCAGAAACGAGACAGTCTGTCTGTAATTGGAAAAGGGTCTCCTTAATCTTTGAGCAGTTATCCTATTTTTAGTTCTGCCTTCAGTTATACCTCTACACAACATGGAATCACCAATTTCTGAGTCTTTGAGGGGAATTCTGGAGTGTTCATTGCATTCTTAATTTTTACTGAAACAATTTTTCTACTTTTACTCCACCCACGTCCCTACTTTTAGATGTACATGGAATCATTCCTCTCTGAGCCTTGTGGGAATAGAAAGAGTCTATGTGTTAAGTTGCATTTCTTCTTGGCTTTCCCCTACTGCCAGCTTAGGATTCAGCTTCTTCAAGTCTACCAAATATTTGGCCATCCCTTGGCTTTCTAGTGTCTATTTTTAATATTATCTTCTCTCTCAACTTCTTTGTCATTATTATTTTTTGCCATTAAAGAAAAACATTTTGTTGTAATTTTAGTAAGCTTTAGGGTTAGGATAGAGGTAAAAGTATATGTTCATTTCTTCCATCTTCATCTTAGAGGTAACTAGTTCTTAATGGTGGGATCAGAGAAGCATAGAGTTTAACTAAACTTGTTTCGCTTATGCATTTTTTTGTACAAGGTGCAGAATCAGAGGAGGCATTCACACAGGATTATTTGTTTCATAGGATTCATCACAAATTTATCAAGAGCACACAAGAAACTTTATGAGCTTTATGCCATAGATTTGGATTGTTTTTCAGTTCTCTTCTATGTATTTACCTGCTCTCCTTGAAACAACTCTGTGAAATAGACAGGGCAAGTGTTACTATCTTCATCTGACGATGGAGGAAATTAAAGCTCATAGGGATTGAATGACTTATCCCAGGCCTTGGACTACCATAGCTGATGCTTTTCCTTTGGTCCATGCTTTTTACAAGTGGCAATATCCATTTTTTGCAAAGTTCCCAGATTGGCCCATGATGGTCTATACTGGGACCAGCTGCAGTAGATTAAAGAATCATAAGATTCCTGGATCCCAACTCCAAGGGATTATGATTTACATGTAAAGTTTGGAGTGTGTACCAAGTATTTATTTTTAAATAGCCCCCTAGATGATACTGGCATGTCGATTGATGGGGAACCATTGCCCTAAGGGGCCTGGTAGTGGTCTGGTGGGGTCCCCTAGGCTTCAAGGCATAGATGATTAAATGCCAGTTTCCAGAATGTAACAATTTAGCCATCCAGATAGCAGTCATTCCAGGATGCCACAGTCAAATCTAATAGCTTCTTCCTTCCCCTCTTCCCCGCTGCCCTCTGTGGAGCTCACTTCTGCTCTCATTACCTGTCCTGCCCATTCACATAATGGAGACTCCCTTGCCAGCTCCCTCCACTGCTCCATTTCAGCTTGTGAGACTTCAGGGACTCAACTCCCTGAAAAAATTAAATTGAGAAACTTCCTCCCTGATAACTTAGGACCTCTTGTGGAACTCAGCTCTCTTAGGAGCCAGAAGGCAAGAATAATAAAGCGCTCTGCTCATTATCTGATTGGCAGCCCCACAAATGTTATCCGCAGCTCTCAGGTGGCCTCCAAGCTGGAAAATATAAAACCCAAGTTCCTTTAGGTCAGAGAGGGAGCATCTTGGCATCAAAATGCACATATACGCATATGAATGCACAGCAGTGCACAGTAAAAGAGGTCTCTCTTCTAGACCCTGAAGGTCCCTGAGCTGAAGAGTTTAAAGAACGACAGAGAGGAGGAAAGAGCTATATCCCAGAGGCTCAGTCGTCGATTTAGCACTGAGTGGAAGAGGAGACAGGGCCCACTGGCAGGCCAAGGGGAGAGCGCCCTGGGCGTCTCAGCCCGGGAGACGGAGCACCCTTCTGGGAAAGAGTTGCCCCAAGGAAGGAGCTGGGTGCATGTGTATTATGTGTGCACGTGCTTAGTAACTCAGTCCTGTCCAACTGTTTGCGACCCCACAGACTACAGTCCGCCAGGCTCCTCTGTCCAGGCATTCTCCAGGCAAGAATACTGGAGTGGGTAGCTGTTCCCTTCTCCAGGGGATCTTCCTGACCCAGAGATTGAACTCTGGTCTCCTGAATCACAGGTGGAGTCTATACCATCTGAGCATGAATATGTGAGTAACGTAGCCATTCAAGGGGAGGAACAATTTTGACTGGGGGGTGAAGTCGTTACAGTGAACCAGATAAGCGTGCCCAGGGTACCTGCCACTTCCTAAACCCTTTTTAAGGGGTTCCTTCTACATATGTCATTTTCTTGGCAGCACAAGCCCACACTCCTGGCCCAGCAAATGGCCTGCAAGGCAAAACTGACCCAGAGGTGGTCACCAGAGGCTAAGGCACTGTATGAGCCGGCCTGGAAGAAAAGCACTTGATCAGGGGCAATTAAGTCAACCCGATTCCTCAGCAAATGCTCACTGAGCGCCAGCGGTGTGTAGATGCCTTATTTTAAATTTATTTAACAAATGCTTCTACTGAATATAGTCTGTGCTAGATACTAATACAAGTACTTTACAAGTATTAATCTGTTTAATTCTTAAAACAACCCAATAAATGCATTGCTATTTTTGTCCACATTTTGAAGGTCAGGAAAAAGCAAGGCACAGAATGCCTAAGTAACTTGCCCCAAGGCTACACACTTATGAAGTGGTAGAGCCGCTTTTTTAAGTACTGGAGATAAAAAAGAAAAACCAAAATCCATGTCCTCATAAAACTTCTTTTCTAGTGGTGATTTTGGTCTGGACCTTTGCAGAGAGTCAGTGGCATCGGGAGCAGAAGCTAATAAACCCACAGGCCAACAGCTGAGGCTGAACAGCAGCAGAGGGCTTGGAAGGAAGGGTTGGGGACTGCTTGCCGGTGGTGGGAAAAGTTAAAGGCCGGTGAACTGAGGGTGGGCACCACCCAATAAACAGCGCCCAAGAAGAACACTTCTGTTGCCAGTCCCCTTCATTTCCGCGAGGCTGGATTCTTCCTGGAGCCCCGTGAGGTTCAGCCACACGACTGAGTTTTGCATCTTCTTATCCCTGCAATAAGACCGCCGGTGCTGAAGTAGTATGAATGAATTTTTGTTCTTCACATCCTTAAGAGTCTTCAAGAGCCAGCCTTGTGGCACCCTAACCCCTCATGAGAGCAAGGACTGCTATAAACAAACCTCAAAAAGGCAGTGTATACAAAAACAGTCTCCTTGGGAGGTTAAGAGCATGAAGTTGCAGTGCTCTGGGGACCAGAGAGCCACAGAAGGAGGGACAAAGGGCAGGATGACAGTCCTCCTGCTTTAGAGCAGTGCAGGCCTGGAGCAGGGTGTTGGTGGGAGGCACCCTCAGCTAAGAATGGCGGTGACTGTCCTGGCCCTGCGATCCCCAACTTCGGCCAGCGCTGGGGCCAGCAGCACCTCACTACCAACAGTGGCAGCATCCACACCGCTTTCTGTGTATGATGTGGGACAGCTTCGGCATCATCAGTAGCTACAGAAACCTGCAGGCAGTGACACCTGAGGAACTGACATTCCTAAGATTATACTGGAGAAGAAACAGAACAGAATAACAGTCACCATGGGAAACCAAGAAGACTTATTTACAAGTGCATCTGAGATATCCCTTGGGACTCAGAAATAATTGCGTAGGAGACTGGAACACTGCAATAGCATCTTGTAGTTAAAAGTAATACCAGTTTTAATTTTTTCATTGAGAATCCATTTAAATCTTCAAGCTGATGAGACCATGGCAAAATGAGTAATTTTTTTTTTTTTTTTTTTTTATTTTCCTTGGTCTCCTCTCAGTCAGAGCTGTTCTATACAGGGAAGGCTGTGTTTACTAAGGCTGTGCCAAATCTCACTTGTCTTTATTCTCACCTCCGCTGTTACTCAGGAAGCCACATTCTAGCACTGAGTCAACAGTGATGCTGGAAGAGAACACTCAGCAGGAAGCTTCAGCGGCTCTGATGCAGGTCGGAAGGCTTGCCTGGCAACGGCTGGCTCACTGGAATGTGCTCCATTAGGCAGAAGAGCCGGCAGTAGTTGCAGGATCATAAGCACTTCAGAGCTGGAAAGGTCCACGGGATGGCCTAGTTCCCTCACATCACAGATGGGGGAACTGATGAGAATTTTATGTGGCCCTCTGCAGGGGGTTCCCACTGTGCTGCTCTTCCCCCATATCAGACTTACCAGCTACTGTCACTCTCCCCAAGAAGACTGCCAACCCTCCCAGCCCCCTGAGCAAATTAGCCTTGCGATCTCATCTCTTTCCTCCAGTTAAGTAGGGTAATACCTGGAAAGCTTATGTATACCAGTGTGAGTTAGAAGTGTTGATGGTCTTCAACACATCAAGGTCCCAGAAGTTGGAAGACTGACGATCAAGATGAAGATGGTGATGGTAAAGATCAGTAATAGCAGCAGCAGTTCCCACTTTTTGGGCAGGGCAATATGCCAAATACCTTATATACATTCACACAACACTTAGCAGCACTCTTTTTTGGTCTAGTGCTTTTCCCCACTTTCTTCAATTTAAGTCTGGATTTCGCAATAAGGAGCTCATGATCTGAGCCACAGTCAGCTCCTGGTCTTGTTTTTGCTGACTGTATAAGAGCTTTTCCATCTTTGGCTGCAAAGAATATAATCAATCTGATTTTGGTGTTGACCATTGGGTGATGTCCATGTGTAGTCTTCTCTTGTGTTGTTGGAAGAGGGTGTTATTAGTGTCTTATTCAGTGAGGAGAGAAAGCCAGGAGGCAGAGGAGGCCTATAGAGTCCATCTTGAGGAAAATCAAATCAAACACTTTTCTCATCCTATTCATTTTTTAACCTATTTAAATGGGAACCTAATTGCATAAAACAACTAATTTTGTTTATTATGTTTCAGTTAAATTCATCTGAAACTCAGGGTAATGGCATTGTTGTTGAACGGCCATATTAAAGATGAAACATAATCTCTCTTGACTCCATTTCCTTTGACAACATAAAGTTCAGCTGCTAACGAGCTTGCAATAAAAGGTCTCTTTTATAAATGGCAACAAAGGGTGTGAATTTATGAACAGCAGTTTTTATTATCATCAACAGCCATTTCTTTTGTTACCAAAATATGCAGAAATGATTATGGGGACCTTTTATTCATTGTGGCTTAGATTTGGGGAGAGGGGGAAGCTGGAGATAAATAGTTTCATAATTATATCACATTAAACTCACACATGGAGAGTCCATAGGGGGTGGCCCCAAAGCCTTGATGCAGGGCATTTTATGGATTAAGCAGACATTTCAATTTTCAGCTTCGTAGGCTTCAGTCTCTACCCTAGAGGCCAAATCTCTGTTTCAGGGTAAACAAGAAATGCTTCTAACTACATGGCCTGTTTATGCCATTTTGTGGCCTCAAGGAAGAATCGGTTTATTCTCTTTTGAATCATGGAAGCAAGGAAGAGTCTGTCTAGGTAGCATGAGCTGGCCTTGGCAAACAAGCTTTCCCACCTTCTGGTGACACCTGGCCCTTTCCATGAATAGCCAGAATGGCATGATGCCACCGTTTCCTTCCTCAGGGCCCTGCTGTGCTCACAGTTAGCCACAGTTGGCAGAGTTTCTTTCCCTGGTAAGCAGTACTGGTGATGTTAATTCAGTGCCCAAGCTAAGACAAATGTCATCAGTCCCTAGCCCAGTGAGAGCACACGTCAGAGTGGCATTCAATCAGGCTCAGTGAGGGCCTGTGACATGCAGAGCATCATAGGGAATATGGAAATGAGTAAAGGCCCTGTACGTAGTGAGTACTACCCAGCAAGCAGTGGATATAAATAAGTGGGTCACTCGGATGGTAAAGAATCTGCATGCAATGCAGGAGACACGAGTTCGATCCCTGAGTCAGGAGGATCCTGGAGAAGGGAATGGCAACCCACTCCAGTATTCTTGCCTGAAGAATCCCATGGACAGAGAAGCCTGGCAGGCTACAGTCCATGGGGTCACGAAGAGTTGAACACAACTGAGCAACTTAACACACTCCCTTAACCAAAATCCTTGGGGCTAGATTTACTGTGCGTAAGTGCAGAATTTTCAGGATTTTTAGAGAGGCAATTTCATGCCAATTATTATATACTGCCTAACACCCAACACATTTTCTACTGTGATATGTTTGAATATTCACACCAAGTGAGTTAAAGAATATAAACAGCCTCAAATTAGTTCAGGTTAGATCACATTTGCTTCTAAATAATTTATGAGTTATAAGAAATCTTCTGGGAACAAAAGAACACTTGCCCAGGAGAGGAGGGAAGGGGGAGAAGGTCAGTTTGTCCATTGTACTCCTGGAAGGGAACAGGTGCAGTGAATGAGAGGTGACCTCCCCTGGAACTCCTTGGAACTCTCACCAGGAGGTGAGAGAGGCCCATCGCTGAGTGTGGTGTCAGGGGTTTATCTGTCCCCAAAGACCTGCAGAAGGGCTGTGCCCTAGCATTCCTGGGGAGTGCTGAAGCTGAGGGCCACACTCTCCCAGCCCCCAGTCTCCTGGCCCTGATCTTCAAGGGAAGTTCTGCTAGGGAGCCAGGGTGTGCCTTCCTACTTTGTCCTCTGCCTTCCACTGAAAGGGTTCACAGCACCACAGTCACAAACCTGGTGAATCGACAGGAGGCACATCTCCATTTGGCCAAGTGTATCAAGTATAATAAATAATATGTTCAGAAGAATTCTTCATACTCAGTATTTTCTCATGAAAATTTTCCTTATGCTTCTCGGTCTCCAGGAGCTGCAGCAGAAGCAAATGGAACATTTTTTTAAACTGCTATAATATATGAAGGCAAAATAACACTAGTCAATCAAATCTAGGTATTTAATTCTAGAATTAGATAGTAGTAATGGCTGCACAGTGTTGTGAATATACTATAAACCACTGGATTGTACATTTTAAAAGGGTGAATTTTATGCCATATGGATTATCAATTTAAAAAAAACCAAAAAGTTAATAGGGGGAAATGACTTTCACCTCCATCCTACTCTGAGGACCACACCCTAAATCTTATCAACACAATCTCAACTACAGAAAACTTACACTAATATCACTAATATCTCTGACCACTGAATGCCTTCTCTCACCCTCCCTCCTGCTATATCTGTTTAGCTATTGTTTTAGTTCCCTGCTTAGTGGTTTAAACAACAAAGTTTCAGCAGGGCTGATCCCTTGAAGAGGTTTAGTTGTTCTTTAGTTGCTACTCTTTGCAACCCCATGAACTGCAGCAGGCTTCCCTGCCCTTCATTATCTTCCACAGTTTGTTAAAAATGCCATCCATTCATCTCATCCTCTGTCACGCCCTTCTCTTGCCCTCAATCTTTCCCATCAGGTCTTTTCCAATGAATGGCTCTTCCCATCAGGTGACCAAAGTATTGGAGTGTCAGCATCAGTCCTTCAAATGAATATTTAGGGTTGATTTCCTTTAGGACTGACTGCTTTGATCTCCTTGCTGTCCAAGGGAGTCTCAAGAGTCTTTTCCATCCCCATACTTGGAAAGCATTTGGCACTTAGCCTTCTTTATGGTCCAATTCTCAAATCTATATGTGACTACTGAAAAAACTTTAGCTTTGACTATGTAGACCTTTGTCCATCAAGTGATGTCTCTTGTTTTTAATATGCTGTCTAGAGTTGTCATAGCTTTTCTTCCAAGGAGAAATTTCATGGCTGTAGTCACCATCTGCAGTGATTTTGGGGCCCAAGAAAATAAAATCTGCCACTGTCTCCATTTTTTTCCCCTTCTATTTGCTATGAAGTGATGGGAACAGATGCCATGATCTTAGTTTTTTGAATGCTGAGTTCTAAGCCAGTTTTTTCACTCTCCTTTTGCACCTTCATCAAGAGGTTCTCTAGTTCCTCTTTGCTTTTTGCCATTATGGTGCTATCATCTGCATATCTGAGGTTGTTATTTCTTCCAGAAATCTTGATTCCAGCTTGTGATTCATCCAGCCTGACGTTTCACATGATGTACTCTGCACAGAAGTTAAAGAAGCAGGGCTACAATATACATTCTTGTCATAGACCTTTCCTAAGTTTGAACCAGTCCATTGTTCCACTTCCAGTTCTGTTACTTCTTGACTGGCATACAGGTTTCTCAGGAGGCAGGTAAGGTGCTGGTATTCCCATTTCTTTTAGAATTTTCCTGTTTGTTGTGATTCATAGTCAAATGCTTTAGCAGAGTTTCAGAGGAGAATATTTCCTTGCCTTTTCCACCTTCCAAAAGCCATCTGCAATCCTTGCCTTCTGAGTCTGTGATGTTGTCTGTCACCCATTGTGTGGGCCCACAAAATACACTATTCTTGGCACTGCCATCAGTCCCGCCTCAGCCATGGGAATGCAAGCAATTGGCCCAGATGTCCCTCAGAAAGCCATCAGCACAGATCCATAGGCACAGATCTGTGTATCAGGTACCAATAGTCACATAGTCACATAGTCAATCAACTGGACACATCACGGGAACTAAACATATTCACCAGAGGCCCCAGCCTGGCCTCCCTGGGCACATGGCCCCAGTGTCCACAGCTGCTAACTCCAGAGCCACCTCACCCACAGGAACATTCATCTTCTTGGATGCCCCACAGCCACTGAACTTACAAAGGCACCAACAGCATAAATCGACTAACATGCAAAGTCATGAGACAGGGCTCAGATTCAGCCCTGCCTCCAAGTTTGGGGCAACTGCGTGCTTGTTCCCAGTAGTTGCAGAGGTGGAGCCCTGCCCATGGGGAGCTTGCTGGGGAGGCGGCTGTGGTGGGGCCCTGGCCCTCTCTCCACATGTGTGTAGTAACAGTGGGGCTGCTGTGGCGGACCTGGGCTCCATTTTGCACACTTCTCCCAGTTTTGGTCTGGGCCACACCCTAGTCCCTTCCGGCTGTCTCTGTGCAGCTAGCCCCAGCTTTCTCCCCACATTTGACCACTGAAGCTGTTCGGCACGCAGCCCCCACACAAACCAGTAGATGCGCTCTTGCTGATAGATGACTCCTAGGTAGCAATACTCAGTGGTTCCTCTCTCAGCGGAAGTGCTCCCAATCCATCTACCTCACCCTGCAGCTCAGAAACAGATCGGGGGCTTCTACTCCAACAACTGGGAGCAGACCGTGCCACAACAGGGCTGTGATGCCAAAGAGGAGGCCCTGCTCAACATCCAGGGCAGGCTCTACTCACTACTGCACCTATCACATACCCAATCTAGGGAATAATGATCAGCACACGCTGAGGACAGTCGAGGCAGTGAGTGCAGGGTAGAGCACGGAGGTGGTCAGAACCAGGTATGGTGGTATCTCTCCATTCTGCCTCCTGCAAGCTATTTGCTATACTCTCCTCCGAAGCTCCCTGATGGTCCCAGCTCATCTCCCCACAGATGAAGGGGGCTCCTTCATCTGTGAAGGCAAGGGAAGTGAATTAAAAGTTGCTTAGTCATGTCTGACTCTTTGCGACCCTATAGGCTGTAGCATGCCAGGCTCCTCTGCCCATGGACTTCTCCAATCCAGAATCCTGGAGTGGGTAGCTGTTCCCTTCTCCAGGCAATCTTCTCAACCCAGGGATCGAACCCAGTTCTCCCACATTGCAGGCGGATTCTGTACTGTCTTGAGCCACCAGCGAAGCCCAAGAATGCTGGAGTGGGTAGACTATCCCATCTCCAACAGATCTTTCCAACCCAGGAATTATACCGTGGTCTCCTGCATTGCAGGCAGATTCTTTACCAGCTGAGCTACCAGGGAACCTCTTCTCATTCACAGCTCCCTCCCAGGGGCACAGATCCCATTCTAGTTTTTTTTTTTTTTTTGTTGTTGTTGTTTTTACTTTTATCCTACCCAGTTACATTGTGGTCTTTTTGTGTTTTGGTTGTATGAAATCTTCTGCCAAAGTTGCATGGTTATTCTGTGAGAATTGTTCCATGTGTAAATGTAATTCTGATCTGTTTGTTGAAAGAGATGAGCTCCACATCCATCCATTCTGCCATCTTGATCTCCTCTCACACATTTGAATATTAATAGGTTTGTCATCTGAAACCATGTGAAATGCTCTCATGAACAACACCAGTGTCCTCCTAATGAACAACTATATGATCTGGGACTTAAAACATTTTCTCTCTATTGATCCCTCCGCCTTTTTGGAATACTGTCTTCTGTTGAAGTCTGTGACATTACAACATCCTGGTTTCCCATTTCTTGGCCCTTTTCAGTGCTCATTCACAACTCAACTGTGTGTAGCTCTTTCCCAGGGTTTTTTCTTTTCACATCTTGTTCTTCTCTCATGCAATATGTTCTCTCCCTGAGTTACTTGACAACCATTCCACTTGTTGTTCAGTCACTCAGTCATGTCTGACTCTTTACACGCCATGGACTGCAGCACGCCAGCCTTCCCTGTACTTCACCATCTCCTGGAGCTTGCTTAACTCATTTCCACTGAGTCAGTGATGCCATCCAATCATCTCGTCCTCCATCATCCCCTTCTCCTCCTATCTTCAATTTTTTGTAGCATCAGGGTATTTTCAAATCAATCAGTTCTTCAAATCAGGTGGCCAAAGTATCAGAGCTTCAGCTTCAGCATCAGTCCTTCCAATAAATATTCATAATTGATTTCCCTTAGGATTGACTGGTTGTATCGCCTTGCAGTCCAAGGTACTCTCAAGAGTCTTCTCCAACGCCACAGTTCAAAAGCATCAATTCTTCAGTGCTCAGCTTTCTTTATGATCCAACTATCACAACTGTACATGACTACTGGAAAAACCAGAGCTTTGATTAGACAGACCTTTGTCAGCAAATTAAAGTCTCTGCTTTTTAATACACTGTCTAGGTTTGTCTTAGCTTTCTCCCAAGGAGCAAGCATCTTTTTATTTCATGGCTACAGTACCATCTGTAGTGATTTTTGGAGCCGAAGAAAATAAAGTCTGTTTCCATTGTTTCCCCATCAATTTGCCATGAAGTGATAGGACTGGATGCCATGACCTCAGTTTTTTTAAATTTTGAGAATAAGCTAGCTTTTTCACTCACCTCTTTCACCTTCATCAAGAGGTTCTATGGTTCCTCTTTGCATTCTGCCATTAGGGTGGAGTCATCTGCATATCAGAGGTTATTGATATTTCTCCCAGCAATCTTGATTCCAGCTTGTGCTTCATCCAGCCCAGCATTTCACATGATGCACTCTACATATAAGTTAAAAAAGCAGGGTGACAATATACAGCCTTGACATACTCCTTTCCCAATTTGGAACCAGTCTGTTGTTCCATGTCCAGTTGTACCTGTTGCTTCTTGACTTGCATATAGGTTTCTTAGGAGGCAGGTAAGGTGGTCTGGTATTCCTATCTCTATAAAAATTTTCCATAGTTTACTGTGACCTACACAGTCAAAGGCTTTAGCATTGTCAATAAAGCAGAAGTAGATGTTCTTCTAGAATTCTCTTATTTTTTTGTGATCTAATGGATGTTGGCAATTTGATATCTGGTTCCTCTGCCTTTTCTAAATCCAGCTTGAACATCTGGTAGTTCTCAATTCATGTACTGTTGAAGCCTACCTTGGAGAATTTTGAGCATTACTTTGCTAGCATGTGAGATGAGTGCATTTGTACAGTAATTTGAACATTCTTTGGCATTGGCCTTCTTTGGGATTGGAAGGAAAACAGCATTTTCGGTCCTAGGGCCACTGCTGAGTTTTCCAAGTTTGCTGGCATACTGAGTGCAGCACTTTGATAGCATCATCTTTTAGGATTTGAAATAACTCAGCTGGAATTTCATCACCTCCATTAGTTTTTTGGTGTGATGCTTCCTAAGGTCTACTTGACTTCACTCTCCAAGATGTGTGGTTCTAGGTGAGTGATCACAACATCATAGCTATCTGGGTCATTAATATCTTTTTTTTTTTTTTTTTTTTAACAATTCTTCTGGGTATTCTTCTTGTCAGCTGATCTTGATATCTTCTGCTTCTGCTAGGCCCATACCATTTCTGTCCTTTATTGTGCCCATCTTTGCATGAAATGTTCCCTAGGTATCTCTAACTTTATTGAAGAGATCTCTAGTCTTTCCCATTCTATTGTTTTCTTCTGTTTCTTTGCATTGTTCACTTAGAAAGGCTTTCTTATCTCTCCTTGCTTTCTTTGGAACTCTGCATTCAGATGGGTATATCTTTCCTTTTCTCCTCTGCCTTTTCCTTCTCTTCTTCCATAGATGATCATTTTGCCTTTCTTTTTCTTGGGGATGGTTTTGATCACTGCCTCCTGTACAATGTTACAAACCTCCACCCATAGTTGTTCAGACAGTCTATTTATTAGATGTAATCCCTTGAATCTATTTGTCACTTCCACTGTTTAATCGTAAGGGATTTGATTTAGGTCATACCTGAGTGGCCCCATAGTTTTCTCTACTTTCTTCAATTTAAGTCTGAGTTTTGCAATAAGGAGTTCATGATCTGAGCCACAGTCAGCTCCCGGTCTTGTTTTTTTTTTTTTTTTTTTCCAGTCTTGTTTTTGCTCACTATATAGAGCTTCTCCATCTTTGGCTGCAAAGAATATAGTCAATATGATTTTGGTGTTGCCCATCTGGTGACAGCTGTGTGTAAAGTTGTCTCTCCAGTTGTTGGAAGAGGGTATTTGCTATGATCAGTGAGTTCTCTTGAGAAAGCTTTCTTAGCCTTCGCTTTGCTTCATTTTGTACTCCAAGGCTAAACTTGCTTGTTACTCTAGGTATCTCTTGACTTCCTTACTTTTGCATTCCAGTCCCCTATGATGGAAAGGACATCTTTTTTTTTTTTTGGTGTTAAAAAAAAAAAGGTGGGTCTTCACAGAACCATTCAACTTCAGGTGTTTCAGCATTAGTGGTTGGGGCATAGACTTGGATTATTATGGTACTGAATGGTTGGAGTTGGAAAGGAACACAGATCATTCTGTCATTTTTGAGACTGCATTTTGGACTCTTTTGTTGACTATAAGGACTACTACTCCATTTCTTCTAAGGCATTCTTGCCCATCAGTAGTAGATGTAATGGTCATCTGAACAAAATTTTCCCATTCTGGTCCATTTTAGTTCATTGATTCCTAAAATGTCGATATTCACTCTGGCCGCCTCCTGTTTGACCACTCCCAATTTACCCTGATTCATGGACCTAACATTCCAGGTTCCTGTGCAATATTGTTCTTTACTGCTTCGGACTTTACTTTCACCACCAGACACATCCACAATGGGGTGCTGTTTCTGCTTTGGCTCAGCCTCTTCATTCCTTCTGGAGCTCTCTCTCTACTCTTCTCCAGTAGCATATTGGGCAACTACCGACCTGGGGAGTTCAGCTTTCAGTGTCATATCTTTTTGTCTTTCATACTGTTCATGGGGTTCTCAAGGCAAGAATACTTAAGTGGTTTGCCATTCCCTTCTCCAGTGGACCACGTTTTGTGAGAACTCCATGAGCCATCCGTCACGCACGGCATGACTCTTAGTTTCATTGAGTTAGACAAGGTTGCAATGCATGTGACTAGTTTGGTTAGTTTTCTGTGACTGTGGTTTTCATTCTGTCTGCCCTCTGATAGGTGAAGATAAGAGGTTTGTGGGAGCTTCCTGGTGGGAGGGACTGGCTGTGAGTAAAACTGGGTCTTGGTCTGGTGGGCAAAGCCATGCTTAGTAAATCTTTAATCAAATTTTCTGCTGATGGGTGGGGCTGTGTTCCCTCCCTGTAGTTTGGCCTGAGGCCAAACTATGGTGGGGATAATGGCAGTAATGGTGACCTCCATCAAAAGGACTTAGGCCAGCACTCTGCAGCTCCCAGGACTGTTGTGGCCAGTGCCCCTGACCCAGCAGCAGACCACTGTCAACCTCCACCTCCACCAGAGACTCCTGGACATTCACAGGCAAGCTTGGCTCAGTCTCCTGTGGGGTCACTGTTCCTTTCTCCTGAGTCCTGGTGCCCACAACGTTGTGTTGTGCCCTCCAAGTCTGTTTCCCTGGAGGTTCTCAGTCCTATTGCTGGATCCTCAGGTTGGGAAATCTGTTGTGGGCCCTAGAGCTTTTGTAACACTGTGAGAACTTCTTTGGTATAATTGTTCTCTAGTTTGTAAGTCATCTACTTGGCAGTTTATAGTGGAGCTAATGATGACCTCCTCCAAGAGGACTTAAGGCCACACACTGTACCTCCAGGTCTGCTGCATCCAGAGGCCCTGTCCCCAAGGCAGGTCACTGCTGACCCATGCCTCTGCAAGAGACACTCAAAGGCAGATCTGGCTCAATCTCTTGTGGGGATCACTGCTCCTTTCCCTTGGTCCTTGTGCACCAACATTTTGTTGCACCCTCCGAGTGTCTTTGGTGGGTCTGATATTTGATTTTAAAATGCAACTGCACCCCTCCTACTGTCTTTTTGGGGCTTCTCCTTTGCCCTTGGACACCGAGTATCTTTTTATGGTGGGATCCAACATTCTCCTGCCAATGGTTGTTTAGCAACTAGTGATTTTGGTGTTCTAGCAGAAGATGAGTGTACATCCTTCTACTCTGCCATCTTGGGAGCACTTCTTATTGCATTCCACTAGACTTTATTTATTTGAGGCAAGTTTATCAATGTAATACTGTTGTTATTATCTACTAAAAAAGATGCACAACTTGAGAGTTGCAAGTTAAATTTTATTTGTGGCAAAATGAGGACTGCAGCCAGGGAGGCAGCAAACAGACAGCTTTGAGAGATTGCTCCCAAGAGGTAGTGGGGGGAAGGTCAATTTTAAGGTTCTGGTGAAGGAAGAGTTCAATGCAACCAAGCACTTACTTTATATGAGGTTTTCTCCTAGGATCTGATGTCACCATGAATGGATTTAGTGCTGTTTCGGATGTGAGGAGATACAGAGATTGGGATCATAAAATGTGTTCCTAAAAAGATCCAACTATCTAAAGATCTGTCCCACCAGATTAGCTGGAGCACAGAGCACTGCACTGTGAACTCCCTCGGGGGGTGTTGAAGGTCAACAGCTACAGCAGCACAGACAGGGTTCAATCTCCAGAGGCAGAAGGTAAATACCCTTGTTCTTATTGTTGTTTAGCTGTTCGCAAATGCTCTTGGCAAGTGCCAACTTGAGGCTGATATTATTCAGTCCCCCAGTCAAATCCAAATCTTTGCCACCCCTTGCATTACAGCACACTAGGCTTCCCTCTCCTTTACAATCTCCCAGAGTTTGCTCAAACTCCTGTCCATTGAGTTGATGATGCCATCTAACCATCTCATCCTATGTCACCCGCTCTTTTCCTCCTGCCCTCAATCTTTACTGGCATCAGGGTCTTTTCCAATGAGTCAGTTCTTTGCATCAGGTGGCCAAAGCATTGGGTTTCAGTTTCAGCCATCAGCCTCAGTCCTTCCAATGAATATTCAGGATTGATTTCCTTTAGGATTGACTGGTTTGATCTCCTTGCTGTCCAAGAGTCTTCTCCAGCACCACAATTCGAAAGCATCAATTCTTTGGTCCTCAGCCTTTTTTTGGTCCAACTCTCATATCTTTAAATGACTACTGGAAAAATCATAGCTTTGACTAGATGGACCTTCGTCAGCAAAGGGATGTCTCTGCTTTTTAATACACTGTCTAGGATTTCACAGCTTTTCTTCCAAGGAGCAAGCATCTTTTGATTTCATGGCTGCAGTCACCATCAGCAATAATTTTGGAGCCTAAAGAAATAAAGTCTGTCATTGTTTCCATTCTGTCCCCATCAATTTGCCATGAAGTGGTGGGACCACATGCCATGATCTTAGTCTTTTGAATATTGAGTTTTAAGCCTGCTTTTTCACTCTCCTCTTTCACCTTCATCAAGAGGCTCTTTAGTTCCTCTTCACTTTCTGTGATTAGGGTGATGTTATCTGCATATCTAAGTTTATTGATTTTTCTCCAGACAATCTTGACTCCAGCTTGTGCTTCATCCAACCTGGCATTTTGCATAATGTACTCTGCATAGAAGTTAAACAAGCATGGTGACAATATACAGCCTTGATGTGCTCCTTTCCCAATTTTGAACCAGTCTGTTGTTCCATGTCTGGTTCTAACTGCTGCCTCTTGACTTGCATACAGGCTTCGCAGGATGCAGGTGTTGTGGTATTCCCTTTTCATTCAGCATTTTCCACAGTTTGTTGTGATCCACACAATCAAAGGCTTTAGAGTAGTCAATGAAGCAGAAGTAGATGTTTTGCTGGAATTCCCTTGCTTTTTCTATGATCCAATGATATGGGCAATTTGATCTCTGGTTCTTCTCCTTTGTCTAAATCCTGCTTGTACATCTGGAAGTTCTTGGTTCATGTATTGTTGAAGCCTTGCTTGAAGGTTTTTGAGCATGACCTTGCTAGCATGTAAAATGAGTGCAATCCTGTAACAGTTTAAGAATTCTTTCACATTGCCCTTCTTTGGGATTGGAATGAAAACTTTTCTAGTCCTGTGGCCACTGCTGAGTTTTACAAATTTGCTACCATATTGAATGCAACACTTCAATAGCATCAACTTTTTTGAAATAGCTCAGCTGGAATTCCATCACCTCCATTAACTTTATTCGTAGTAATGCTTCCTAAGGCCCACTTGATTTCACACTCTAGGATGTCTGGCTCTAGGTGAATGATCAGAAATTTGTGGTTATCTGGGTCATTGAGACCTTTTTTGTATAGTTCTTCTATGCATTCTTGCCACCTGTTCTTAATATCTTCTGCTTCTGTTAGTTCCATACCATTCTGTCCTTTACTGTGCCCATCTTTGCATGAAATGTTCCCTTGGTATCTCTAATTTTCTTGAAGAGGTCTCTAGTCTTTTCCATTCTATTGTTTTTTTTTTCTATTTCTTTGTATTGTTCACTTAAGTAGGCTTTCTTTTGTCTCTTTGCTGTTCTTTGGAACTCTAAATTCAGATGGGCCTATCTTTCCTTTTCCCCTTTGTCTTTCACTTCTCTTCTTTTCTCAGGTATTAGTAAGGCCTCCTCAGACAACCATTTTGCCTTGTTGCATTTCTTCTTCTTGGGGATGGTTTTGTTCACTGCCTCTTGTACAGTGTTACAAATCTCTGTCCATAGTTCTTCAGGCACTCTATCAGATCTAATCCCTTGAGTTTGTCAGTTTTCCCTACTTTCTTCAATTTAAGCATACATTTTGCAATAAGGAGTTCATGATCTGAGCCATAATCAGCTTCCAGTCTCATTTTTGTTGACAATACAGAGCTTCTCCATTTTCAGCTGCAAAGAATATAATCAGTCTGATTTCAGTATTGACTATTTGGTGATGTCCATGTGTTGAGTCATCTTTTGTGTTGTTGGAAGAGGGTGTTTGCTCTGAAAATGCGTTCTCTTGGCAAAATTCTGTTAGCCTTTGCCCTGCTTCATTTTGTACACCGAGGCCAAACTTGATTTTTACTCCATGTCCCCTTGACTTCCGAGTTTTACTTTCCGATCCCCTATGAGGAAAAGGACATTTTTTTTTGGTGTCAGTTTTAGAAGGTCTTGTAGGTCTTCATAGAACCATTCACCTGCATCTTCTTCAGCATTAGTGGTTGAGGCATAGACTTGGATTCGTGTGGTGTTGAATGGTTTGCCTTGCAAATGAATCACGATCATTATGTTGTTTTTGAGGTTACACCTAATGCTGCATTTTGGACTCTTGTTGACTATGAGGGCTACCCCAGTTTTTCTAAGGAATTCTTCCCACAGTAGTAGATATAACGGTCATCTGAATTAAATATTTGTTTACCTCTTGTCTACATTACTTGCTTAGTGGTTTGAAACAACAGTCAACAGAATTTCAGCAGGGATGCTCCCTTGTAGAGGTTTTGTTCTTGTTGCAGCTGTTCAGTTGCTTAGTTGTATCCGACTCTTTGCAACCCCTGGGTGGACTGCAGCACCCCAGGCTTTCTTGTCCTTCACTATCTCCCAGAGTTTGCTCAAATTCATGTCCTTTGACTCGATGATTCCATCCAGCCACCTTATACTGTCACCCTCTTCTCCTCCTGCCCTCAATCATTACCAGCATCAGGGTCTTTACCAAAGAGTCAGCTCTTTGCATCAAGTGGCCAAAGTATTGGAGATTCAGCTTCAGCATCAGTCTTTCCAATGAATATTCAGTGTTGATTTCCTTTAGGATTGACTGGTTGGATCTCCTTGCTGTCAAGGGACTCTCAAGAGTCTCCTCCAGCACCACAGTTCGAAAGCATCAATTCTTCGGTACTCAGCCTTCTTTATAACTACTGGAAAAACCATAACTTTGACTAGATAGATCTTTGTCAGCACAGTGATGTCTCTGTGTTTTAATATGCCATCTAGGTTTGTCATAGCTTTCTTCCAAGGAGCAAATATCTTTTAATTTCATGGCTGCAGACAACATCTGGAATAATTTTGGAGCCCAAGAAAATAAAATCTGCCATTGTTTCTATTTTCTCCTGCATCTATTTGCCATGAAGTGATGGAAATGGATGCCATGATCTTAGTTTTTTGATGCTGAGTTTTAACCCAGCTTTTTCACTCTCCTCTTTCACTTTCATCAAGAGGCTCTTTAGTTTCTCTTCAGTTTCTGCCATAAGGGTGGTATCATCTGTACATCTGAGGTTGTTAGTATTTCTCCATCTTGATTCTATCTTGTGCTTCATACAGCCTGGCATTTTGCATAAGGTACTCTGCATATAAGTTAAATAAGCAGGGTGACAATAAACTGCTTTGTTGTACCCCATTCTCAAATTTGAACCAGTCTGTTGTTCTGTGTCTGGTTCTAACTGTTGCTTCTTGGCCTGCATATAGTTTTCTCTGGAGGCAGGTAAGGTGGTCTGGTATTCCCATTTCTTTTAGAATTTTTCTATTTCTTGTGATTCATAATCAAATGCTTTAGCAGAGTTTCAGAGGAGAATATTTCCTTGCCTTTTCCACCTTCCAAAAGCCATCTGCAATCCTTGCCTTCTGAGTCTGTGATGTTCTGTCACCTATTGTGTGGGCCCACAAAATACACTATTCTTGGCACTGCCATCAGTCCCGCCTCAGCCATGGGAATACAAGCAATTGGCCCAGATGTCCCTCAGAAAGCCATCAGCACAGATCCATAGGCACAGACCTGTGTACCAGCTACCAGGTCACACAGTCACTTGACTGGACACGTCACGGGAGCTAAACATTCACCAGAGGCCCCAGCCTGGCCTCCCTGGGCACATGGCCCCAGTGTCCACAGCTGCCAGAGCCACCTCACCCACAGGAACATTCATCTTCTTGGATGCCCCACAGCCACTGAACTTACAAAGGCACCAACAGCATAAATCGACTAACATGCAAAGTCATGAGACAGGGCTCAGATTCAGCCCTGCCTCCAAGTTTGGGGCAACTGCGTGCTTGTTCCCAGTAGTTGCAGAGGTGGAGCCCTGCCCATGGTGAGCTTGCTGGGGAGGCGGCTGTGGTGGGGCCCTGGCCCTCTCTTCACATGTGTGTAGTAACAGTGGGGCTGCTGTGGCGGACCTGGGCTCCATTTTGCACACTCCTCCCAGTTTTGGTCTGGGCCACACTCTAGCCCTTTTGGGCTGGCTCTGTGCAGCCAGCCTCACTCCTCACCAGGCGTCCACCGGAGCCTGACTTTCAGCACCCAGCCCCCACTCGTACCAGCAGATGAGTTCTTGCTGACGGACACCTCCTGTGGAGGAATACTCACTGGCTCCTCTACCAGCATACGTGCTCCCATCCCATCTACCCCGACCAGCAGCTCAGAAATAGATCAGGGAGCATCTACTCCAACAACTGGGAGCAGAAGGGTCTGTGATGCCAACCAAGGCTGTGATGCTAAAGAGGAGGTCCTGCTCAGCATCCAGGGCAGGCTCTGGTCACTGCCACACCAATCTCACCCCCAATCAAGGGGCTAATGGCCAGTGCACACTGCGGACAGTCGAGGCAGTGAGTGCAGGGTAGAGCACGGAGGTGGGTCAGAACCAGGTATGCTGGTATCTCTCCATTCTGCCTCCTGCAAGCTAGTTGCTGCACTCTCCTCTGAAGCTCCCTCCCTGTCCCTGCTGATCTCTCCCCATTATGAAGGAGGCTCCCAGAGTGGGGGAACCCCTCCACTTTCACAGCTCCCTCCCAGAGGCACAGATGCTATCCTTTTTTTTTTTAACTTTTATCCTACCCAGTTACATGGTAATTTTTCTTGTGTTTTGGTTGTATGAAATCTTCTGCCAGCATTCAGTGGGTATTCTGTGAGAATTGTTCCACATGTAATTTTGATCTATTTGTGGGAAGTGGTGAGATCCACATCCATCTATGCCACCATCTTGATCTCCTCTCACCCATTTGAATATTACTAGGCTTCTCATCTGAAACCATGTGAAATGCTCTCATGAAAGACACCAGTGTTCTCCTAATGACCAGCTATGTGATCTGGGACTCTGTAGCATTTTCTGTTGACCCCTCTCCTTTTTGTAATACCATCTTCTGTTGGTGTCCATGACATCACAGTATCCTGGTTTCCCATTTCTTGGCCCCTTTCAGTGCTCATTCACGACTCAGCTATATGTGGCTCTTTCCCAGGGCTCATGGTTTCTTTTCACATCTTCTCATCTCATTCAGATGTTCTCTCCCAAGTTACCTGACCACCATTCCACTAGATTTTATTTATTTAAGGCAAGTTTATTGAGGTGATACTTACACATAGTAATATCTACCTTTTGTGTTCTGTTCTGTGAATTTTGACATACAATCCTATTATCACCACCTCAGTCAAGATAAAGAATATTGTCATCACCCCCAAAAAGTTTCCTCAAGCTGAGCCTCTGTTGTCAGTTTCCTCCTTCACTTCCAGTCCTTGGCAACAAGAGATCTCTTTTCTGATCCTATAGTTTTGCCTTTACCAGAAGGTAAATTTCATATTATTCTCAAAGAAAATGAAGATGACGACTTTCTAATTTATATCTTTAGTGCTAATTTGTCTTTGAGCTTCAGAGTCATCTATTCAGTGTTATTTGATTGTGTCAGGTTTAGAATCCTCTCTTTTCTTCATGCATCGAGGTCAAGTGATTCAAAAGCTACTTAACCTCTCTGAACCTTAGTTTCCCTCCATGAAAGAGGAGAGTATTTCCTTTGCTGATTTTTTGGGGAGACTAAGTAAGATAAATACCACTAGAAGCCCACCAGGCAGTGTATAACAATAGATGCTCAGCACATCATTAATATCATCGATAAACTTCCATTTCTTCAAGTGGACCTGTACTTTCTGAGGGTAGAGCATGGCGTTTCTGAGTCTTCAGCGCACTTGCTGGACAATTCAGGCTCCTCAGAGGCCACTCAGTGCTTTATGTCTCAACAATATACTGGGTGAGAGAATTCAAGATACTTCCCATGATGCACATATGAATTCTCAGAAGCAGTCTTTTGTAAAATCGAGTCTTTGCAACCAACCAGTTACTCATGTAATGTCTCAGAATTTCTAGTTTGCTTCAAGTTTTGGGGGCTGATTAGTATGTAAAATTAAGATTGTTTCATTTCAGATCCTTTTTACTTAAAGGCAAAAATAAAACACAATGTTATCTTGCAGCATATGCTCCTCTAGTATCATAAGACCTCCAGGTCATTTACAGGAACAAACATGTTTCAGCCTTGCTTCACATGGGACGGGTATAAGGAGAAGTGGCAGATCCATTCACTGTGTGTTTTTGTATTCTGCATCTTCACATTTTCATATGCCATTACCCAGGAGCAATTTATAATGCATCTGTGAAGTCATGTGATATTTTAGTAGATACTTCTTCTCAATTTCTGTTTAGATGAACTAAACAAAAGTACTTTAATAAAAGTAAATTGACAAGAATCACATTGTTCTCATTTCAAATACACATAAAGGAACTAAAATGTTGTGAAATATGCCAGGCAGTTTTACTAATCCTCTAACCTCCAGAGAAAGGGCTTATAATTAGAATTACATTAGAATTGTCACAGCCAGCAATTTTTTTTTTTTAATACTAGGACTTCAACTGATTTCACGCTACATGTGCTCACTAAAAATGCAGCTAGTGTAACGCAAAGAAATTAAAATTACAATTGAGGTGTCACACAGTAAGCGAAAAAGCTTTACTGATTTGTCTGGTCAGGGAGCTAATAACGACTTCATGCGGAATGCAGTGAAACAAAGGAGTCTTTCTCAAGAGCCAGAGTGTACTTGTGGCCGACACTATTTTGCTTAGGCCATATACGGCTGTACTTGATTATAGGAACATTAGTTAAGTGAGACCATAAAAAACAGCTGTATTAGAGATCAAATAGGACTCTGCACATTTTCTCCCTGTAGCAACCAATCAGAAATCTTGCTGACAGGCAAACTTGTACAATACGAATGATCCTATTTAGATTAATTCCTCTTAATGCCTTATACAGGCCTACTTTCCTGGCATATTGTGGAGACAGCAGGTCAGTTCCATTCAAAATGTGGAGATAGAAAAGGCAAGCTTGATTACATGATAAAATGTATGACTGTACTGGCAGAAAATGTGGAGTGCTCAGTCCTTGTAAAAATATGGCTGATGGGCTCTTCCCCAGCTCAGAGTTCAGCCACGAGGCACTCTGGAAAACGGAACGTCAGCCAGCTAGAGGTCTGCAGAGCTGAGCTTCAGCTGTGGCTGTCATGATGCTTCAGTTCTCTACTCTCTACCTAGTAACACGATATATCCACACGTTTTGCCATGAAACTCTGAAATGCCCTCTAATCCCTGGCTCTGGGCTTTGGGCCACAGGATGTTGACCAACATCAGACCTAAAATTCACTCATTTGGTTGGTCTCTCTGCCTCTGCCAGTGACCAGACAAGATCAAATCTGGGCTAGCCCACTAGGTCCAGTGGGCTGATGGGGACACGTGGAGCAGACATGTGAGCTGGCCCAAGCCAAGGTCAGCACACCTTGCAGAGCCGAGCCCAGCCTTGATCAGTCAATCTGCAGGCTCATAAGCAAAAGCAGAGCATCTCGCCACAGGGCACTGAGATTTTGCAGGTGTTGGTTATGCAGTATCACTGTGGCCACAGTTAACTGAAGCATCACTGTGTGACTGTGGGCAAGCCGTCTCCCTGCCTCTCCTCCACCCCCATCTACAAAGTGATGGGAGGGACTGGAGGATCCATAAAGCCCCTTCCAGTGAAGCTGAGGACCAAGAGACCCGCGATGAAAAGAGTGAGATTCCAGATGCTCAGGTTTCTTCCAGGCCCAAAGGAGGAGCTGAGGAAAACACTTCAGCAGGCACCGTGAGCAGGCAGAGCAGACTTTATCCCCAGCAGTGCAGCCATAAATGTCTGGCAGTGCGTCCACAGTTATGGACAAAGTCAGTGAGGAAAGAAGAGTCTGAAGCCAGGGCCCCAGAATGTCTTCACAGTCAGCTCACAAACAAAACTTGTTTTCTATAGGTTTAAACCTAGACAAATAAGCAAGTTAGAAGACAGGATTGGAGAAAATGAAATCTTTATTTTTAAACACTAGTACATTTTCAAGCTGTTTTAAAAAGGAAAAATCATATTACCTCAAAACTATGCATCGAGGCATATTTATTTTTAACTCTAATCTTACAAACACATAATGAAAGAAACATATTTTATAAATATCTACTCAGAATATGTATTATGAAAGAAAAAAGTGTTTAAAAATAACAGCCCCAGATCTCCCTCTTTAAATATATAAAATTCCAAGACAATTCATAAGGATTCTTTCTCAAGAGCCAAAAATTTCATAGAGGCCAACAACTCAGTTCTCATCAGACACAATCAAAAGTAAAAGGGATATAAAAAAATGTAAAAGTTCTATACAAGGGAAATACAGATAGCACACGGGTAAATCTCATTACCATACATGCCATTTGTGTTTTAAAAATGTTTTATAAAAACTGCCATTTGAAACAAATAAGTGAGAGTCCTTCCCTGACTGTGGAAAATATGTTATCACCCTCCCACCTGGGCCTGGAGGCCCCCACTTGCTCACAGAGAGGAGCGGTCTCTATTCATTCTTAGGCCTGAAAGCCATGTGTGGGGATCCACCTCCTCTGGCAGTGGCTTTTTTTGGTGAGTGATTTCCTTCACTTAGAAAAATTCTTTGGGATCAAAGGAGACAACTGCTAACAAGTGAAAGCAAGACTAGGAGACAGCTTCAGACTGTAGTATCCAATTAACAATGCATATTTTGTGGTTCTGGTGACCACACTCTGGGGAGCCTGATTTTCCACTGTCAGAGACACAGCCTGTCACCTACCCCAGGGAAACACACGGCACGGCCCCAGGCTGTCCTTCCTCGGTCCTCTTCTGCCCAAGTCATTCTGCGGCCTGCAGCGCAATGTAGGCACACTATTGCCTCTTCTGACACTTCTTCTGGAAAGAGCTCTTCAAGAATGTGCGGTAGACCGGGTCATCCACATATTCATTCTTGAATCTGGAGCTCAGCACTCTCTGCCTCTTTTTCTCCCCTTGGATTATATCTGTTCCATAAAATGTGTCTTCAAATCGCATGTCAGAAGCTGTGGACTAAGAACAGCCAGTGTTATCTGCAGAAGAGCAGCCACGTGACGTCACAGGAACAGACCAAGGCCTGGCCCAGTCAGGAGTGGGGAGGGGGCCGCACCCAGGGGCCACGGAGAGCCTCCCCATCCCCACTACTTCCATTTAGCCTCATTTTCTTCAGGATCTCCAGCCCTCGGGGACTCTCCTCAACACAAGCAGAACTAAAGTCTTCTCATTTAAATCTCCCTGAATATTCATGCCCCTGCCCGACATGTGACTGACTTGTCCACAGTCGCTCTAATTCACCCCTATTCCTATTTACCTCTGGGTCTCTGTTCCCACCACTTACCTGCAACTGTCCTGGTTCCTAGGACACTCCTCTACCCTAAATGTATGATTACTCTGGCACCTCACTCTTGCATGAAGCTCTCTGTCATTTTGTAAGCCCTCTTCCTCGTCCTCTGGCTGCTCACTGTTCATGTGTCAGGGGCTCCCTTTAACTATTAGCTCAACTATGATAGCCCTGAGGCTTTGCATGTGGACTTTTCCTCTCTACATATGCTCCCCAGGCCTACCTAGACACACTCACAACTTCAGTTTTGACATCAATTCTAAAGACGCTCAGATGTCTTACTCCAGTTCATACCTCCCTCTGTGCTCAAGCCTGCATGTCCAACTACCCAGCAGGCATCTCAGAATGTTTATCCTGGAGGCACTTAGACTCTTCCTATCCTAGAGTGAACAAGTCTTCTTTCTCCATTGCTGTCCTTCCTAAATTCCATAAATGGCAGCACTACCCCCTTCAAATCTAACTATGTGATCAGAAACCTAAAGGTCTTTTTAAAATTCCCCTTGTCCCCATCCTGTCCAGGACCCCCTCCTACATGGACCTTGAAGTCCTCCATCCTTTCTTTAACCTTACTGACCCCATGGTGCAGGCCCTCACGCTTCCTCTGCTAAACCACTGTAACAGTGCTGCACCCTAGTCCATTTCTCACAGAACTACTAAAAGAAATGTCTCTAAAATCTCTGATTACATGACACCCCTGCTTAATGGTTTTTCAATAGCCTCACTGCCTTTAAGATGATGTCTGTACTTTCTAGGCTGGATGTACATAACCAGATATACTCCTATCCCACGCTTGGATTAGGCTGACTTATTTGCAATTCCTGGTCACACTTAATTGTCTCCAGCTTGTCTTTAAATGTACTGTTTTCTTTGCACAGAAGATATCCTATCTTCTCGGTGACTGACAAAAATGAGGTTCATTCTTTTGGATTCCTGGGACACATTACGTGTCAATGTAGTAGAATGAAGGCATGGGTCGAGATCAAGGGTAGGTGTTGCCCCATCAGGGGTTCCTTGGACCCCTTGAAGGTGGGAATATTAGGGACTATAAACTGAATTTTACATGTGCTCCCAACACCAAGCAATGTACTTTGCCACAGTCACTGCTCAGTAAGTGTTAGCTAGGCAAAGGAAGGTGGGCTTTTTCTGTTATGCTCCAGTAAAGTTTACTTAAAAAAAAATTTTTAACCTTTATTTTCTATTGGAATGTAGTTGATTTACAACACTGTGTTGGTTTCAGGTGTCCAGCTAAGTGATTCAGTTATACATATACCCATTCTTTTTCCATATAGGTCATTACAGAATATTGAGTAGAATTCCCTGTGCTATACAGTAGGTCCTAGTTGATCATCTGTTTTGTATGTAGGTGCATATATGTTAATTCCAAACTCCTAATTTATCCTTTCTCCCCCTATTTCTCCTTTGGTAATCATACTTTTGCTTTTGAAGTCTGTCTGTTCCTGTTTTGTAAATAAGTTGATCTGAATTATCTTATAAGTGATATCATATGATATTTGTCCTCTTACTATTATAATTTCTAGGCCCATCCATGTTGCTACAAATGGAATTATTTCATTGTTTCTATGAGAAACATTCCAGTGTGTGTGTGTGTCTCTGTGTGTGTGTATACACCACATCTTTATTCATTCCTCTGTTGATGGACATTTAGGTTGCTTCGATAACTTGGCTGTTGTAAACAGTGCTGCAGTGAACATGGGTGCATGTATCTTTTTAGATTACAGTTTTCTCCAGATATAGTTGCAGGAGTGGGATTGCTGGGTCATACAGAAGCTCTATCTTACCTTTTTTAAAGGAACTTCCGTACTGTTCACATGGTGGTGTACTGATTTACGTTCCCACCAATAGTGTAGGAGAGTTCCCTTTTCTCTATACCCTCTCCAGCACTGATTGTAGATTTTTTGATGATGACCCTTCCGACCTTTAGGAGATGTGTCAAGGGGTGTGTTTAGAGGTGGCTGTGAGGTCAGGATAAGTTCAGGCAGTCTGTCTGCTGATGGGTGGGGCCATGCTGGTTGTTTGGCCTGAGGCCTCGTCAGCACTGGAGCCTGCAGGCTGTTAGGTGAGGCCAGATCTTGGTGCTAAAAGTGCAACCTCCAAGAGAGTTTACAGTGATCAATATTCCCTGGGGCCTCCGCCACCAGTGTCCTTGCCCCAATGGTGAGCCACAGTGGACCCCCTCCTCTCCAGAAGACCCTCCAAGACCCACAGGTAGGCCTAGTCCAGGCTCCTACGAGTTGCTGCTTTGCCCTGGGTCCCAGTGCATGTGAAGTCTTGTGTGCACTCCAAGAGTGGAGTCTCTGTTTGCCCCAGTCCTGTGGAGCTCCTGCCCTCAAGCCCCACCGGCCTTCAAAGCCAAATGCTCTGAGGACTCCTCCCGATGCCAGGTTGGGGAGCCTGACCTGGGGCTCTGGACTCTTGCTCCGTCTTCTTGTGGCTTTGTCTCTGGATGTAAAATGTCTTTTTTGGTAGGTTCCAGTCTTTTATGCTGATGGTTGTTCAGCATTTTAGTTGTGATTTTGGTGTTTTCATGACAGGACATGAGCTGAAGTCCTTTTACTCTGCTGTCTTGTCTGGAATCGAGGGACTACTTTTAGTTTGGATGCTTCTGTCTCCTTCCTCAGCATGTGCTGGCTCTTATACTCTTCATGTGGGGTGTGCCAATACTTTGGCCACCTGAAGCAAATAGCCAATCATGGGAAAAATCCAGATACAGGGAAAGACTGAAGGCACAAGGAGAAGGGGATGACACAGAACGAGGTGGTTTGACGGCATCAACAACTCAATGGACATGGATTTGAGCAAATTCCGGGAGATAGTGAAGGACAGGGAAGACTGGCGTGTTGCAGTCCATGGGGTTGCAAAGAATCAGACATGACTTGGTGACTGAACAACAATAACAAAGGTTTGGCAGCCCGCACTCACTCCAAGTACACCGGGGTAGCAATCAGCACCGGCTTGTGGGTCTTCCAGCAGCAGCCTGAGACCCCGGAACAGCGGGCGCAGTGATTGGCCCCTGCCTGCTGCCCACACATGCTCCCTGGATGGCAGGGGCAGTGACTGGCGGCTGCTTGCGGCTCTCTCAGTGGTCCATGCCCACCTCTGAAGCTCACAAAGGTGGTGCTGGCTCATGCCTGCCCCCGGAGTTTGTAGGTGGCATCCTGCTGCCCGGGAGCGTGCGTAGGGAAAGGAGCTCCACTGGCGGTGCCTGCCCCTCTCCTTGCGTGGCCCTCCACAATGGGTCCTCGCCTCTGAGGGCCCAGGCCTCTTCCGTGTGCAGCCTCAGTTGCAATATTCCAGCCTCTACAGGTTGTCTGCGTGTAGCCAACCCCACTCCTCTCCCTGGGTATGACCTCTGAAGCCCAGGCTTTAGCACCCAGCCCCTGCCTGGGCCAGCACGTAAGTGTCTACTGCCAGGGAGTGTGGGTCACACTCTGTTTTGCCTTCCAGAAGCTGGTTGCTGCGCTCTCCTCTGAGGCTCTGAAGCTTTGCACCTGTCCGTGAGGGGACCTTTCCTCCTTCACAGCTCCCTCCCTGGGGCACAGGTCCTGTCCCCACTCCTTTCTCTTTTTTTTTTTTTCATCCTAACCGATTATGTGGAGGTTTTCTTGCCCTTTCAGAAGTCTGAGGTCTTCTGCCAGTATTTAGTAGATGTTCTATGCAAACTGTTTGACATATAGGTGTGTTCTGGACATATCTGTGGGAGGAGGTGAGCTCCATGTCCTACTCCTCTGCCATCTTGATTCCTCCTTCCCATAAAGCTTACTTTAAAGCACTATTTTTCCTTCCTAATTCCCTATTTTTGCCCCTTGAATGTGTTCCCAACTGGTTTTTATTGAGATGCCACCAATGTACAGTACACCTCATTATGTCATGGAGGCCCCCTCCCCTGGTGGTGACACAGGCAGAGCCTAGATTTGAAGGCTTGAAAACAGGTGATCAGCCATAAAGAAGAGACAAACAATGGAACAAAGAAGCTTGAAAACTAAAAACAGGCACAGGTTAAAAGCTGAGCACGTTCGTGAGACAGTCCTCTGGGGTGACAGGCTCCCTCTGTGGCTTCCCCCAGATGCTACCCAGCTTCACCCGGGAAGCAAAGTAAGAGACTGTGGATGGGCTGGGCACTCTCTGTCATTGGAAGAAAACAGTTTTGGTTCGTTCATTCTTGGCAAAGCATTTCCTCTGAGTAATCTTTCTGTTTTATAAGTGCTAAAGTTAAAGAAGAAAATCAAACATCTACAAAAGTGTTGCCACTGTGTGAAGACAGCAAAAGTCAACCTTTCAAATTAATAATAAAACCGATTTACCAGCAGCGACAGTTAATTATGCACCATTGCTATGGTTATTCTGTGAGACAATAAAAGGTAATGGGGCCGTTTCTGAAGTTAGTGGGAAGGAACCCAGCACAATCACCGAGGTGGACTGCTGATTTTCTTGAAAAATTTCTCCCCAAGTCAGCATGTGTCTGGGTGAGCAGAAGTCATTAAAACATGAAGGCCCCCAGTGAGGGCTGCAACCTGCCCTTCCTTAAAACAACAACAACAAAAACACCCCTCTAATTATAAAGTATCTTCCATCAAGAAGTTTTCTAATTAGATTTGTTTCACCAAGTGGAAAAAAAAGTAGCATTCATAGACAGGCTAGCGACGGGCCAGAGGGTTATACACAAACCTGAAGCAAAAGCTGGTTTGCTGCAACAGAAGCAGGTTATGTCTTTGATTCAGTAAAATCAGAGGTGGCAAAACTGGATTTAGTGACTGTGAGCAAACTAGATTTTGTCCCTGAAGAGGTTTTCTACTAGGCTCATAACAGGTTAGATTCAGAATATCTATGTGATTTATATACTTTTAATTAAAATTTTTTTTCCTCTGAAAATTAAAAAGTTCAATTTGGTGTGACTGCTCTGAGAAATGGATCTTAGGAAACTCAGAAGCTGTGCTCAAGTAAAGCTACATGGGAAAGTACACTGACATTAGAGCCAAATCTACTGTGGAACAAAGAGATTGTGATCAGAGCAACTTTCTTTTAATGTGATTAAGAAATGGTATTTGAAATCTACAAGATCCAGCTGGTAGGATGCTTAATCATACATGAATTAGAAAATCAAAGACCTGAGGGACTTCCAGAGGGCTCCCTACTCCATTTCCCAACCTCTAAATCTCCAGGTGATTTGGAAAAGAAAAAAGAAAAAGGAAAGGGAAGGGGATAGAGAGTCCAAGGTAAATAGAAGCAACAGGATGAGAGGCAGTCAGCTCAAGCAACCTGGAAAGTTGTTCTTAAGAGATTTCAAGACCTAGAACACTGACAAATTATCCAGGGTTTCAGGTCTCTTTCAGGGTTTTATAGATGTCTTTACTCGAGGAAGACTCTGTCTTCCCTTTCCCTGCTGTTTGTCATCTGAGAGTTAACCTACTTTCAGGCACGTGGTTCCCTGCGTTGCCTTGCTGGGTGGGTAGCACTGTCACTCGTCTCTTGATGGTTTTACTGTGAAGGACTTTCCCCTCAGGATGCAGCTGAGAAGAAACTCAGTTTACACCTGATATGGTTTACTTGGGATCCCACCTGACAGGAGAGGGGCTGAATATGCAGGTGAACATTTAAGGAAATGCATGGTTTTTCCAAGCTAATCTAGGATAACTCTATCATTGCCTAAAAGTATATTATTAGCATGAAATGAAAACAAAGGATGTCATTTATTCAGAAAAAAAAATTCATTTTAGTCAGAAAAAGCCCCTCATTTAAATTTCCTACTTTAATGTTTATCATTCACAAATGCGCTAGATGTAATTCTAAATGAGTAAAACTGGCTTCATTTCAGGGTCCAGAAAATATTTTAAGATACAATAATGAAAACTAAGTTATTGTGAATTATATGTTTTAACAACTTCAATTTTGATTATTTGTTCATGTTTGTCTTTTAATGGTATGTACAGGGCTTGAAACTAATAATGTTTTCTTAAAAAAAAATAAAACTTTAGTATTCCCACAACTAGTATTTGGGCTTTGTTTATTCCTTCTTTTATAAAAGTGAGAGTTTCATTTAATTATGAATTGACACAACCATTAATGAACTTCAGAGAGAGAAAAGTTGATCAAAACAGTTGACCTTGAAAACATGGGTTTGAACTGCATGGGTCCACTTATACACAAATATTTTTCAATAGTAAACCCGATGGTACTATACGATCCACAGCTGGTTGAATTCATGGATGTGGAACCATGAACAGAAAGGCTCTGACTATACCAGCCATATGTGAGTGTGTGGAGAGTCTGCACCCCAACTCCCCACACTGTACAAGGCTGCACTGTATATGATAGTTCAGTTCAGTGGCTACAGCAAACTAGATGTTCGCTATACTGAGTCTCCATTAAGTCTCCATTAAGGCTTTCCTACTGAAAGCCTTCTTTTAACGTGGCTTCCACTAACGAGACTGTAAATGTCTTGATGGTATCTTTGTATGTTGCCAGTTCTCTTGCAAAGAATACGTACTCAATAACTTTTTGTAAGCCAACAGATGTTAACATAAAGAAGCATCATTCAACCTCATTATAAAGAAAAATGACGAACTTGCACTGGTTTCCCCGTTTCTGACCAAGTGTATTTGTTTTGGATTAAACAGATTTCAATGAGGGAAAAGATGCATTGGCTTCCTAAAAGATCAGTCCAAAGGCCTGAGTGTGTTTCCGCTGGGCTCAGGAAACACTGCTGGAGGAGGGACTCACAGGACAGACCCCCTCAGAGATCATCCAGTACTTACGAATCGAGCTTTCACTCTCTTAGGTAACTCTTCGTCCAAAGTGTAGATGTCCTCTCTCTTCATTGCTATCTGGGATCCATCTTCAAATTCAACCTAATGAAAAATAAAGCAGTCAGCATGGTACATATTTTAAAAAGCAAGAAGCATTCACCATTTTCTTCAGGGTTCCAATTAGCTACACACACAAAAAAAAAAAAAGAGAGAAAAAGGATTCAAACAGAACAAACAAGAGAACTAGCCAACAGCCAAGGAAGGGAGAAAAGCTCTTTTCCTTATCAGACCAAGAACAAAGCATGTCTCAAACAGGCCAAAATTCTTGAAAATGAGTGTCTTGGAATATGTGATATGAAAACTTTATGCCCCCAAAGCAAAGAAAGAAAAATAACTGCTGCTCAGATGATTTCTCAGAACATGAGACTGTGCCCAGTTTAGCATTAAGACTGGTGGAACCTGTCAGCGCTCTTTGTTTCTTTAAGATGCTCTGATGACTTAAGAGGGAGGACTGTTTCTCTTTGAGAAAAAAGTGATGCCATATTTTACTCTTATAATCCTCCCAGATAAAATAATTTCTCAAGTTCTTATAGAGCTTTAACTTTCAAAACTCACTTTTGTTAAATTCAACCAAAAGGCCAGAAAAATCTCAGGTTCCCCTCAATCTCATGTGTCAACCATGTCAATGTGTGAAAATACATAACCCTCTAAATGAAAATGTTTAAAACTTGTTTTTCCAAGCTATTCAAATGGAAGTATTTTCATTATCTTTTTTTTTTTCAATATTTTATGCTGTTTTGTTAGAGAAAAATTAAGTGACATTGAATAACAGAAACGTAATCTGGAGAACTTCATCAAACACCCTATTCAAAGTGATCCTGATCTAGGCTTAATCCTACATGAACTCTCCCAGAAGAAAACAACGAAAGGGATGCAATTGAGGTAGAATATCTAATTCTAATATGTTCTTAACTCTGAACCATTTATGGTATTTTTCAAGTTTCTAAATCGTCTGTCTGAATTGTTTTAAGGAATAAATAATATGCTTGCAATTCTAATTAAAAAGGTGAGTTAAATCATGTTGCTGTGCTATGTTAATAAAAACAATCTGCTGAAGTTTAAAAAACTACTGAAGATAAAATATGTAATTAGACTTTGTATTATCAATGTCTGCTCCCGTTTGACGGAGCTCAAACAGTGGAGCGGAAGTAGGTCTTGGTCACGGGCACTCTCTCTGCTACTTCCCAGACGGCTGAGACGGGAAGGCTTTTCTTCCTGGCCTTGTTTCAACAGAATGGTTTATTTAACATTTAATTAGGCCAAGGTGTCATCCCATTTATACAGTTTGATCACATAGCTAGAACTACCTGTGCCTACCTTTCTTCTGTTGCCAATCATTTGAGAATTCTAAAAGAGAAAAAGTCAGTTTTAAAACAGAAGAATTATGGTATGGTGACCATCCCAGTTTGTCCGGGACTGAGGGGTCCCGCTGGATGCAAGATTTTCAGTGCTAAAATTCAGGACAGTCCCTCAAAGGCTGTGATGGTTGTACACCAGAGTTTGGACAAGGCAGAAAGTAAATTCTGGCTCTTCCCTTTACCAGCTCCGTGCACTTGGACAAATTATGAAATTCCCTGAGCCTTGTCCCCCCTCATTTGTAAAGTAGGATTCAAAAACCCTATCTTGGAGAGTTACTGTGAGGACCCCAAAATGCATATACCCAGGATATTTAGCACTGTGCAGTAGATATTTTGGTTCTATTTTTATAAATGTCTTTGTTTAGTCAATGGTGAGGCTGAATAATTAGACACAAAACACAAAATGACCTCAGAAGGCCACTTGGTTTAATGAGGAATTTTAAACTACTTGTACTTGAGAGACAATTTGAATATTAGTCTTAACTTTTTCATTGAGTCTATAAATATGCCCACTGTTCTATGTTGATAGGCCATCATAAATTCAACTGAAGTTAACACACTGATTACTAATTAGCCAGAATTTCAACATGTCCTCATTATGATACCTTTCATGTAGCTAATAGCTTTGCTACATGTAAGAGGCTTCACTTTTGCATGTATTGTTTAATTAAATGTAATTATTTTCTTTTGAATGATGTAGTAAAGCTCTTTTCTAGGAGACTCCAGTATTACCAGCCTGTCTTATAATTTTTGCCTGATTTTGGACATTCTGATACAAAAACGCTCCAACACCTAACCTGCTGTAAATGACCTCAATCTGCAACTTAACACCCACCCCCCCCACACACACAGCATATGTATATTCTCCCCTCCTCACTCCCCTTGGCTTTTTCTACACCTTAAAAAATGTCCTTCCCTAAGTTTTCCAAATGTCTTTGAACACTGCTAATTACACTGTGCTCCAGTTTTTGGTTCAGTCTTTTAATGTTCTTTTTCCATTTAAGCCCAAGCCCCTTATCAGTCTTTGAACAATTTCTCTGAGGAAACTGGAAGTCTTATCGTTCTCAAGCTGTTTTTAACTTAACAGGCCTGAACCTTCTTGCTTTTTCTCCTTTTACTTCAATCTTCCTGTTTTTACACTACTGCTTGAGAATGTTGATTTCTGCCATCACATTACTAGAAGTACTATAATGTATTGGTTTAAATAAATCTGTTCCTTTTTAAAGTCTTTCTGAAGGAATAGAAATGCACGTGTGCCATCCATGTTGTTTTTCTTATTAGAGCTTAACTCATCCTCACTTCTAATAGGGATATAGTTCATTAGTTTATTTTTTAATTGTATAAGTGTTAGTCACTCAGTCGTGTCTGACTCTGTGACTCCACAGACTGTAGCCTGCCAGGCTCTTCTGCCCATGGAATTCTCTAGGCAAGAAGAGTGGAATGGGTTGCCATTTCCTTCTCCAGGGGATATCCCCAACCCATGGATCAAACCCCAGTCTCCCGCATTGCAGGAATCTTCTTTACTGTCTGAGCTATCAGGGAAGACCTTTTAATTGTATACATGTTTTTTAATAATATATACAGTTGTTCAGTGAGCAGACTTCCCAAGTGACAACTGTACTTTTCATCACAAAAGCATCCTATAAAGAAACCTGCCTGCCAATACAGGAGACCTAAGAGATGCAGGTTTGATCCCTGGGTCAGGAAGATCTCCTGGAGGAGAGCATGGCAACGCACTCCAGTATTCTTGCTTGGAGAATCCGCATGGACAGAGGAGCCTGGGCAGGCTACAGTCCATTGGGTTGCAGAGAGTCAGACACGACTGTAGCGACTTAGCACACATGTATGCCTGGGTGCACAAATGGCTCCATCTGTGCTGAGGCACCACTGGTTTAGGTTTGCGGCAACAGGGATGACGTCTGTCAGGGAAAAGCCACCCATTCAGGGGCTGCTGGGTGATGAACAGCCATCACTGACTTGGCTTAGTTAGATAATCCAGCCACTTATTCTTTTCCTATATAACAGAAACACAAGAAAGCAGCCTACCATCCAGTCGGTCATCTTTTTGACCTAACTATATTCCTGACTATTAATCCATTCATCAAATGTTATTAGTTTCCCAGTATTGAACTTTATTATTCCCAGAATAAAACTCTATTATCTGGGTCATCAGTCTTTGAAACTTTGCCTTTTTTATAAAACAGTAGGTGTTCTAAATTCATGTAGCTTCTTGACCCATAGCACACTGGTTATACCATCTGCCCTCTGGCTTCTCTTGTCCATCTCAGCAAGCGCACACCCAGGGCAGCACTCACCTGGTACATGTGGGCGACATTTGATCCCAGATACTTGGCCCCATAGAGTTTGCCATCAGGCCACTTGACTTGGACGACTTCTCCCTCGGCAGGAGGGCCCAGTTTCACACAGTCTCGGCTCTGCAGAGTAAACGGAGTTGGGCTTTTCAAGGCAAATGTCTAAGTGACTGCATTTAGAACTTAGCAAATGATGAACTCCTGACAATTAAAAGGAGTTACTGCCTCTGTGTTTTATGGATTATGATCTTGCATGGGTGTTCAGGGGAAGAGTTATGAGCCAAAGGAGTACTTAAAGATTCAGCCTAGATCATAAAGTTGCAAAGGAACCGCCATAATCCAAGAAGGAAGAAACATTGGCATTTACGTTTGCTATTTGACAGAGAATTGTTCAGAGGGTAAGTAAAATGTGCGGAGAAACTGCTTTGGCTGAAAAATAGACTGGTTAATGATTTATAACACCTGACATTTATGCAGCGTCTTGCAGTCAACAAAATGCTTTAACACGCATCTCATCTGATCCCCACAATCATTCCATGAAGTAGGCAGAGACTATGAAATTGCCCCCATTTTACTGACAAGGAAACTGAGCCTCCGAGCAGGCTCTGGAGAAGTGAAGCTGTGTAAGAGACAAAGAACCGAGGACACTGAGGCCAGAAGAGAAGCGGACCATCATTGGAGTTGGTAGGTCTTGAAGCAGCAGCAAGGGAAAAGTGCCAGCAATATCCCACAGGGTGTCCGGTGAGGCTGGGAGGGTGGTGTCCTGTCTAGCAGCCCTTTTCTGAAGAACCCTGGACCTTCCTCAACAGGCCTTCTTCTGCCTGCATCTCCCATTCACTGACTAGCCCCTCCTTTCATGGGTGATCATGGGGACACCTATGACCAGTCGTCTTTCTTTACTTCTTCCACTCTACTCCACCTCCTTCGGCAGCAACTCTTGAGTAAATTCACCAGTAGTTCATCCTGGAAAATCCTTTTTTGTGGGGTATGGGGTTAGTTTACAGATATAGTTTGCAAACTTAAATTTGTATGTATTGAGTATGACAATAAAATTTTAATACAAAGGAATCAAATACTTGACTACTTTGATAAACTTCCTGCACATTTAACAATTCAGGTTTTGCTAATCCTGGTATTTTACTGATGAGGCCAATCTCACTGACTGAAATGCACACTTGACCAGTCAAGTTATAAATGCAGACTGGGCATGATCCTATGGTTTAAATGAGAGGCACACACAGGAAATATTTAGTGGTTTATGATTAGAAACCCACCATATATTACTTTTCATTATTAACAGAAAGTTTGCTTCATAAAGGAGTGGTCCTTTTACTGGGCTTCCTTGGTGGTTCAGATGGCAAAGAATCTGCTTGCAAGGTGGGAGACCTGGGTTCGATCCCTGAGTTATTGCTGGATTCAAGACTATACATGGCAAGTATGTATACTTTCTCACTGCAGACAATGCTTCCACTTAAAGCTATAGGCAAACAAACAAAGAAGAGGCTCTGCAGAGTTGATAGTCTGTATCAAACTTAGTCAAATGAAAATAATTTTCTTATTGGCCTTCATAATATTTGACCTCAGGCAATGCAGAACTGAAAAGGTAAGATGAACTGTATTCTATACAAGCCCCCAGGGTTATCATATCACTTTTCATTTCCCTTCCCTTCCCAAGATGCACCTGGTACTAAGAACATTGGAAGGTGTAGCTAGCTTCTAAATAGACACTGTCTGGTCTCTTGGGTTAGGAAGCTACATCAGCTCTGGGATAACTCTGAGCTAAAACCCAGATGCTTTGGTGATGGGGGCAGGGGGAAAACAAGAGTATGTTTCTTCCTTCATCTAAAGATTTTTTCCATGTGGAGGAAGCACTATTGGGGGTAATAACTCCTGGCTTTTTTTAATTCACTTTTTAAAATTTAATTCTTATTGGAGTATAGTTGATTTACAGTGTATTAGTTTCAGGTACACAGCAAAATGAATCAGTTATAATACACACACACACACATATATCTACTCTTTTTAGATTCTTTTCCCATATAGGCCATAACAGAGTATTGAGTTCCCTGTACCATACAGTACATCCTTATTAGTCATTTATTTTATATACTGTAGTCTATATATGTCAATCTCAATCTCCCAATTTATCCCTCCCCTGCCAAAGCGATCTACTGATTCAATGCAATCCCTATCAAATTACCAATGGCATTTTTCACAGAATTAGGACAGTTTTACAATTTGTGTGGAAACACAGAAGACCCTGAATAGCCAAAGACTCTTGAGGAAGAAAAGCAGAGCTGGAGGGATCTGGAGGCTGGTAACTTCTGGTTCACCCCTCTCTTTCTTCCTGCGGAGCCACTCTGCTGGCAGAAAACTCGCTTCTTTCTCTGCTCCTTCCACAGAGGCAATGGGCGGTGTCCTGCACCGCAGGCCACCAGAAGGCCTAATTCTCAGGCCCAGTATATCAGAAGAATTCTCCGCCCACAGATGTAAGCCACACTCTCCAGCACCTGCTTTATTACAAATAAAGGAGGTATTTTAAATTTTCAAACCCTGACTTCCTTCTCTCTTTAACTGCTTGCCCTCAGGCCCTTTCAATTGGCCCTTCTTCAACCCCAACAGAGGCAAGTCAAGGCCTCGATGGATATGAAGCCACAGTCCCACCTACTCATCCACCACAAGCCACCTCCAAGTGGGGAAGTTATGCCCTTAATTTTACAGATTTGACCTTCAACACAGGTTTACTAGCCTTTAGAATAACTACCCCAGACCAATCCTGAGCTGCAGTTCCTGGCACCGTATCACCAAGGTGTTGCCAATGGCCACAGAGATATGCCTGAGCAATGTATAAAGGATACTCAAGGCATTTATCATGAACACACAACCTTGTTAGTAAACTAAATGTATGCAACCTTAGAGTGAAGAACAATTCTTTTTGGAAAAGGTGTCCGAAACTAAATGCATGAGTACTGTCGGCAGACACTTGACTCACAGCAGATCTTAATTTGGCACAGAGCACCTGACCTCAAAGAGCACCTCCCAGCTCAGCGCCCACCTAACTGCTCTGTATCAGTCACAGTCACTTCACTCTCCCTCATGTCAGAATCTAGGGAAGACAATCTTGCTTGCTTTCTCAATTTCTTGCTTTCAGAACTCTTTTTCCTTTATTCATAGTAGAAGAATAAAGAAGAGTAACCAAGCAAATTGAACATAAGGTTGCACGTAAGAACACAAGAACATAAGGCTGTTTTGAGAGTTTCCCTTCCCCCGTCACCACCAGGCGGCACTATTCTCAGTCATGATGTGGCACTTCCCACCATTGGCTAGGTCCTTTAAGTGGAAGAGGATATACTTAGATCTGCATACAACTTCATTTAGTGAGTAGCATTATTTACACCCCAGCTACCTTCCAAATGGGCTTAAAGCAGCTCACAGTAAAACAAAAGCATTTATTTCTGTAACACCTAGTCTCCTCCATAGAGAAATGGGTCTCAAATCTTGAGTCTGCCAGAAACTTCCTATGACTACATGGTGTATATAAAGCATTTAAACAAGAATGGGATTAGGAGTATGTAGATTGATGAAAAGAAGTTAAAAAGTTTGATATTTATGCTTCCCTGACTCTTCCAGTGCAGAAACTGCTGGATGTTCCTTCAAACGGTCACAGTCACTAATCTATTTACAGACCACCTGTGTGAGACAGTGGAGGAGTCAATGGTGTCTAGCTCTTCAAGGTAGAGACAGACAGAGGGTGTCATGCCCATGCCTGGAGGCCTGCCACACTGCAAGGGCTGGAATCCATGTGGAGTGCGTGAGCTTTGGCCACCAGAACAGAATTTGTATTTGATTTATAGATTGGGTTTTTGAGTAAGACTTCATGCAGGAAAAAAAAAAAAAGTTTCTGTTAAAAATAAAAGGTCCCTGCTGTGCGTGAGGAATCAAACAAAGCAGAGCTTCTCCAAGTGTGGTCTGAACCACTAGGGACACACATTACAATTGGAGGTTCCAGCTGCCACTGCCCACCACTCTACGTGACTTGGATGGTTTTTTAAGCATTATAGAATGGACCTCCTGAAGCAGTTCTTGGTGTGCTGCTGGAACAAGTGAACCTCTGCTGGAAAAGTATATGCATTAAAAACCTTGACTAATACATTTCTCCCACCTTCTGTCTAGACTCTCAGAAGTTTGCCTTCACCTGCCATAAACACCTGTTTACCCTTTGCTGTACTGCCTCCAGGGATGTGTGAACTCCCCTGAAATCTGCCAGTGCTCTGTCCACAGGGACACTGGTGTCTGGAGCTGTCAGTCAGCCTGTAGCTAGAGTACTACACAAGTGAAGTGAAAAGGAACGAAGTAGTCATCCCACTCAAGAGTAGACTTTTGCCTATAATTAGAGGACTGAGATGAGCCACAGTTCCCGTGACAGGACGGTGTCATATCACATTCTTGCCAAAGTCATGCCAAACCCCCGTACTTTCTCTACTAACAAAAGGGAAAAGCCCAACAGCCAGTCTGATTATCGGAATTCCAAAGTCGCTGTTTTTGGAACTCCTACTAGGCCCTTTAAAAGGGACGTCTAGAGGCAGCAGCTGTCCTTGCATGCTGCCTACCTTACTCTCTCTCCCACTCCCCACCTCTACTAAGTATAATCCACAGGGCAGGCAGCTCCATCTACCAGCCTGATTACACCAGATGAAGGCACGGTACATGAAATCCCAGTAATTCATCAGCATACAGTTTGGAACCTCAGACAATCCCCCATGCAGAAAATGCCTAAATGACTGAGAGTAAACTGATGCTGGCAGCTGCACTGAGGGGTAATCACCAGCTCACTGCTGGCCTTGGGCAGGGATTAACAAGATGATAGGCACGTGCTCATCAACCTGGCTATCTGTCATCGGTTTGGCTCCTCAGCCTCTGAAACCCCTTCTCCCTTTCGAAGTCTCAATGGAAGACAGAGCTCACGTGCCATTACAAATGCTGAAAGATGCCAGATACGCCCTGGCCCAGCACGTACCTGGCAGCAGGTACAGGCTGGGCCAGGCCAATTTTGGCTCCACCTGCCCAGGATGTAAAACCTGTGACCAGAGATGCAGAGGAACAGTGGAAACAGATGCTCTCAAGGGTAGCAGCAGCTCACGTGTGTTGATGGCAGAGCCCTGTTCCAGGGTCCCAGAAGGGGAGATGACCTGGTCCTATTCACCTCCCAGCTGAGCAGCCTCCCTTTCTCACCTGTTGTCTGACCTTGTTTTTCTGAATTCTTGGATATCCTGTGGGTGTCCTAATAACTTTCCACCAAGTTTCTGTAGCGCCTAAATCACTTACAGTAAGTTTTTTGGTTTTGGCTGCGCTATGCAGCTTGCGGGATCTTAGTTTGGTGACTGGAGATTGAACCCAGGTCTGGCAATCAAAGTGAAGAAGCCTAACCACTGGACTATCAGGGAATCTCTGAGTTCCAGTTAGTTTTTGTTGCTTGCTGCTAATGACCTTGACAGATAAGTAATGGCAGGTTTGGGTGGTGGCAGTTCCCTCCTCACAATGTGGGGAAAGATCCTTTAACAGTGGAATATAAAAATATGGAAGTTTTCCTATACCACCTAATCCCCATTCAAAGGACCTGTGAGGAAAACCATCCCTCAAAGAGGAAGGGAACATATTCATGGGCGCCACCCACCTATTCACAAGACATGGCCATAGATGATTCATGACTGCCCCCAAGTTGTATTTTCTTGGGCTCCAAAATCACTGCGGACAGTGTCTGCAGCCATGAAATTAAAAGATGTTTGCTCCTTGGAAGAAAAGCTATGACAAACCCAGACAATGTATTAAAAAGCAGAGGCATCACTTTGCCAACAAAAGTCCATTTAGTCAAAGCTATGGCTTTTCCAGTAGTCATGTATGGATGTGAGAGTTGGACCATAAAGAAGGCTGAGTGCTGAAGAATTGATGCTTTCTAACCGTGCTGCTGGAGAAAACTCTTGAAAGTCCCATGGACTGCAAGGAGATCAAATCAGTCAATCCTAAAGGAAATCAATTCTGAATATTCATTAGAAGGACTGATGCTGAAGCTCCAATACTTTGGCTTCCTGATGCAAAGAGCTGACTCATTAGTAAAGACCCTGATGCTGGGAAAGATTGAAGGCAGGAGGAGAAGGAGACTACACAGGATGAGATGGTTGGATGGTATCATGGACTCAGTTGGACATGAGTTTGAGCAAACTTCAGGTAGATAGTGAAGGACAGAGAAGCCTGGCATGCTTAGCAACTAAACAACAATAACCAAGTTTCCAGTGTTCTCTGCGGTCTGAAGATGTGCTCTCTGCAGTGGCAGCCCTTTAGAGGGGGTTCTCAAGGAGGTGACTTCCAAAGGGACGTACCATATTATGTGGATTAAAGTTTGCACTGCTTGTTATATATAAGTCGCAATAATTTACTAACAACTGTCACTCTAATGTAGAAAACATTTTAAAAGTATTTTTCTCTTTTTTCCCCCCACTGGAACAGTTTCAAGTAATTTATTTAGTTAGGCATAGACTTGACAAACATCAGTATGATTTTTGTAGTTTCCAAATAACTTTTGTTCTGAGCTTCTACTCTATATCCTTTGGGGAAATTATAGTTTTTTATTTTAAAGATAGAAAAACAAACTTAACCCATATTTTCATCACCTACATATAAATCCTGTTACAATGTTGATTCTTCTCTATGCTTCCATGCATTTAAAAAAAAAAAAAATTGGACCTGCTCTACAGATAAAATCTCTTCCCTCAGCCACAGCCTTTCTTCTCTTTGATGTGAGAACACAGCTGCCCTCTCCCTAAAGCAGCAGGCCTGGCTGCAGCTGTGAAGACCTCACAGTGCAGTTCCCACTGTGGTCCTCATGCATCCACAGCACTTGAGGGGGAAGGGTCTTTCTACCATGGGGAAACAGACAAAACGTCAAACTTGCCGCTTTAACCATTTTCAAGTATACATTTTAGCGGTCTTAAGTATATTCATAATGTTGTACAATCATTACCACCCTCCTTCCCAGATTTTCATCATCCCAAACTGAAACTCCATACCCACTAAACAATAACTCTCCACCTCCTGCAGATGAACCTAGAGGCTTATATAGAATGAAGTAAGTCAGAAAGAGAAAAACAAATATCATACATTAACGCATATTTATGGAATCAAGAGAGATGATGAACAGATTCAGAGAGCAGCAACAGAGACGCAGACATAGAGAACAGGCTTGTGGAAAAGGGTGGGGAAGAGGAGGGAGAGGGTGAGATGAATGGAGAGAGCAGCATGGAAGCATACACACTACCACATGTAAATAGATAGCCAATGGAAATTTGCTCTTTGACTCAGGGAACTCAAACTGAGGTGATGTAACAACCTAGAGGGATAAGGTGGGGAAGGGACATATGTACAGCTATGGTTAACTCATGTTGATGTATGACAGAAATCAAACCAATGTTGTAAAGCAATCATCAATCAATTACAAATAAATAAATATATTTTTAAAAAAAGCTCTCCATTTCTGGTCCTCCAGTCCCTGGTAACCACCATTGGAAAGCTTTCCTGATTTGGAACCAGTCTGTTGTTCCATGTCCAGTTCTCACTGTTGCTTCTTGACCTGCATACAGATTTCTCAGGAGGCTGGCATATTGAGTGCAGCACTTTCACAGCATCATCTTTTAGGATCTGAAATAGAATCTGGCTATTTGTAAGCACCTCACAAGTGAAATCACATATTTTCCCTTTTACATACTTGGATGATTTTGTACCTTGCTATTGATCACCTATAATTAAGAGGATCTTCTTAGTTATGAATTATCCTTTAAAAACTCCATTTTACTGAATATATGCAACATTTATGGATATTCCACAATTAAGCACTCTCCTATTGTGAGATATATAGGTCATTCCACTTTTCTCATACCATCTATAATACTATTGTATATTTTTCCCCATAAATCTTTGTCCAAATTGCTGATTGTTTTCTCAGAATAGACTTGTAGAACCAGAATTACTTGGTGAAAAGGTATATAAACTATAAAGTTAAATTCATCAGCTTTGAAAAATTCACCATCAGACTTACTTCTCTAGTGCAGTAAGTCTATTTTTAGCCACTCGACAAAACTCTGCTTCAGTCAGTCCAAGGTGGAGTCCAGGCTAAATGACCTCCCAATCCCTCCTCTCAGCCACACAGAGAACCAACGCTCAAGAAGATTCTCTCCCAGCACAGCCCATACATGCTGTGTATAAAGGAAGAACTGATTCCATGCTGGTTCCTTTGACTATACCCCTTTCACAGTGGCAGCCTTCCAACAGACCTCTTCTCTATGCTCTGCACTAGCTGTGAAACACTGTCATTTCAGCCTGTGGGGCAATGAATTCAAGCCAACCTACTTCCACACTGACACTCATCATTCTGGGAAAATTCCATGTCTGATGCCCAGTTTTCCTGTGTAAGAGGTTTTTAAGTCTTTTATAAGGGACATACATGGACACATGGACACATACCCTTTCTGTATGTTATCTCTTGGAGTGATGCCTCCTTATTCCCTCAAACAGCCAAATTCCTTTCCAGCAGCCACATTTCTCCACTGCCCTGACAACCACACCCATCTTCTAAAAGACAGCATCTGCTTCCCTGGTAGCTCAGACGGTATAGCGTCTGCCTACAATGCGGGAGACCTGGGTTCGATCCCTGGGTTGGGAAGATCTCCTGGAGAAGGAAATGGCAACCCACTCCAGTATTCTTGCCTGGAGAATCCCATGGACTGACCATCCTGGTGGGCTACAGTCCATGGGGTTGCCAAGAGTTGGACATGACTGAGCGACTTCACTTCTTTACAGAAAGAACAGTACTGACACTTATTTGGTAAACTTCTGGGGGCCAATTAGTTGGTTTAGTACACACTTCAGCTTTTGCTATGAGCCAAGAGTGAAAACAATTCCTGGTAAAAGTTCTGAGGCCCCAGAGATGGAGGAGATTTTATTCTTCTGAAAGTTACTATAGCATTAAGCCTCAGAAGGTACAGTGCTAAAAGAAGTTACATTTTTGTTATTAGAACTAGGTGAGATGCTGGCATGAAAAAGCTTCTAAAATCATAGAAAATACAAAGCTAAGCAATTTCTTTTGGAATTATCTTTCTGGCTCTTTTGTAGGGAGGAAGCATAAGAAAAGTCAGTAACTAGAATCAGGAGTGACACTGGGCAGCTGACCTGACTGCAAAGGCCTGCGAGAAGGACACGGGGAGCAGCCGGAACATGTGGGGCTAAGCAAGGCGGCTCTGAAGTGCTGGCCAGGGGTTCTCTGTATCCCTGGAACTGGAGAGTATGAATGGAAGCAAAAGGGTCATTTATTCTCTTCTCCCTACCTTGGGGAGAGGCCTCTCCTCCCTCCCTGCCTGCCTCTTCTCCCTCTCTGGCATACACTATGACTCCTGGTGCCTGGCACCGACTCAGCATTGGAAGGCAGAGACAAAAAAAGTCCTCTCAGAGTGCTTTCTTTCAAAGAATTCAGAATCCAGATGGGGACTCAAATATATGCATGAATACCTACAATATGATGTACTGTATGTGATCACAGGTGAATGGCAGAGAAGCGGGGCCTCTGTGTTCGTGACTCAGGCTCCCACGACATCAACTGTGTCAAGGCCCTTCTCCTCAGGATTAACCTCATTCCTCAGGCCTTCCCCTCAGTGGTGTATCCCCAGCCACGTGAGTGAATGAGTCAGAGTCCCCCTTCAGGACTCTCCTGCACTCATCTGGCTTGGTCCATGGGAATTCTGTAAGCTGGGCAGACAGCAGTGATGCAGCCCTTAGAGGCAGACCCCAGACGGAGCTGGCAGCTCCCCCAGCACTTTGTGGGGATCACTGCTGGGGGCTGTGGTGTAGCAGCTTGATTTTATCAGGGATCCACAGCTGGTCAGGCTATCACACTGACTGTTGAGGGGTGCGTGTGGCCAGGTCAAAAGCACAGAGCTGTAGGCTGACCCTTTCTCTACCCTTCAGGAGTGTTCTGGAATAATCCCACCAATGATCCCTGGGCTGACTCCCCATCAAACCAGGAGTCAATGCAGGAAATCCTTCCAGTTCAACTCCTAAAAGCCCCATATATAAACTACTTGAAAATGGGGTCAGTATGTTGAAATCTTTCTGATACTTCTTCTGCAATCCTCCTTTTATAAAGGTATGGAAGATATTACTTGGAATGTTGTGCTTAGGGACTCTTGACCAATGAATTGACTAAAAACTACTAGCCTCCACCACCAATAATGATAACTGCCACCATAATCATAAACACTACCTGAGCATTTAAGTGCCGGCGCGTGCGTGCATGTTCAGTCACTCAGTTGTGTCTGACTCTGCGACCCCATGCACTGCAGCCCTCCAGGCTCTTCTGTCCAGGTAGTTCTTCAGGCAAGAATAGTGAGTGGGTTGCCATTTCCTAATCGAGATTATGTGATGGACACTATGCTGCTTCATACAATATATTTCAAAGATTACAACCTGTGTATTTATTATTATCTCCATTTTATGGATAAGGTAGCTGGTGTCAACTTCCTTGCCCTGGATTGAATGGGTGGTTGTGGAGCAGAGATGAACACTAGGTCTGTCTGCTACATATCCAGCTCTTCCCAGCTTGAAGACTCAGCCAACACCTAAGCCCACCCTTGGGCCGGCTGCACCCTCCTGCTGTGCTCCCTGCAGACACTAATGCAGAAGCACCCCAGAACTGAACTCCTCAAAAAAGGTGGGCAATTCCCATCTCTAGGGGACAGGTCTTTCACCCTTTTTATATTAATAGTTGTGGACAGAGGCTAAATACATAAAGGGGAAAAAATATTTTATCATGTCAATAAAAATTACGTTGCATACCCAAGAAATGGAGGGCTTGAGGTCAATTTCTCTGAGTTGCTGTTGTTCAGCGTCTAAGTCATATCCGACTCTTTGTGACCCCCATGAGCTGTAGCCCACCAGGCTCCTCTGTCCATGAGGTTCTCCTAGGCAAGAATACCGGAGTGGGTTGCTATTCCCTTCTCCAAGGGATCTTCCTGAACCCAGGGGTCGAACCCAAGTCTCCTGCATCCCACAGGCAGATACTTTACCACCGAGTCACCTGAGAAGCCCTGAATTTCTCTGTAGTGGTTTCCAAAAATAAATGTCAGCTCCAAAAGCTGAAAACAGAAGGATGAAAGGAAGGCTAAGGGTAAGCGTTGTGGGGAGAGAAGGCTGTCCTGCGCTCACATCTCATGCTGGGGGCTCTGCTCACCCACGCTGGCTTCTGCCCACTCCCCACTGCCCCGCAGGCTGTGCTATTCCCCAGAACACCCGCCTGGGCCCACGACTGGCAGTCTTGCGGTCATGCTGCCCAGCGTCAAAGAAGAGCTGCTACTGTGCATGACCAACTTTATGTCCTGGCTTCCTCAGCAATAAAATGGAAATAATAATACAACCTTGCAGATGGGCAAATGAGAGCTAATAAATATTTAAAATGAGAGAAAAACAAAGTACAGTGGCTGGCTGGTGAGTCAGAAGTGATGTGTCCCTGGATTTACTTCATATCAACAGGGAGCATGGGGAGCCCTGGGAGAAGGTGATTCTCGGCATTTGAAATCATGAAAAAGGAGGCACTGAGAAGCCAAGAGCCCGCTATCAAAGATGATTAGACAATGTGAGCCTCGTTGAAATCCAAAAACCCCAGTGGAGGAGGGAAGCAGGTGTCATCTCCCAGACAGGCGGAGAAAGCAGCACAGTGACTTGCCCCCGCTCACACAGCTGGTAATAGACAAGTGGGGCGACCTTGCACTCAACACGTAATTTTCAAGCATCTCTTATGTTCTAGAAATAGTGGAATTGGTAGTGAGAAAAACAGTTGTTATTTTTTCCTTAAACCTCATGCAACTCTTTAGTGGGAAATGCAGGAGTTAAACTAAAATAATAATAAAGGTAAGTGTAAGAATGATATCATAGAACTCACAGGGTAAAGCAGAAGCATTTAACTGAGGGACTATTGCCATTTTACATGGTTATTATATCCCAGAGAGCCTCAAGATGCCCCAAGAGGCGGGAGAACCAAGATGAAGTTTTGACACAAGATTCTAAAAGAATCCAGATAGGAAAATCAGGAAACACAAATCATGATATAAAGTTTCTCAGAAGGGTTCAGATCTTCTTAAAGAAATAACTTGTTTTCTGATTATAAAAATAAAACATGCTTATATGGAAAATATAAGAAGGGGATAAAGTTGAAAATCATAATCACCTATGATTACACTCTCCAGAGATAATCAGTAACATTTTGATGCATTTCCTTTGAGAATTTTTCCTTTGCATATTTATATTTTTGTATATAATTGGGATCATGCTGTATATACAATTTTTGAGCCTGATTTCTCCATTTATTACACAGTGCCATTAAATAGCCTTTGAAAACATGATTTTTAATAGCAGCATAAATAATTCATTTAACCTTAGCTGCATTAGTAAGTGTTCTATGTCTACCTTAAAGCAACAGTGAGTTGTCACGCCTGCATCACCAGTTTGAGTTTCGGGCACTGTGTTCGTACACTTGAGACCAGAATTTTGAGTGGAATGCTGTCCTAAAAAAATTTCATCCTGAAAGTGTCCTGAAGGAAGAACATTCTGAAAATGACTTTATATTCATTAAATCATTCATTCCTTCCTTCCCACAAAAAATATGTATTAAGTGACTAAGGCAAGAAGACTGTTTTGTTTGAATTTGAGAAGACTCATGAGGAACCTGATAGCATGTAAAAGTTGCCAGAAAGAGAGGATGAAGGGTATTCAGATTTGATCTAAAGGTTAAGAACTGACTGGATCTTGGGGGTGTTTCAGAGGCACCATTTAGACTCCACACAAAGAAGCTCATGCCTCCTAATAGTTACAGCAGCAAACTGGTAGAGAGTTCCTGCAGCTTGGAAGTATTCAATACCAGACTTGAGAAGCACGGTACAGGGGTTAAGGTCATGCATACTTGCTGCAGGGCCTGGAGTCTGAGGGAGTCACAGAGCAGGGTTAGGTTGGTTTAGAGGCTACAAGGGGAGGGACTGCACACTTAGCCATCAGCTTGTCTTACTTAGGCAGCAGTCCTGAATTGAGCCAGGGTTACTCAGAACTTTTAGACAAGAGACCCGCTGTCTAAGATTTTCTCATTGAACAGTCTGTCTAAGTCTCACTGGAAGTTACAGGCAGAGCTAGGATTATGGTTCCTAAATTTCTCAAGCCCTTGTCTAGTGCCCTTCCTCCTTCACCAAAGTGCTGGGAACAGAGAATGCAAAAAACAGGAAGAAAAATCTGACATAGATGAAAAATAATCTTTTCCCTTAATCTAATCCCGGTCACTCTCTGGCCACACTCCTAGAGCTCCTTATAGAATAATATCAGCTTCTTCTATGGCCAAAATAAGGGAGTATCAACACCCCAAGGAGCGGACCCATTTATGCAGGACTGTCTCGATCTCTGGTGGACACACAGAAGGTCTGTTCTAACCTAACAACTAGGAAGCTCACAAGCAGGTGAAGCAATAGCAGAAAAGTGATAAAAGAGGAGTGAGACTGCCTACTGCTGTGGAAAAGGCTTTGATGAAGCTTCGGAGGTTAAATGTACAACTGCAAAAAGACATTGTGGTGTATAAAAATATGTCAAGGATTGATTACTTTTGTGGTGTGGCCGAAGAAGATCTTGGCCTTTGCGTCTCCAAATGACACTACATTATACAAGTGGCATGCCGCGCTGTCAACTGGGGCCATGTGCCCAAACAAACAGCCTCGCCCAAGCTGGCCCAGCAAAGGCTCGTGCACATGACCACATAGGTAGCTGTTCACCAAAGGCTGGGCTCGGGAAAGGGGCGTGTGTGTGTGTGTGTAAAGGAGTGCACCGCTAGGCCGGAACACACTCTAATGCTCACAGAGATGATTATAATTGACCCGACATGTTTTTTCCCATGCCAGAATCAGAAGAAGACTATGAGATTTTCCAGGCCAATGTCTCATTTTAAAGAAATGGGTTGAATAATAAAATGACTTGCCTAGAGTCACAACTCACTGAGAGCTGACTATTATTTAGTTTAACCTTGCATTTCACAGCTCAGTTGTACAAGATTTTGAGCAAATGAGTAACACCTGGGGAGGATTTTAAACAGAGGATTTAAAAGGATAACCAGGAAGGGGTGAAGACAAACTTAAGGATTTCTGAGAATATGATTTGTCAAAAAATGTCAGCCTGTATTATGTTAAATTCAGAACCAGAAGAATGCTCAAATGAATATATGTACAAATGAAGTAATCCAGAATTTCCTCCAAGTTGCAAATATGCCTGAACATAGCAATAAAATATGAACAACTCATTCTATAAATGTTTCCCATGGAACCTACTGCTTCAGTGTCTGTTAATTTAACATGTCCTTCTCAGATTTAATGCAAATGCGTAAACTTACACAATCATGTTCACAACAGACTGTCTTATGAAAAACAGGACGTGTGTAATTACTACCAGCCTATTTCCACAGAGGCCAGTCTGTCACAAATTGCAGACAGATAAATAAGATGGTTGAGGAGAGGATAATGAATCAATCGATCTACTCAACCCTGTTACCCTTAAAGAGAAGTCAGAAATTTCAGAAATTCCCCAAATGATGTGTATGCTGTCAAAAGACTGTCAAAAATAATCTCAATGTGAAATTAAGGAGAATTTTGCAGTTTGTAGGTTCCAGGAAAAAAATAAAAATGATATATAGATAACATGCTATTGTCAGATTCATCATAACCACAGCTTTTAATCCAAAGGCTTAAAAACACATTAGAGGAGGGCAGGGAATTTAGATTTTACTGATCACACTCAAGCTTGGAATGCCTGGTTCAGAATTACACTGAGGATTATGTTGTGCCCTTTTTCTGATAGTTAATGAACCTTTGAAGTAGGAACCTCTCTGCTCTTTTCACGCTGGATATTAATCTTTATTTGAAGCCTGATTTTTGCTAATATCTGACTTGCTTAATGAAAACTAAGCAGTCAGCCAATTAATATTTCAATTATGATATGGTCTTCTTTTCTCATCTCCCTCCAAAAAACAATGTTTTGTTAGCATCCTCAATTACTTTCCTTGAAACAGACACCCACAGTTTTGAATTGATGTAGATTGGCATATACTGGCAACTGTGAACCAAAAACATGCCAAAAGGAGACTCCCAGGATACATGGGCATCTGTAAAGGCAGGTCAGTGGAGGTGATGCTGGAGCCAGAACAGCTGAACCTAGCTTTTATAGGTTAAACTAAGAAGGGAGAAAGAAGACCTCAGGGATGATACTACAGAAAAACAGCAATGAAGACAGAGGAAGATAAGGGGTAAAAGGAGATGGTTTTGCCAGCAACTGGTTTTAAATGTCCATCATAACTACCAATCAGCAATAACTACCTAACAGGAAAGCTAGGATGCAATTCCTAGCTTTATCAAGTCAATATGATGCCAGATGCATTCGAATAAAGATCTGCATGCTTGTACACACACGTAAGGATTGTATATGCACCTTTAAAACCCTGAGAGGATACACAAGCAGCAGGAGGGACTGCACCCAGATGGACACTGCTCCGGAGACTTGTGCTGTTCATCTCATATCCGCCTATACCTCTTGAAGTTTAGTCAACCATGGGAATACATGGCAAAACACTGGGCACATGCCATGGTTAAATCTTTGCTGCTAATTCTTATTATTACTGCTAAGTACAACATTGTGTCTACCAAAGTAAGTCATTGATCCTTTCCCTTTAATAATGGTATATAAATCTCAAAAGTGAGGATGCTCAGGATACGGAAGATCCACCTCCTTCAGAAAATGAGAACTCCGATTCCCAGAGGCCTCAGTGAAAGAGCCCTGGGGAGGGAACGTGGAAGAAGAGGGGCAGTAAAAGTCCCAGAGGGGAGCCTGCAGGCTAAGTGTGCAGAATGGGGCTGGGGCTGTGGGCGGAGGGATGGGGAGTATGGGTCAGGTCATGGAAATGAGTGCTGAGGAGAACTTGGAAAGTTAGGATAAGCTATAGAGTAAGGCCAAGACTACAGATGGGCAATGATGCTCCATTTAAATGTCTGTGTGTCAAGATGGGAGCTCATAAAAGGTGAATAGGACTCATCAATTTGGGTGGCCATACTGTCACACTGAAGAATTATTTTGTCAAATACTATTTTATCAAATGGGTTAGAGTTAGGTAGTAGTGTGTATGTTGTGATATGTCCACTTAAGAGATGAAAATGAAGTGAAAGTCTATGCCATTTCTGAAATATGTGGTATCTCTTTTACACTGAGTCTTCCACTCGGTGTCCCTTCAGCTCTGCAGGAGATGAAACAAAACAAAGCAATCCTATGCTTTGCAGCCCCAGGGCCCTGCGATGGCAGAAAATGCAAGTTGACTGCTCAAGGTGGGGAAAGTGGGGAAGAAGAGAGGAAACCTTAGCATAGCCAACGGTAGACTCATAAACTTCTTCCTGAAACTTGGGCTTCCTTCCACTCAGCTGAGCGAGCTGAATCCTGCAAGGCATGCTGACATCTTGACACCTCTTTCTTCCTCAGCCCCAGTATGGGTCTACCACTGACTCCTCTTGATTTCACCTCCTAAATGTATTTTAGATCCTTCTACTGCTCCCTAGTTCAAATCACATCACTTTTGCTCTAATCCGCTGCCATGCTCTCCAGACTGGTCCCCCAGCATACACTGTAGCCTACTCCCCAATTCCTCTTCTCCACCACAGCCAAACAAAATGCTTCGTAACAAATTTTCTCCTGTTGACTTCTCCATGGGACCATCAGTGGCTTCCCCTTGCTCTTGGAATAAAGATCTAATCATATAAGATGGTCTTCAAGGTGTAGCCTCATCTGCCCCTTTCTTTCTTCTCCAGACCTCCCATCTGCCTCCCCCAGCAGACTCATCCTGCCTTCTTTCAGCAACCCGAGCAGGTTGCACCTTCCTGCCAACAACAGCCTTTGCACATGCTTTTCTGGGACACCATCCTTTGCCACAGTAACGCATCCTGTAGATCTCAGCTCAGGTCACATGGATCACACCTCTATAGAAGGTTTTTGTTGTTACCTGTTCTTAGAGGATTACATTTCTATCACTCCAGGACTTATCTCAATTTGAAGTACATTTTTATTAGTGTGACAGTCATATGTTACTCTTTCCCACTAGATTATAAATTCTATGAGAGCAAAAACCATTTCAATTTTATTTCTCACGATCATATTTCCAGGGCCCAGCACAATGCCTGGCATGTAGCAGGGGCTCACGGGAAGCAATATTTTTAGTGAGACTCCACTTATTGAAGTGTAAGGTATCCCTTGGCTGGAGAATCCATAAATCACCCATGCAGGGACCCAGATGTGGCTTATTAAAGTCCTGGCGCTGCAGGGATTCCTTTTTCTCCAAGAGGAAGGGCCTCCTGAGGAAGCATCAGCCCTCCACACTGATCTGAGATTCTCACTCTTGAAGAAGAAAGAGGATCTGTGCATCACACACACTGCTTCTCAGCCTCATTAGACTTCTCCTGCAGGGAACCCACTGCCTACTCTCAGATACCAGTTAGATGTTTGCCCTTCCAACTTCCTGCAAACAAAAACAAAAACACAAACAAAACCCTGTAGAAACATAACTTCTCATGACACAGGGCAGAGTTTTAACATAAATATAGGAAAGGTGTTTCACTAATATTGAAATACACTTTAAAACTGTAAATAAAATGTTAAATTTCATATCAGTTATCTTATAGTCTCTATTTTAAAAGGGCTTCAGATATTGGCTGCCTAGAATGCAATGAGCACAGCCTGATGTGTTTTGAGCTAGTCACTACTTTTATGGTATAAATCAGATAAACCGCTTTAGAAGATTCAGTGTTATCTGTTATTCCCTCAAGAAAGAGAATATCACATTTAATAGAATCATTCAGTCAGATTATTTTTAATGAAAGGCTAAAAATGGTAAATATAAGGCTTGTTTTAAAAACAATAACGTAAGTATAATCTTATACCTATACTACTGGAAATACGTGAAATTTTACTCTCCCATTCTAACTGAGTTGTTAGCCATTAGTCTGCAAAAGGCGTTTTTTTCAGGCACAGATCATAGCAGCATCAATTATGAAAATTTCCAAGTAGTGGAAAACCCTACTTGGATCTGAACAGCCATGTATAAAACATTATTCAACATATTGCACCACTATAACATTTAGAAAAAGTTAAAATATTCTTTATGTTTAATGGTATTGGATAAAATATCTAAGCATAAAAGACATGCAAACATAACATCTTCCATTTCATAGACGCTAAGAAATCAGATGGTGCAAGGAAGGTATCTGCAGAAACACATACAACCAACAAAGACTACAGCAGGTCACAGCTTCCAGGGCTTTTATTCACTTCTTAGCAGAGAACCTTTTCTGACTATGGGAAAGATTAGAAATAGAAGGAAAAATCACACTCACTCTATTCTCTCTCCACATTTTGTCTTCTCCCTTTATGCATACAGCCTGACCTCAAAATATAATTCATTTAATGAAACAAAAGCAAGATTTATTACTGGTTCTCTCTCACCCATGAAAATCAGCTAACTGCTTTCAAACAAAGTATGAAAAGGAAATAATAAAATGAAGTCAGTGCTAGCCTATGAATAAATAGACAGTACTGACGACTTCTGGATATACTTATCAGACAATAATCTAAGTTCACTCTGTGACCAAAATAATTTAAACCCCATGGTCAAATAGAAACATAAACCCTGTTGATTTACAAGCCCAACATCTTCTGGGATGTGTCACCAATTTGTATGTTATGTCCCAGTGTGTCCGCACCTGGGGGTGGATAGAGGCGAGAGAGGATGTAAAAAGGCTTGTAAACAGGCAGCTCCCTGTTGACTACTTGTCTCAGGAAGCTCTCTGTTCGCTATATATTTCAGAAACTACATGAAAAACATTGTGCTTACAAATGTGCTACAGGAAGAGTCAACTCTGGAAAATTTAAGGCACTTATGAAATATGCATGATTATACCACACCCAGGGTTACAGTATCTAGGTTTGAGATCAAAATGAAGTGGGAGCAAAGATTTAAAAGTTTGGAACCATGCAATCAAGGCAGCTAGTGGGCCATTTTCATGAAGAGTCAACAATGGACGCTGACATTCTGATGCTATGATGTGAACCCATAGTGACCACTGGCCATGTGTTTATTAAAAGGAATAAAGAATTCCCACTATGTTCATATTTTCAATTAAACGGAGGTTGATTCAGCTCTACCCTGAGATTTAAAAGTGATGTCACTGATATTCACAGTCTGGAGGCAAGCATTCATGGTCGGAGCCTGCTCAGACCATTGCTGACTTTTCCCAGCAGTCCTGCTCTTAAGCACACACAGGTACCAGCAGCTGCACTGATGCCATGGGTCCCTCAGCCCTCTCTTCCTGACAGATTCCTCACTCTGATGGCACTGTGACAGTACATAACAATTCACTTCATCTGAACCAGTGGTTTCTAATTTTTTCAGGGCTAGAGACCTTCTTCTTCAAAGAAATCTTAGGTGGAAACCAAACACTGAAAGCTTGGGTTTTCCCAGGAACTAGTGCCAAAGCACAGCCCTGCTCTAAGGATAGATGTTCTTTACCTGGAAAGGACATGAAACTTAACAGTATGAATTTGAACTTAAATTTTAAAACAATTCTTGATACTGACTGTGGATTTTAAAACAAGATACTAATTGTCTAAGGTATGACTTAAAATAACAAATTTCATACTTGAATATGTGATGATGATTTATCTACTCTTTAATTCAACAACTATTTATTAGCCACTTGCTATAAACCAGACTCTGTACTGAGAACTAGGTACACAATAGTAACTCAAACAGACATGGTCCTTGTTTTCAAGCTCAGAGTTTAATGGTATCATATATCAACTGAGATAAGCCTTATGACAAACAAGTTCAAGTTAAGATGGAAAATCTGGAGTTTAATTTCTTCTTTAAGTATGCACTTCTTCATTAATTTCCCTTTTATTACTAACAAAAAAAATTTCCTTCATTTTTCCCTTCCTTCCTTCTTTCTTTCTTTGGAAAAATAAAACATGTCCTGGTTTGAAGTATGATCTTGGACTAATCTAAAGCATGTCAAATATTTTCTTAGGTCTAAGCATATTAACCATATTTCCGTTGTTTTTGCAGATGGAACCACTCTTTTATCTAGTTCTTTCTACTCTTCTTTTCCTACAGGTACAGAAATTATCTTGAAACTAAACTTTTGAAGGCTTATTCAATACATATTTCCAAAATACTCCTGACATTAAGTAGATGTGCGAAATGTGCCATCCATGTGGCTTTAGAAGTTCAGAACATTAAAAAAAGAAACACACACAACTAATTTTCTCTTGTGCAATTTTGAGAAAATTAAGTAAAAGAGAAAAACGATGCTTTTTTGAGCATCTACTGCATGTCAGGTACTGCACTATGATGATTATAAGCATTCTCTCAATTAAACCTTACAACTAATTCATTACGTGTCAGGAAGCATTTAACAGGAGGCTTCCTGTGTGCTGTTTTGGATCTGTCATGAATCCTCTATCCCTTTTTAATTCCTGAATATTCAGGAATTAAGAGGAGTTGGCAAACCACTCCCAGGGCTGAGGAATCCATGAATTTCCTTCCTCAGTTTTTCCATACGGTGAAACGTAACTATTTACAACCCTCTTCCTTTTTATGAACCATATGGTAAAAGTGATTGTTTACAACTCTCGCTCTTTGATATGGATCGCCTTATGTTTTGTAAGTCGGGAATTTTGATTTTTATCTTTGCTGAGAATAGCTACCTTGTAAAACAGTATATATACCCACACCATGTTGAATAAACACCTTTGCTCCATCAGAGCTTGGGTCCCCGTGTCTTTCTTTCCTTATCTCTCTCTCTCTCTCTCTCTCTCTCTTTTTCAGGCTAATTCTTTGGAGCGTGGAGGCCCGCTGAGCTCACTTTCTTGCCCGGGCTTCTAAGACCCCCTTGAGAGGGCGCCTGGAGCCTACGTGCAGCAGTGCAAGCTCTGTGCCAGGAGCTTTACTGGTTCTCCGCGTAAACCAGGGAATATCAACCTCTTTCCCTCTTTTACTTTCTTATCGTTGACTCCGGACCACCAGATTCCGGTCCATTACAGGACCTCAACAATTAAGTTAGATTGTATGGTTTTCACTTTACAGAGCTTGGACTCTGACCTCACACCACACACAAAAATTAACACAAAATGGATCACAGCTTTAAATATAAGACCTAAAACTATAAAGCTTCCAGAAGAGAACATAAGAGAAAAATGTCTGTGGCCTTGAGTTCAGCAAAGACTTCTTAAAATATGACAACAAAAGCATGATCCATAAAGAACAAATTGATACATGAAGCTTCATTAAAATTAAAACTTTTGTTCTTCAAACTATTAATAAAGTGAGGACAAAATATAAACTCAGGAGAAAATATTTTTAAATCATATATCTGACAAAGAATTTATACACAGAATATTTTAAACACTTGATACACAATTTAAAAAATAAGTGAAACATCTGAATAGGCTTTTCAGCAAAGGTGATGTATGATTAGCTAATAAGCACTTGAAAAGATGCTGAAAATCACTAGTCATCAAAGAAATAAAAATTAAAATCACACTGAGATACTACCACACACCCACAAGAATAGTTACTATCTAAAAGACTGACAATACAAGGTACCAATGCAAAATGGTACAGTCATCTCGGAAAACAGTTTGGTAGACTGGCTTTATAAAAAGTCAATCATATATTTACCATGTAACTCGGTAATCTCACTCCTAGATGTTTACCCCAGAGAAATAAAAACACATGTCTACACAAAGACTTGAAAGCAAAGGTTCATAGAAGCATTATTTGTAACAGCCCCAAACTAGATAATATAATCAACTGAATTTACAACCACCAACTGGCAAATGGCTAAACAAAGTGTTACAGTAATACCGTGGAATATTATTCAGACTGAGAGAAAAAAATGCTACATATCCAGGAAAGGATCTGCACCTAAAATTCACAAAGAACTTTTACAAGTCAGTAAACCAGCTTATCTCCCTTCCCCTGATGTGACTTCCTTCAGTCTCTGGTCCATCATCAATTACTTCCATTTCTGAAACTTGCATTCAATAACCTTCACTGGTTAATTTTCTTATAATATCTTTCAGATCAGCTCCTAATTAGGGTGAGAGGATATAAGGAGCATCAGTGATAAAAATATAACAAAAATGGGCTGGGATGAGGCGTGAATTCCCAAAGCTGAGGTGGCCTCACAACAAGAGGTATCTCTTCATCAACTTAGTCTCTACCACTGTAATGACTTGAAAATCCAGGAGCTTCCCAAGAGGTAAAATTTTCATTACATGCAGATGACATGATACTAAACATAGAAAACCCTAGGGATTCCACACAAAAACTACTAGAACTGACAAACAAATTCATCAATGAAGCAGGATGTAAGATCAACATATAGAAATCAGTTGCATTTCTTTACACTAACAATGAATATCAGAAAGGGAATGATTTTTAAAATCCCTTTAAAAATCACATCCAAAAAAACTGAAATACTTAGGAATAAACCTGATCAAGGAGATGAAAGACAAATACTGAGAACTGTAAAATATTAATAACAGAAAATGAAGATTCCAAACAATGAAAAGATATCCTATGCTCTTGGATTGGAAGAATTAATATTGTTTAAATGGCCATGCTACCCAAAGCAACACTGAGTTCATGCAAGCCCTATCAAATTATCCATATTTTTCACTGAACTAGGAAAAAATGCTGACTTATAAGTTTAAGTTCAGTCGCTCAGTCGTGTCCAACTCTTCGCAACCCCATGAACTGCAGCATGCCAGGCCTCCTGTCCATCACCAACACCCAGAGTTTACCCAAACTCATGTCCATTGAGTCAGTGATCCATTCCAACCATCTCATCCTCTGTTGTCTCCTTCTCCTGCCTTCAATCTTTCCTAACATCAGGGTCTTTTCAAATGAGTCAGCTCTTCACATCAGGTGGTCAAAATATTGGAGTTTCAGCTTCGACATCAGTCCTTCCAATGAACACCCAGGACTTTAGGATGGACTGGTTGGATCTCCTTGCAGTCCAAGGGACTCTCAAGTCTTCTCCAACACCACAGTTCAAAAGCATCAATTCTTCGGCCCTCAACTTTCTTTATAGTCCAACTCTCACATTCATACATGACCACTGGAAAAACCATAGCCTTGACTAGATGAACCTTTGTTGACAAAGTAATGTCTCTGCTTTTTAATATGCTGTCTAAGTTGGTCATACCTTTCCTTCCAAGGAGTAAGCATCTTTTAATTTCATGGCTGCAATCACCATCTGCAGTGATTTTGGCACCCCAAAAAATAAAGTCAGCCACGTTTCCACTGCTTCCCCATCTATTTGCCATGAAGTAATGGGACCAGATGCCATGATCTTACTTTTCTGAATGTTGAGCTTTAAGCCAACTTTTTCACTCTCCTCTTTCAACTTTCATCAAGAGGCTCTTTAGTTCCTCTTCACTTTCTGCCATAAGGGTGATGTCATTTGCATATCTGAGGTAACTGATATTTCTCCTGGCAATCTTGATTCCAGCCTATGCTTCATCCAGCCCAGCATTTCTCATGATATACTCTACATTTAAGTTAAATAAGCTGGGTGACAATATACAGCCTTGACATATTCCTTTTCCTATTTGGAACCAGTCTGTTGTTCCATGTCCAGTTCTAACTGTTGCTTCCTGACCTGTATACAGGTTTCTCAAGAGGCAGGTCAGGTGGTCTGGTATTCCCATTTCATTCAGAATTTTCCACGTTATTGAGATCCACACAGTCAAAGGCTTTGGCATAGTCAATAAAGCAAAAATAGATGTTTTTCTGGAACTCTCTTGCTTTTTCGATGATCCAGTGGATGTTGGCAATTTGATCTCTGGTTCCTCTGCCTTTTTGAAAACAAGCTTGAACATCTGGAAGTTCACGGTTCACGTATTACTGAAGCCTGGCTTGGAGAATTTTGAACATTACTTTACTAGTGTGTGAGATGAGTGCAATTGTGCGGAACTTTGAGCATTCTTTGGCATTGCCTTTATTTGGGATTGGAATGTAAACTGACCTTTTCCAGTCCTGTGGGCACTGCTGAGTTTTCCAAATTTGCTGTCATATTGAGTGCAGCACTTTCACAGCATCATATTTTAGGATTTGAAATAGCTCAACTGGAATTCCATGACTTCCACTAGCTTTGTTCACAGTGATGCTTTCTAAGGCCCACTTGACTTTGCCTTCCAGGATGTCTGGCTCTAGGTGAATGATCACAACATCATGATTATCTGGGTCATGAAGATCTTTTTTATATAGTTCTTCTGTGTCTTCTTGCCACCTCTCCTTAGTATCTTCTGCTTCTGTTAGGTCCATACAATTTCTGTCCTTTATTGAGCCCATCTTTGCATGAAATGTTCCCTTGGTACCTCTAATTTTCTTGAAGAGATCTCTAGTCTTTCATATTCTATTGTTTTCCTCTATTTCTTTGCATTGATCACTGAGGAAGGCTTTCTTATCTCTCCTGGCTATTCTTTGGAACTCTGCATTCAAATGGGTATATCTTTCCTTTTCTCCTTTGCTTTTTGCTTCTCTTCTTTTCATAGCTGTTTGTAAGGGCTCCTCAGACAGCCATTTTGCTTTTTTGCATTTCTTTTTCTTGGGGATGGTCTTGATCCCTGTCTCCTGTACAGTGTCACAAACCTCCGTCCATAGTTCTTCAGGCACTCTGTCTATCAGATCTAGTCCGTTAAATCTATTTTTCACTTCCACTGTATAATCATCAGGGATTTGATTTAGGTCCTACCTGATGGTCTAGTGGTTTTCCCCACTTTCATCAATTTAAGTTTGAATTTGGCAATAAGGAGTTCATGATCTGAGCCATAGTCAGCTCCCAGTCTTGTTTTTGCTGACTGTATAGAGCTTCTCCATCTTTTGTTCCAAAGAATATAATCAATCTGATTTTGATGTTGACCATCTGGTGATGTCCATGTGTAGAGTCGTCTCTCGTGTTGTTGGAAGAGGGTGTTTGCTTTGACCAGTGCGTTCTCTTGGCAAAACTCTATTAGTCTTTGCCCTGCTTCATTTTGTACTCCAAGGCCAAATTTGCCTGTTACTCCATGTATTTCTTGACTTCCTACTTTTGCATTCCACCTATAATGAAAAGGACATCTTTTTTGGGTGCTAATTTTAAAAAGTCATATAGGTCTTCATAAAACCATTCAACTTCAGCTTCTTCAGCATTACTGGTCAGGGCATAAACTTGTATTCACATGATACTGAATGGTTTGCCTTGGAAACGAATGAGATCATACTGTCGTTTTTGAGACTGACTTATAGGGAAACATAAAAGACCTAGAATTGTCAAAGAAATCTTGAGGAAAAAGAAAGCAAGAGGCATAACTGTCCCAACCTTCAGACACTACTACAAAGCTACAGTAATCAAAACAGTGGGGCAATGGCACATCAACAGACCTATGGATCAATGAGAAAGAACCGAGAGCCCAGAAATACACCCAAACATCTACAATCAATTAATGTTTCACAAAAGAGGCAAGAATATACAATCCAATCAACAATAGATAGTCTCTTTAGCAAGTGGTGTTGGGTAAGTTAGGGCTCTCCTGGTGCCTCAGTTGGTAAAGAACCTGCCTGTCAATGCTGGGGATTCAAAAGATGCAGGTTTGATCCCTAGGTCAGGAATATCCCCTGGAGCAGGAAATGGCAACCCATTCCAGTATTCTTGACTGGAAAATTCCAGGGATAAAGGAGCCTGGTGGGCTACAGTCCATGGAGTCATAAGTTGAAGAGTCCCATGTCAATCAATGAAATGAGAACACACCTTCACATCATACACAAAATTAAGCTCAAAATGGCTTAAAGACTTAAATATAAAAGACACCATAAAAATTCCAGAAGAGAACACAGGCAAAACATTCTCTCACATAAATCAAAGCAATGTTTTTTTAGGTCTGTCTCCCAAGGCAACAGAAATAAAAGCAAAAATAAACTAACAGGACACAATCAAACTTATTAACTTTTGCACAACAAAAGGAAACTATAATAAAAATGAAAAAACAACCTATGGACTGGGAGAAAATATCTGTAAATGATGTGAACAACAAGGCTTAATATCCAAAATATACAAACAGCTTATACAATTTAATATCAAAAAAACAAACAACTCCATCAAAAAATGTGCATAAGATCTGAATAGATATTTCTCCAAAGACAACATCAAGTGGCCAATAGGCACATGAAAAGATGCTCATCTTCACTAATAAGTAGAGAAATGCAAATCTAAACTATAACAAGGTATCACAGCAGTTAGAATGGCCATCATTTAAAAATCTGCAAAAAACAAATGTTGGAGAGAGTATAGAAAAAAGGGAACCCTCCTATGCTGTTGGTGGGAGTGTAAATCGGTGAAATCACTATGGAAAACAGTATGGAAATTCCTCTAAAAACTGAAAAAACAAAACTATAATTCAAAAAGATGCATGGACCCCTATGTTCATAGCAGCACGATTAACAATAGTCAAGGCATGGAAATAATCTAAATGTCCATTAACAGATGAGTGGAAAAAGAAGATGTAATATACATATAATTCAACACTACTCAGCCATAAAAAAGATATCACTTGTATGTGGAATCTGAAATATGACACAAATTAACTTACTTATACAATAGAAATGGACTCGAAGAAATAGAGAATAGACTTATGGTTGCCAAGAGGGAAGCAAGTGTGGAACAGATGGATTGGAAGTTAGGGATTAGGAGACAAAAACTATTATATATAGAATGGATAAACAACAAGATCCTACTGTATATCACAGGGAACTGTATTCAGTATCCTGTGATAAACCACAATAGAAAAAATACAGAAAAGGATGCACATCTATGTGTCTATATATCTATCTATATACGAATCACTTTGCTGCACAGCAGAAATTAACACCACATTGTAAGTCACCTATACTTCAATAAATTTTTCTAAAAACTTGAAAAATCCACGAGTTTCCCAGAATCCCATGGTATAGAATGTTTCTGATAACAATTTTTTTTTTAGTGTCTCAAACCCACTTGGGTACTTTATTTTGCCTCCAAAACACCCAGGATCACTTCTACACCTATGCTTATACATCCTGAATCCCCTATGGTAGCTAAAATAGCACTGAATATATAGGTCAAAAAGAATGATATGATTGGATAGTCCCAAACATGGATAGATTTGGATCATGCCACCCTTGGGATTAAACCCTGAATTGAGGTGTGACATGCTAAGTTGCTTCAGTTGTGTCTGACTCTTTGTAACCCTATGGACTATAGCCAGCCAGGCTCCTCTGTCCATGGGATTCTCCAGGCAAGAATACTGGAGTGGGTTGCCATTTCCTTCTTCAGGGGATCTTCCCAACACAGGGATTGAAACTGTGTCTCTCATGTCTCCTGCAGTGGCAGGAGGGTTCTTTACCACTAGCACCACCTGGGAAGCCCATTGAGAAGAGATGATAAAGTCCTGGAAATGAGTAACACTGCCCTCAAGTTCAAGGTAGTTATTGTGATTTTGTTAGAGTGAAGATGAGATGCTATATACCTTTAAGTTCCCTTGAAAAGACAAGGATGGGAAAGAAACACCAAAAATTGTCTCCTGGGAAAAGTTCCTCAACCCAATCACCTTGAGATATTGCCAAAAGAGAAATACCGCCAAGTGAAGGAGGTATGTATTTGAAGAAAAACATAATTAACTAGTTGCCCTGAAGACACACTGTTAATCTCTTAAGTGGAGTATCAGGGCAATGGCATGCTTTTCTTCAGAGGTTCACCAAGGCTAAATGGACACTGTCAACAAATGGCTACAGAATCAGGGGTAGAGATGCATACAATTTACAAAAGACAAAGGGAGTCCGGCACAAATAAGGACTTCAACATTTCATTAGTATGCCCTGGCTTTAAGGCAAAAAGCCACCCAAGAATTACACAAGAGAATAAAATTCTAGGGATTGGTAAGTACCCACCTCCACCAACTTGAGACAGGTCATGCAACTTATGAAACTAATCAGAGTCTCAATGAAGAGCACACAATTTAGAGTTGAAGAATCAGATGAAAGCTGACCTTACTTAGAAGCCCCAGCCCAGCAACTGCAGGTTTAGTCTTCAAAAATACAACCAGACTCTATGCCTCTGAATGGCCTTGAGGTTTAGTTTTTCTTAGTCTCAACTCCTAGCCAATATACTAATATTATTCCCTCTTGGTGGGTAGAGAATTCTATTTACTTATATATCAATTAAAATGTATTTAAATACATATTATATTTGATAGATTACCCAATGTAAATTGTATTTATATAAAGGCACAGTAAAATGTTTTGTAAATATTGTACTGCTGTATGTGTTGTTTGCTTTTTGAAATAGAATTTGAACTACTAAATTAATGTTAGATTTATCAGCATTATGGGCATTGAGTGCTTTAAAAAAATTATAATATTTGTGAGAACTTTATGTATTAAATCTATAAACACAGTCAAGATGTATAAGGAAATTTGATTACTATTGGTGAGAATTTGATCTGTTCATTTATACATTATAAAATATTAATCAAGGAGCAAATGATTTTGTTCTAAATGTTTATGTAAAAAAATCATTATATGCATAAATAAGAAAATTTGTGAGCTGAATTTGAAGGCTTAAAAAAACTAAGTTTTAAACCGAATGTTGATTAAAATCAAGGTAATAACAGATTTGTTTTTACATGTATAAAAGGCAAGGATATAAAAATCAATAGGAACTTGGCAGACTCTCAACTCTACAGCCAAGAAAGAGAAGCAAGGGTGTCCCTCTTGAACAGTTAAATGCCCCATGGGCCACACCTATAGAATCCTAAACCAATAAAAGTCCCTGGAGCTTTTCTGGCAAATTTCCATTCATTCTAGAAGAACCAGGACTGGTGGGTGACAATTAGTCTGGAGCATACATAACACAGATGGTCTGGGGTTGGGTAGGTCTGGGGTGGGGTATGCCTTTCACCTAACTTAAAAATCAGGTTACTTTAAAATCTATGTACCAACAGGAATTAAAAACCACTTCCCAGAACCTTATAGCACAGAGTTTCAGGAACACCTTTTTCTTAGCTTCTCACTCCCCAACCCTAACATACTCCTTTGCCTCCTGAGCGTCCAGAGTTACCCCTGCACCTACACTTGCCAAGTGGGAACTTGTGGGGGTGCTGAACCCTGAGCAGCTAGGTACAGGGTCTTCTACGACAGCAAAGCTAAGTCACAGAGAGCATGGAGGCAACAAACAGGGGAAGGCAGGGGACCAGCCTGCATTCTGGACCTGACTCTTGTCATCCCAAGTTTGGGGAGTTCACACAAATCAAAAGGGTTTTGTAACCTGGCAAGTATCACACCTATGAACCGAGCACAAACTTACTCTAGAGCAAGATTTGTCATGAAAAGTCAATAAATATTAACAGCACTTTAAACATGCTGAAAAATACATGCATAAGTGCAAAGAATTAGCTTCTTTATTATAAAGTCTAAAGACACCAGGACTGCTTTACAAGTGGAAAAAATAAGCTGAGCTCTCACATGTACAGACACTTATTTAACCTAATATGTTGGAACAAAGTTCTAAGTACACATCTTCTAACCAAATTTCATCAAGGCCAGAAAAGGGCAGCATAAACTAGATGGGGAGGAAAAAGACATTTAGTTCATTTAGTCCTTTCAATAATCTTAGAGAGTATAAATTATTCCCATTTTAGTGGGGAAACAAAAAAACTGAGGCTTGAAAGTTTGAGCAACTTGTCTATAACTGAGAAAAAAACTAGCTTTAAGAATTCTGGTTTCCAGTGTACAGCCCACAGAAACTAAAGGCCACGACAATCCATCCCTCGTATCTTGAAGAGTACAGTTCTCGTGCTTTTTTCACATTTCAACGGATGCTGAAAAATGTAGCAAGCCCTCACGGAAATTTCAGTGATGGACTCTTGCTGTCAAATTTCTAAATGGTCCTGTTTCTCTTCTCAAGTCCAGTGGTGAATGTTAAGTGCTGGTCCTAAAACCATCCAGATCACACTGCACCATTCTCCCCTGAAATGAGTTCCAAGTGCAGACGAAAGGAAGCAGCCATCATTTTAGTGTCATCATGGGCATGCCAGAGGATCCCAAGTTTTAGCAAAGGTGAACAGGGGGCCCTGGAATTGCCTTGCTCATCGAATTCTCTTCAGTGGGCAACTTTTGTTCCCATCAAAATAGTAGGAGACCAAAAAAATTCATCAGGAAGTGTGTTGCAATTTCATAGACTGACAGATGGAGGCATGTAGCAATACATCTTTTATTACTTCCCCTGACAGCTACAGATTGCATGCTGAGTTTAACGGGACTGATACACACATTCTGCAGGTGTACTGTTGAGAGAAAATATTTGGGACATTTTTCTGGCTATCACAGAAATAAAGCACCTAGGTCTGGAAAGAAATTCTCAGGTAGTCCAAAGAATGTTTCTCCCTACAGTTTCAAACACTCCCTCTAGTCACATAACCCTAACAAAGGTATTTTAATGCACAGTAAATTTATTTTCAAACATGAATAGAGCAGCCTGCATTAAATGTTTCTCTTCTGGAGGGATGACAAAGTAATTCAAAAAATAAGGGAATGTATTTCTTTACTAAAGCATCAGGCTTCATTAAGGACTATATTTATGTTATATGTAAATAAACACCTCGGGATAATTAAACTTGATGTTCTAGATTTTATTTTTATAGTTAAGAAACAAATTGTGTTGTACCTTTATGGCAGTTCTAGCTGGTAAGTACCCACAGCTTAGAGAGTCTAGTTCTTCACTAGCCAGTCACACTGACATTGAGTTGCATCTGATGAAAGGGCCTTCCCAGGGGCACTCACACTCGATAGGCACATTGGGCAGATTAGAGAGCTTTCAGACAAACAGAAGAAAAGATCATTTTCTACCCCCAGTTTCAGGCGGCACAGGTATATCATCTAACAAAAACAAGGTTTCTCTGAGGAATATGGACTATGTTTCCACCCAAATAGCTACTCTGCCATATCTGCAAGATGCTGAAAAAGAAATAAAGCTGGTCACATTTTCCTTATGTCCTGATTATCTCCACATTTAGGGTACAAGTGGGGTTCCCACCTCCCAGAAGACAGCTCTGATGTCGATGGGCAGCAAAAGTGGAAGTGGGATGATCATAAGAATTAATCCACATGGGCTGAAAAATGGTGATATAAATGTATTTACCTAATATCATATATGGGAATAAATAATAATTAATATGTGAATATATTTACAACATACTTCATTATACACATATGTTTTGAAATATAACATCAAACTTCCCATACCAAACTGAAGTCTAGTTGACATACTACGAGGGCATTTAATCAGGCAGCTTTCATTAATGTAAGTGGGAAACACAGACCCCAAACAATCCCTGGAAATCCTTTAAATTTAAAAAGCTTGCTTCAGAAAATCCAAGACATTGTCTTTTGTGAACCTGGATGATGACCAGGACAGAGCACATAGCTAGTGGAGTTGATCTACAGAGTGCTGCAAACCAGCCAAACAGTGTGGCTGCCTCACAGAAAGGGAAGTTACATTCTGCCTCCGACTCAGAGCTTCTGGCAACACAAGGTGACCAGTCTCCTGAAACACCCCAGGTCAACGTATTTGTGATGTTCAATTTTATGCATCAACTTGGCTGGGCCATGGGTGTCCACATGTTTGGTATTTGGTCAAACATTATTCTAGGTGAGTCTCTCAGGATGTTATTGGATGACTTTAGTATTTGCATTGACAGACAAAGCAGATGATCCTCCCTAGGACCCATCCAGTCAGAGAACAAAAAGGCTGACCCTTTTCCAAATAAGGGGGAATTCCTCCTGCCTGACTGGCTCTGAGCTGGGACTCAGCTTTTTCCTGACTTTGGACTTGATACTCTTCCTGGGTCTTGAGCCTCTCCTGTCTCCAGTCTGCTGACTACAGATCCTGGGACTGCTTGGCTTCCATAATCAAATGAGCCAATACCCTTATAAGAAATCATATATATTACATATACTTACTTGTAATATATTAAACACACAAATATATTAAAATATATTTAATTAAATATATTAAATAAGAAGCCTCTTATTTAAGGGCCTATTTCTCCAGAGAACTCTAGTACCATATTATAAGGAAAAATAAAACCTTCCCTATGGAGCAACCAAATAAAGACATCTGGGGATGTCTCTTTGAGCACTAAGAGGACAAAGCGGAAGAGGCCACAGCAGCCAACAAGCAGTGACGTTATGAGAAAGTGTGTATCACTTGAAAATACAGCATCACTAAAATGTTCCTACTTGGTTGGCCTAAGAGGCATGGAACAGGTAACCACAAGTGTACCAGATGGGAAAGGGCGGTAGGGAGTTATCGAGGGAGGAAAGGCTGGACCAAAGAGAAGACCTGCTCAAAGATGAGTTGCTTTTTCCCTGAAAAAATTATCATTCACGCAAATTCATACAGCAGCCCCTGTTCCAATCTACGCTAACTCATACCACTGTGAGCACTGCCACTCCCTCCAAGGCTAGAGCTGGGCACACACACACACACACAACTGCTAAACCTCAAGCCCTTATCATGTATTGTAAGTAATAGCTAATCAAGTTGTAAAGAATTTCTGCTTTTTCATTCTTGTTGATTTAAATGCCAAGGTGTTTCTGAACTACCTCACAAATTTTTGTTCTCACAACACCCACAAATACTTCAAACCAAACTTGATTGGGTTCACAGAGAGTAGAGCTAAAGGTATCAAAGGAAAGACTTGTGGATTCAGAAAACTCCCAGGATCACAGCCACTCTTTTCCAATGCACAAGCTGAAGACTTTCCAAGAAAGCTTACGACTGACTGGGTGTGTGGAGGATCGTGATGTGAAAGGAAATTTAGGATTCACTACTTACTATCATGGATAAAGACCTAACTATTTGTTCAGGTTTGGGGTGAGTGCTCACAACTCTTGTGTTCTATGCCCTGCAGGCTCCCCAGCAAAGTCTTCTGTCTTTGGCCAGCTCCATATTGTCAGCCTGCACAAAAGGAGGCAGATTTTGAGATAAGCGTGTAACCGGGCAGGTCTGACAAGCGCCGAGCTGAGTTGCCTGTGTGTTTCAGCACCTCTCTTGCCCTCTCTCTCTCTCACTTTGAAAGTCCTTTTTCTTCCCAGGGGTTAAGAACAGAGGCTCTGGAGCCCAACTCCAGGACTGAACACTCTTTCTGACACTTACTAGCTGCGTATCACTGTAAGTTATTTACTGCTTTGTGACTCAGTTTTTTCAGCAGCCAAATGTGGAAAACAGTAGTAACTAGCAGACGAGACTGAGGATGAAATGATTCCCGTATGACAAGCTCCTGAAGCAGATCTAACATGTGATGCATCTCCATCAGTGCCAGCCCTCCTGACCCTGTGGGGTTTCAGACTCAGTCTCCTGATCCCCGCAGGTGGGAAGTTGCTCTGGGCTCGTCCATAGCATTTATCGTGCTGTCTAGAAAACACCCATTTACCAGCCCACATCCCTCCAGACTGAAAAGGAATCACACCTTCGTTTTCATCTTTGCCAGCACCCAGTGCAATGCTTAGTACACAGCAGATACCGTTTCTGAGGACTGCGTGCTTGAAGGGAGGGCCTCGGCCAGCAAGGCAAGCATGTGACCTAGCGGCCGCTGCTTATGAAGAGCAACTTCAGTGCAGCAAAGCTCCAGGGAGAATTCTGCAGAGAAAAACCCACAATTCACCCTTAGGGTGTAGGATCAAGTCCTGGGATTTTTAATTTCTTTAAATTTATTTGCTTTGAAATCTTTCAGATAAGGTAACTTTTGTTTACATACTTGTCCCTTTTAAAGGCATAGAGAAGTAAGCTTAACAAAGAGCTGACTGAATCAATGTTTCTTCTGCCCCAGGGGACCAAAATTCTGGAAATGTTTATGAGCAATCTCAACAGGTTACATTTAATTATAAGTTATGCAAAATACATACTTATTACTCCTAAAGAGTAACATCTTTCCAAATACAAACAAAGGCAAAGGATCACAGACCAAGGACAAAGCCTACATTATTGAGGCCTGGCTCCTCAAATGGATACTTGCCGTAAATAAACAAGGGATGACAAGATGGCTGGAAGACTAACCCTGATCTTAGTTAACTGATTTGATCTGTTTCAAAAACCTTCTGCTGAAAGTGCTTTTCTTATGAAACATCTGCTCAAAAGCAAGTCGAGACACATTCGGAGTTCCTCTGAACAAGACCCAAGGTGTTTACTGAGGGGACAGAGGAAGCAGACAGACAGACAGGCACGCGTGGGTCCCCTTTCAGACCACAGTTAAGCAACTCAGTGAAAGAGCTTTTGCTTGTGTGATTTTTGTTATTCCCTTATGAAACACACACAGATGTTTCTGTCAGATTACAGATGTCACTGTCAGGTCAGATTAATAAAAGCCATATTCTCCAGCCAAGCATAAAGAAAACAAGTAATAAAGGAATTCAAATATACAAATTCCATAATAGATAAGAACAGGTAAATTCACATTTTGTTTCTGGCCACATACACTTCTCATTCAGTTAAAAGAATCTGGGAAGATGAGTCTAAATTCACCTACCATTTAGAATAATGATGGCTAAAGAAACTCCTAGAAAACAACACTTCTAAGGATTGTGGTGGGGAAAGAGAACACCTGAATTGAATATTAAATGAAATGAGCTATACCAAGAACCAAGATGAAGATTCCTGAGAGGTTCAGCTAGTTTAGTTACGCAAAAGACAAGCGGGAAGCAGGCACCCAGAGCCTTACTCACCACAATATCCTCAGGGAAGGTGTCCCTGCTGAAGGAGCCATCATCAAACACAACCTCATAAAAGGTCTGCGCCGTCACGGCGATAACCCTGCAGCTGTAGTACCGGGTGTTCCGATGCTTCGTGATGACCGTCTGCCCCACAGAGATGCCCTTCTCACCAGCCTTGGATTTCTAAGGATGGAGAAGAGAAAGAGGAGAGAGGACAGAAAATAGAAGAAATATTTATTTAGGAGATAATCATTAGTATGATCATGATATATACTTTTAATTTTTAGACCTTTTATTGGGGGATAATTTCAAACTTAAAAGTTTTAAGAATATGAAAACAAAAACATAAACATACTCGTTGTATGTGCGTATGCATTTATGTCCAAACCATATATCATGGGCTTTTATACCTAAATACATCAGTGTGTATTTTATACAGGGATTTTCCTTTACATAACCACAGCACAGTTACTAACTTTAATAAATTTAACATGGAAGCCACCCTTTAATTGATGACGCATATTCCAATTTTGTCAACTGAGCGAATAATGATCTTTATGTGCCCCCATTGTTTATGTACAGGATCCAGTCTCAAGTCAGGTACTGCATTTAGCTGCCAAGTTCTTTTGACCCCCTGTAAACTGGAACATTTCCACAGCTTTTCTTTGTCCTTTATGATCATGATACTTTTGAAGGATTCAGCTCTCCCTGCCCCTGTTTTTTCAACGGAGTATCTGGCTGATGTTTCCTCATGATTAGAGTCTGGTATACATTCCTGGCCAGAATACCACACAGACAACGCTGTCATCATCTCAAGAAACCACATCTGGAGGCACATGTTTATCTGCCTTTCAATGGTGATATTAACTTTGATCCTGGTCAAAGAGCAGTCCAATTTTTCCACTTTATAATCACTACTTTTCCCTTCTAGCTAATAAGCAATCTGTGGGAGAGCCTTTAACAGCACACAAATATCCTGCTCCTCCACACTTCCACTTAGACTTAGCATCCACTGATGAATCTTGCTTGATCCAGTTTTACTGTGATGGGGATGATATGCCGACTTCTCCTGCTCCAGGACTTCCCCCACAGTTACTGGTTGGCACCTGGCAGTTATTAAGCAAAAACCTCCTACTCTCCCCACATCCACCCATCCATCTGTCATCAGTATGGGATTTCTAACTCCTGCTTCACAACTGTTTACAATTCATACTATAATCAATTATTTTGGTGCTCAGATTATCCCAGATTTGGCCAGCAGAAGCCTCTTTAATCTGTTTCCTATGTCCCTTAAGACGTCCTTTTATTTTTTAGCAGTTTCTTCCTTTCTGGCCTCATAAAAGTCTCAAGATCATCTTGCCTCAGCCCTGGAATTAGCATTTCCCTGAGGAATGTGGTTCATTTTTGTGGGCAGTGACATTAGAGAATAAGATCCAGGTGCTTAGGTGTGCTTATTACTACAAAGACATCTTTGCTTCTTGACCCTTTCAGAAGTCAGAGCAAAGAAATATGTGGATGTGTATAAATATATATACTTACATGCACACACATACATACACACACACACACACACTTTCATACATACAGGTATACATGTACATACATATAACCAAGGAAAACCATGGACTAGGTCTCAGAGTATATACCATGCTATGAAGTAGAAGACTTCAGGATAAACACTTTGGGAAGATGCTTGGCAGAATGCTAGGCTCATGGCAAGTACTCCAGACATTTTAGCTTGCTGTATTTGGGGCTTTCTATTTGTTTGCAATTTGTTTTTCAGAATAAAGCTGTTGCTCCCCTGTTAGAAACTCACACAAACCTCATTCCTGCCAGGTACAGAGGGAAGTCACCATCTTACAAGGAGGTCTGCTCAGTCCCTTTTACTCCTTATCTCCAAGTCTCATTCATCAACCTGACTCTTGAAGCCACAAGCTCTGACTCACTAGGGGGCTCCTGAATCAAGTACTTGGGAAGGCCCAGCACCGTTGCTAAATGGGCCCTACAAGGCACAAGTCTCATAATCCCCAAGATACCAACATTAGTCTGACATGTCATTCTAACCTACAGAAAGCCAGGATTCATTAACCCAGTGTCTTCTGGCAGGGGTATTTATTTTTTATTTATTTATTTATTTTTAGGGTTTTTTTTCCATTTATTTTTATTAGTTGGAGGCTAATTACTTTACAACATTGCAGTGGTTTTTGTCATACATTGAAATGAATTAGCCATGGATTTACATGTATTCCCCATCCCGGTCCCCCCTCCCACCTCCCTCTCCACCCCATCCCTCTGGGTCTTCCCAGTGCACCAGGCCTGAGCACTTGTCTCATGCATCCAACCTGGGCTGGTGATCTGTTTCACCCTAGATATACATGTTTTCGATGCTGTTCTCTTGAAACATCCCACCCTCGCCTTCTCCCACAGAGTCCACAAGTCTGTTCTATACATCTGAGTCTCTTTTTCTTTTTTTGCATATAGGGTTATCATTACCATCTTTCTAAATTCCATATATATGTGTTAGTATACTGTAATGGTCTTTACCTTTCTGGCTTACTTTGCTCTGTATAATGGGCTCCAGTTTCACCCATCTCATTAGAACTGATTCAAATGAATTCTTTTTAATGGCTGAGTAACAGTCCATGGTGTATATGTACCACAGCTTCCTCATCCATTCGTCTGCTGATGGGCATCTAGGTTGCTTCCATGTCCTGGCTATTATAAACAGTGCTGCAATGAACATTGGGGTACACGTGTCTCTTTCGGATCTGGTTTCCTCAGTGTGTATGCCTAGAAGTGGTATTGCTGGGTCATATGGCAGATCTATTTCCAGCTTTTTAAGGAATCTCCACACTGTTTTCCATAGTGGCTGTACTAATTTGCATTTCCACCAACAGTGTAAGAGGGTTCCCTTTTCTCCACACCCTCTCCAGCATTTATTGCTTGTAGACTTTTGGATAGCAGCCATCCTGACTGGCGTATAATGGTACCTCATTGTGGTTTGGATTTGCATTTCTCTGATAATGAGTGATGTTGAGCATCTTTTCATGTGTTTTTTTGCCATCCGTATGTCTTCCTTGGAGAAATGTCTGTTTAGTTCTTTGGCCCATTTTTTGACTGGGTCATTTATTTTTCTGGAATTGAGCTGGAGGAGTTGCTTGTATATTTTTGAGATTAATCCTTTGTCTGTTGCTTCATTTGCTATTATTTTCTCCCAATCTGAGGGCTGTCTTTTCACCTTGCTTATAGTTTCCTTTGTTGTGCAAAAGCTTTTAAGTTTCATTAGGTCCCATTTGTTTATTTTTGCTTTTGTTTCTAAAATTCTGGGATGTGGGTCATAGAGGATCCTGGCAGGGGTATTTATAACATCACTGGGAAATAAAGTGTCAATTCAGAATCTTGGTTTTATTGTTATTTTTTTTTCCATTTATTTTTATTAGTTGGAGGCTAATTACTTTACATCATTGCAGTGGTTTTTGTCATACATTGAAATGAATTAACCATGGATTTACATGTATTCCCCATGTAAAAGAATGGGGAACGGGATGGGGAATACAGAATCTTGGTTTTAATTAGAGGCTTTACTTCTTTATTCCTTGTATTTCAAAAAAGGCTAAAACACCTTGTAGGAAACAGATAAAGTGCTATGCTTAAACTTTTCCTCCTGTAAACCAAAGAAGAAATGCCCAGAGAGTCACTGACTCACTGGTTCCTTCAACAGTCATGTGCTGCTATTCAGGGGACACCAAGCGCCTCCCTGGGTGCTCTGGACTCCAACCAAAACCAACAAGACTTGACTCCCATTCCCCAGAAGAGGCCCACACAAGTACGTGCTGAGAAGTCATCTTTCAGGTGGCGTGACTCAGGACTGACGATATTCTAGCATGTCTTCACACTCACAGGCAGAATTAGGGAACCAGTAAGGGCATTAGCAAAAGCCTAGAAGCAGGAAACCACCCACTCTGTTCTGGGAACTGCAAGAGATCCTGCCTTGTATGGGAGGGGAAGCAGGAGAAAGAAGAGTTTAGAAATGGCCTGGGGCTGAGAGGTCAGGCTATGGGGGAGAGGGGGAAGTAGGGCAGCTCTCACACTATTCTAAGGAGTCTAGACATTGCCCTGTGGGCCTAAGGGAGCCACTGAGAGGTTTAAGTACAGAAGAAAAATGATCCAGGTCTGTGTGACTTCAAGGGGAGAAAGGGCATCTCCAGGTGGGAGATGAGGGCCTGGAATACAGAACCACAAAGATGCTCGTGGTTTGGACCAAAGGTCCCCTAGATGTGTTCCTAAAGGTCCCCTCTTTGCAGAGTGAGCTCTGCCATCTAGTTTCTCACATGCCTAACCAAATAAAAGGATATTTTTCTTCCTTGAAATCATTCCCTACTGACTGATTGCTAGGTTGGCTGGAAAATTTTTCTCTGACTTTAGGTGTGGTTAGGTGTGTAAACGTTTTGCCAAAGCACAAGAGGAAGGAGCCTGTAGTGATTTAAACACACTGTGCTTGAAGCAGAAATCTTTAACAGCTGGGCCACAGTACCTTACATATGCCAAAATGACTCCCTAGTTTCCTGCTTTATTCCTCTGTCCAACCATTTTAAATATATCTAACCTTTCAAAGCAAGAGAGCAACTCAGATGTAATAATAAATTTGAGTGGAGGCACAGTTTGTAGAATTCTGGAACTCCGAAATTAAGCCTATGACTGCTTCCTAAAATTGTACTGGTTATAACTGCCTCTAGGAGGTGAAGTTCACAACCTGGGTGACTGAACACAGAGGCTCTGAGTGACCTGGATTAAGGCCAAAGGGGGCTTTATATTGGTAGTGTATTTTTTCAAACGCTGTCCCTTTTTGTCAAATGGCCTTAAAAAAACACTCATAGTCAGAATGGCGTGTAGTGTATTTTACTATGATATTAATTTCTTCGTGAATGCATATTTTATTAAAATTGGAACTCACCCTCTAAGGAAAGAAAGTTTTGGATTTGAATTATAAGCTCATCTTCATACTAACCATGTGATCATAAGGATGTTACATAACCTTTATCAGCCTCAGTTTGCTCATCTGCAGAAGGAATAGTAACACTTACATTAAAGGTCTGCTATGAAATAATATCAAGTACATAAAATGTCTAGACTCACAAGCAATTAGTTCTCAGCAACTGGTAAGTGGCTTCATTATAAGAAGAGACTATATATGAGACCCTAGCCCCAGGTAAATAAACCACTCCGCTCTACAGGACCCCAGTAACTGGCGTGTAGGACAGCGCAGTGCCCTGGTTTCTTTTTTTTTTTTCTTGCAAAAAAAGGGAAGTTTATTGCTGACTCGAGTCAGGGCTCCTGCCGCGCGTCCAACGCAGTGGTACGGGGTCAGAGAGCGCTGAGCCCAAGCTGTTACCCAATTTATAATGTGTGCATAAGCAGTTGGTAGCTGGCTTAAGTGTATTGGTTACATGTTTGCAAAGTAATCTTATCGGCCCAAACCTTCGTGGGCTTTTTTCAAACTTGGGCATTCGCAGGCTTTTCAGCTTTCCCCTGATAGGTTCCCTTTTTTTTGCTAGGCGCATGTTGATTGGCTGGCTCCAGGTTACCTGATGGGGGCGGGGAATCCCACCATTTCAGGGGAAACCGAAACCCAGGTCCGGGCCGCCTGCCAGTCCCGGCAGCCCCACATTCCCCCCTGTCTTTGTTTCTATGGAAGGCCCAATCATGGGTCTTTTATATCATCTGTGGGGACAGTTGAATATTGAGATCTGAGTAACATTAGGTGGACGGACAGGCAGTGTGTTTTTCCTAACAACTCCCCCTTGAGAGACTTCACACTCAAGATGCTTTTTGGGATTTGGGGCGGAGGTCTCTTTCTTCTGTAACTTCTTCCTGCTGTGCCTGGGCGTAGGCCCGCCTAGCAGAGCAGAAGTCTCTACCTGATCTAAGTTGGGGTGTTCCATATCTGAAACCAGCTTTCACTCTTGTAATAACAGCAACTTAGTTTGAAACTGTTGGTGCCTCTCAGAGATGAAAGACAGGGGCCAAACAGGAGCCCTAACAGGATGGTCATCACTGGTCCCCAGAAACAGGAGGCAACACTTGGGGTGAGGGCTGCAGGTTTGTGACTTTTTTTTTTGATTGGCTGGTGGTGAAGCAGCAGAGCTGTGCTCCAGGAACCCTGTGTTTGGTCTGAAGTCACCGTCCTCCACCTGGGTGGGGCCCCAGTTCTGTAGAACTCAGAGACATTGTCATGTATATTTTTTTGAGTAGGAACCAGGACCCTGTCTCAAGGCTGTACCACCATTTGATTGTTTTTCCCCTGTTTTTGTATTCCCTCTCTTCCCTGATTAGCAATCGTTTGAATCCACCCTTTGGAGCTCAGGGAAGGTCAAGGAGGCTGAATGAAGCCTATATCCTACAGCTAAGAGATGGAGAACACACAGCAGATCTGTACTCTGGAGTCGCCACCCCACAGAGTCCTGCTCAGTTTTAATTTAGGGAACAGGGCAACTATGACTGTGATAACTTCCTGTCAAAATGGAGCATAGGACTGCCTCAGCTTGGAGAAGAGACACTGAATTGGAAGTATTCCTGAGTTCCAAGTCCTAGATCTGAGCCTTGTATGATTAAAATCTCAATCCCTTGTTCTGCCATTTTGTTTTAACAGACCCAATTAGTAGTAGCTGGAGGAGGGATAGCTGGAATTTTAATAGACAAAATAAATCTTTTTTTTTTTAGAAGAATAGGCCTGAAACCCATTCTGGAACTGGCACTTCGGGGAGACTTTTAGCCAGGTGGCCAGTTGCCTAGTTTTATAAAAAGTAAGGTATAAGTTACTAGCTTCCAGCAGACATTGTTTTGAGAATGGTGGCATCTAAGCCTGACACGACTCAGAAAACTCAAGTGTTTAGCAATACAATGTCTAATCTGAAATTACACCCATAGTAACATCTGTATATTTTTCAGCATGTCTGAATCATAGCTGAGTACTCTATTTTGACTTTTAATTGTAAAATTTTTTTTTAATAGCCAAAGCAGATGGCACCATTAATGATGTCAGTGTTTCTCTAGGTATGAGAAGATGGAAGAATTGGGACTCATAAAATCTCTTGAAGAGATCTAACTATCTGAAGGCCTGTTTTGCCAGTTTTTCCCAGAGCACGGGACGCCTCATTCTTGATCTTCACCCTGAACTCCTTTCAGGGCCGTTGAAAGTCAGCAGTGGTAAATAAACCACTCCGCTCTACAGGACCCCAGTAACTGGGGTGCAGGACAGAGCAGTGCCCTGGTTTCTCATGACAATCCAACTAGAGCTCAGTTAGAGCTCCAGTTAGAGCTCAATCCAGCTCTAACTCATTGCTGCTCTGCTCTTCACCTCATCCTCTTATGACTCTTAACTCTTGTCAAAGAGGGGCACGCGGCTATGGTCCTCAGGAAGGAAGGCATAAATAATGTGGTCTCCTCCCTCCACCCTCAAGACTCTCAAAGCCTTTGTTTACAACTCTCTTAAGGCTCTGGTCAAATGTCACTTTCACTGACTATCCCTCCTGTAACAGGGGAAAATCCACCGATCAGTGCCAGGACCAATTTGTCTTTTTATCCATGGCATGCAACATTGTTGCTGCCAGAAAAACAATGAATGAATGAATGGAAAAATAAATGGACAGGAAAAAAAAAAAAACCTAAATAAATGATCTACGAGGACAGACATATTTTTTAAATGAGAGAAGATTGATTCTGATTACTCACTGTCCAGAAAAGAGCAAAAAGAAGCAAAGGGGAGTTTTAGGAAGAAGTTCCTCTTTGTTAGGGTAGCTAGGCATGTGTGTGGGTAGGGGCTGGTAATAAAGGTTTATGGTGAAATTCACAGGGTCTGGGAAGTGGAAGCAGTCAGTCAAGGGTAAAGAAAAATGATAGAGACTTGACAGAGAAAAGGTTGATTCTAGACCACAACTATTTTTTTTTTCCTGCTAGGACATGAAATTTATGCAAACCAGCTAGCTGGAAAGATGGCCAGCACACAAATTAAATAAACTGCCTTCATCTAAATAAAAAATTTTTATAAACCTCAAGCATGACTGACCATTTCATGGGAAGTATTAAAGAAAACAGATTTTTTTTCATAATGCTATTTTGATATGATTTCTGATTTATTCTTGCAGGAAAAATTTATTGACAAGCATATCCTATAACTGATTATACATACTCAAAAATACTTCCTGTCAGAAAAGCCTAAGAATCTATTGATGTTAAGAATGTCATTTCTCATCAGAGAAGATGAACATTATGCAAGGGGCTCCATCAGATTATGGTATTTGAAGATTACTGCACAGGCTAAGATTGTTGGAGTCAAATTTTTTTTAACATACACTATGCAGAAATGAAGAGTGCTTTAATTGGGAAAAAAAAACCTCAACTTCTCTTTTTAAAAAGATAGAAACGGTTCAAAATTCTAGGGATGTGAAAAGAAAATGTTAACTAAGAAATTTTTATAGACATTCTACAAAAGCATCAAAGAGTCACTAGGACAAAAAACACAGATATGTTACCAACACATGTCCATACTCATGAGTTAATTAAACTCTCGCAATAACTCTATAGCTGTTAATTCTCATTAAATAGATGAAGTCACTGAGGTACAGGTTGAGTGACTTTTCCAAGATCTCAAAGCTGGTGAGAGGCTGAAGTGGGGCCCAGAACCAGGTGCTCTCCCATCATGAATGCATGTGTTGGTATCATCAACCAGGGGAACACACATGGAAAGACATCAGAGGAGAAATAAAACCAACCAGGAAGTGACAGGAAACAAATTTGAACAGTTGCCTAAAGAAGTTACATTTCCTTCTGTTCTTTTCTAACTTATTGATTGACTGCCTCTTCTGTTCTACATACCATTTGAGACACTTTGTTTAATCTCCCCATATAATCACAGAGTCAAATAAGCAACTTCAATTTGGAGCCTATCTGGAGATGAAAAATGTAGAACATATAATTGCATATGCACTCACATATATACACTGCAACAAATTTCAAAAATGCTCACAAATCTTCACTCCTTCCTGTTTCCACACATCCTCTGAAATGTGACCTGCAGCTCCTCCCACCAAAGGCTGGAGTCTACTTCCTCAACCCTCAGATCTGAGCTAGTTTTCTGGTTTAACCTGCTTTGGCCCAAAGAATACAACAGAAGTAATATGCATATTCAAAGCCTCTTCACATGCCTGCCCTCTCCCCAGGGGCCACGGATTCTGTCCTGTGAAGAAACTTGAGTTATCCTCCTGCTGGCAGATGAGAGACCAACCTGACCAGAGATGAGGCCCTACACATATGAGAGAACCCAGCCAAAAGAAGACAAGCAGTTCTTCAGCTGACCACAGATGAATGAGGCAACCAATATGAAACAGAACTACCCAGCTGAGTCCAGCCTTCACTGATGACAGCGGATGCTGGGAAAGATCAAGGGCATGAGGAAACAGGGACAAAAGAGGATGAGATGAAAAAAAAAAAAGAGGATGAGATGGTTGGATGGCATCATCGACTCAATGGACATGAGTTTCAGCAAACTCCAGGAGACAGTGAAGGACAGGGAAACCTGGCATGCTGCAGTCCATGGGGTTGCAAAGAGTCAGACACGACTGAACAACAAAAAAAAGCAGAATCAATAGCTAAAGAGTTGTTGTTTAAAGCCACTAAGTTTTGTGATGGTTTGTTACACATACAGCTAAGAAAAAAGAACAACCCCCTCACACACAGTTGAAAACTCACATATAATTTTACAGTTAGCACTCACATCTACAGATTTGATCAATTATGGATTGTATAGAATTCAATATGTATTTATGGAAAAAAAATCCATGTATAAGTGGACCCACGCAGGATCAGATCTATTAAGAAAATAATATATTAAACTGTTGGTTATATTTAACCCTAGATAATGGGATTTTATCTGTTTGGTTCTTTACATACCTCTTTGTAGTTTCTGTTATATACAGTTGTCCCTTGAACAACACAGGGGTTAGATGCACCCCCAACCCCTTCACAGTCAAAAATTTCCATACTGTTCTCTCTGCCTCTAAAATGAAGGAATTAATACATGACTCAACCAAGAGCAGGAAGCTGAAACAGTTTGGACAGAATGAGGACTCTTGATGCCATATACAGTGATCTCTAATCAAACACAAACTTTTCTCCACATTTAGTTAATTTTAAGATCTATAAAATGAAAATACAGGTATTATACTCACTGAAAAAAAATTCACATATAAGTGGACCTGCACAGTTCAAATTCATGTTGTTCAAGAGTCAATTGTATTTCTTTAATAACCATCACTACAGCCTTCTGATCATCTGAACCAGGCCTAAGGGGGCCAGGAGGCCCCATATACATATGTGCCCAGAAGGCCACTGACAATGGAGTGTTTGCTGCCATGGACCCCCTCAGTTAACTTGTGAACCTATGGATCCCTACTTAGAACAATGTTTTTAAATGCATAAAATAAAACACAAGATTATCCCCCCCCCCCCCCAGATTACACTGAAATAATATTGAAAAAACAAATTTGTGGTATAAGATATGTACTTCTTTAACAATGTATTAAATACTAATACCTAGTGGCAGGTCTAATAACAACTATTAATATCCTAATTTGAAAGATGCAATGGGCATAAGTAATATTTTGAGATCTCTCTCCCAAAGGTAATGTGATTTCCATTGTGGACAGAGTCACAGAAACTGCTAATGCCACCTCTGCCTATGCTCAAAACTGACAGAATCATTAAATTGGAGCTAGAATTTAGAAAGAAATTTTCAATTTTTCCCCTCATGCTCTCACAGACGAATTTCTCTTGATACTAAACTGTTCAAAGGATTTTATCTATTTAAAGGAACAGCACTCAACCTTTTAACAACAGCCTTATAAAACTCACAACAATGTTGTTCATATATGCTGCTTGTATAAACTGTCAGTAAATGGATACAGCAGTAAAATGAAACTCCATGAAGACATCTCTGTGAAGACTGAAGTTATGGACCCTAAAATGAGTAATTTTGGGGTGACCTAAACTGGAACAGGAATCTAACTTATGTACTGACATTGGAATATATACTGTATTCTCCAATATTCAGTATTATTTCTCCCCAGTGAGTTTCTGACAGAGAGCAGAGAGGAGTTAGTTCAAATATGACCTTTGCAGTGATCACTTGGCAAGGAGTCCTGTGTGGCAGAGGAAGGAAGATTTCTATCCTTGGCAAGAAGAGTCTTCTCTTATCGGCCCTGGGAAGGCAGATGTGTGCTCATACCCCGAAGGAGGGTCACCCACCATCCACGTGATGCGATGAGTCATGGACAGGGACGTCATCTTAGGAAAATCCCTGAGTTTGTCCTCCATCTGCATAATGATGTTAATAAAGGGTGCAAATCCCAATAAAATAGTATATGTAGAGGTACACATAGGTACCTCTCATAAATACATCCATCATTCAATCAGTAAGACTGGAGAGGTGAAGGAAAAAGCTTAGCAACTTATTCCATGAACAGGCCAAAATGCACATTTCCATGTATGTCCAATAACCATTTTACCTTCTCAACTTTATTATTACTCCCTAATTTCTATGAATTAATAACATGTGAGATGTTATATTTTTTTCAAGGTATCCATTTTATAAAAAGCCCCACAGGTATCAGAGTAATAAATTAATACAAACTATTATTCATTCACCAAACCTACACAGCAAAAATCACTCATCTAAATGTGCCTTGTAATAATGAAAGGTTTCTTTGTAAAATTACAAGAGCTAGGTAAAAATATTTTACCCAGAAAAACCTAAATCCCTGGAGCTTCATGAAGAAATAATTGCTCTTATAGCACAAATGCACATGCAGGCTCATAAAAATGTCACAAGTATTTAATTTTCGATATGTCTGTTTGTTCACGTGTAGTTGATTTCTCATGGGTTTTTAAGTACAAACATATAATACAGTGGGAAATGGTGGTAAGCAGTTTCCCAGCAGATTTAAGGCCTTATTCAGTTTAACGTCTGTAGAAGTATAACTAACAGGCTGTGGAAGAAACTGAGGGGAGAAAAAAAACACATGAATTATTTTCCATTTGAGTCATTAGCTCACCTCAGAGGTGGTAGTCTTGTTCAGGAGCTAAGTGAAGGGGACTGGGATGGGAGAAACATCTTCAGAGGCTTCACTGGGTTAATGTAGGAAACTCTCAATAGGCAGGCCACACCTGCTTTCCATTCTGAATAGTTTCAGTAACATACTTCATAAAGAGCAGAGTGGAAAGTTCCCATCAGTTGGAGAGGTGGAGTGTCCACCGCTGAGATGGAATCTGATGTGAGCTCTTGCTAACTCACTTCCAATCTCATTAGCTGCTAGAGGTATGCGAGTCCCTGGATGCCTGGCGCCAGAAGCTCTGCCTTGGGCTTTTATATTTCAGATGCTCTTCAGGCTTCTTGGGTCTAACTGTAAAACTGGGGGGTTGGGGAGGGGACTATAGATTCAACAAATTCTCAATCATTCATAGCAGGCTATGTGTGTATTTAAATTCTACATGAAAATGCAAAGAACCTAAAATATACAAACAATGTTGGAATGAATTATAATTTAGGAGAAATGAGGAGAGGAAGTATTCATTCATTTATAAGGATCTGTAATTTTAAAAAATTACCTCAGATGGGGCATTTTCAACAGAGAGAAGCAAGGGACATGGGGCATTACTACACAGGCCTCCTACCCATAAGGTTTTCTGGATCTCAATTACAGTGGGTAACTGGATTAAAAATAGCTAAAAGAGATGAAAAGATTTTCATAACAAGGTGATGTAAAGCAAAACAGATTAATTAAAGGGCTTAATAATTGTTCTATGTCACCAAGAAGGAAGCCTAGGTAAATAATGAGGCCATGTAAACTAGTTCAAGGCATGATCTCAAACTGGAAAAGTGTAGCCAAATCAGCACCGTCTCAATGACACGCCACGTGCTCTGACTTTGGAGACAGGGAAGTTCTGGAACATTAATGACTGCTGAATCTCTGTGAAATTCCCGTTTCATCACCTGTAGAATGGATACAATTAGAAAAGTCTGCAACAGAGGGTTACTGTGTGGCCCAATAGAGACAATGCACTACCAGTGAAAGCGTTCAATAAACCATAAAAGGCATTATACCAATATTAGCTACTATTAATTTTATTTACCTCATCTACCTCGATATGCTGCTCTCAACGAAAAACGACAGTCACCTTGAACACAAGAGAAAATCAGGGTGGCACAGTCAATTTTGACTCTAGACAGGCACACTATTTCCATGAGCATCAGACAGAAAGGGAGGGAGAGAGAGAAAGAGGTAGAGAGAGGTTGAGAATGAACACGTGCAAGCTTCCTAAGATTCCTTGAAAATCGCAGGAGAAACAGCCAGAGGAGCAGTGGAGAAGTCAGCCAAAAGCTTCCTACCACTCATCACAACCGCAGCAGGAGCAGTGCAGATTCTGCCACGTGGGCTCAAGGATGTTAATCAAAGGGGAAAAATCCACAAAGCCTGTAACATCCATTATTAATTAAGCAAGCTAATATCCATCTGTCAGTCTATCAAGTGTTAATTAAATGTCTATCCGTGCCCAGCACTGTGCTTGAAAGAGTGCTATGTGGGCTCCAATGGAGGCAGGAAGGGGAGGGGAAGGACTGAGAGGCTCTGGGGCAGCAACCCCCCTTCCCAGCCCCCTGCCTATAGCCCTCGTGTTCCCTCCAACAACATCTAATGCTAACCTCTGTGGTTCCTGAAGCCTCAGCCAAAGCTTCTTCTTAGCATTTATTGAGGATGTTCTTCTTTTCTCCAAATACAAGATAAAGATACAAGACAAAAGATTTTAAGATACAGTTAAAAGTTGTTTAATGTAAGGGTTTGCAAATTTTTAATTTTCTTCCAAGTCCTGAGAAATATATAAGAAAATGGGGACAAACCTGACTAAAAGGCCTACCTAACACTCAAGGAGAGACAAATACAATGGAAAATAACTCATAAGGACATTCGATGCCCACAAAGAAATGAGGTTTCACTTCTCCCTCTCTCTTGCCCTGAGAAAAAGTTTCTGCATGCCAGGTCAGCCCAGTAATGGCTGAAAGAAAAATTAAAAGACTATTTTATTGAAAAAAATTGTAGAAAAAGCAATCTCTTATGTTCCTTCATATACTACTCTATAATTTCACAGATCCACTACACCCAGTGTGGGAGAAGAAGACAGAGAGATGCATGCAATCTCATGGTGAAAACAAAGTCAGCTTCAGATAAGGAATGGTCAAGAACCCATCCCTTTTACCTAGAAAGGGAAGAAGTATTGATTTGCATATGAAAAACGTCTCAGATCCCAAGATGGCTACCAACACTCTGTGGAAGGGTGGGACAAAGAGATGGGGTAGCCCCAGGCTGACTGGCTTCCTGCCAAGAGACCTCAGGAAGCCTTTCTAGTTAATTTAGAGCTTTATACATCATGTTTGGTGACTGTGGACAAAGAACACAGACCTAGGGAGTAGCCCTTTAGATAGAAAATGATGGAACTTATTAAAGTGCCTTTTCCACTACTTGCAGTTAATAGTCTCATTAAACTATAGTTTCATTACACTGTGTCAGTATCTATGGATTTCATTATGACTATGGCATCTAATTACTGTTTTCTACATGAAGGAATTGAAAATCCTGCCTCTTATGCTTTACAAGATGTTGGAATGTCAAATTCTCTTTGCTGTTGTGTGTCTGCTGACACATTCCATTTATATTTCTCTACTGTATCCACGGTGCTTGACTGTAATACCAATGTTAAAATATGGGATTAGTGTCACTACTTAATTTTCTTAACAAGCTATCAGACAATAATGCATGCCCTAATTATTTTTTTAAAGGAGTATTAAATTGCTGAAAAGCTTAAAATTTCCTGAGAAATAATTCTGTGAAAAGCTGAGCAAGTGTTTCATATAGAAACACACCTTACCTACGCTAAAAAATGTAACCAGATAAGCGGTTCTTGAGTGCAAGACTTGATTTCCCTCAGTATGTGTGTTCCCGTGAAGCTGTCAAGTATCAACGGTCCCATGTAAACAGTCCTTCCTGCACTTGCCCCTCCTGCAGCAGAATGGCTGACTGGTCCCTGGTCCCACGATGCACTTCGGGGGAGGGGGTGGGGATACAATATGACAAGCACTTCCTGGGGGTTCTGATGAGTCTTTAGTGATAAACACCAAACTGTTGTAACCAAGATGCAGAATTTTCCTGAATTTTTCTTTTTTAAGTCAGGATTATTTTGCAGTTTTACAAAGCTAAATAAAAATTTCAGGCAAAATTTTCCTTTCCACATTTTTGAGAGAGAAGATAGCCAAGGCTGTTGAACAAGGGATCTCCTGGAAATCAGGGCTCCACAGAGGGTGACGGCTAACACTCACATCAATACACTTAAGACCTCAGCAGCCAACACTGCTTCAGAGTTATTTCAGGGGCTCTTCGGGCCCTTAGGAGCAAGCATGTCTACTTGTAAAATAAATAAGGCATCGCATATAACCTATGTCCTAACATTTTTCAAATGCCTTTTGATGCTTCCAGGAAATTTGAAATGATGTTTATTTATTTAACCCAACCAGATTAAAGGATAAAGGACAAGAATCAGAGTCTGGAGAAATGCTATACTTAAAGGCAGAGATATTGTTCTGAGTCACTGGGAATTGACTCTGCTTTCTGCCCCCGGATCACAGTGTGGCCTTGTTGATCATGAGTCTGATTCAAGAGCCAGGTGCTCGCACATTTTTCCTTAAATGGAAAGGCCCAGACTGTTAAGGGTAAATCTTTCCAGAATGGAAATATAAACCCCTTACATAGTGCAACTATGTGGTAGCAAACTACAGCTCTGCTTCGATACAGCAGTAGCCAGTCACATGCAGATGCCACAACGGGGCGGCCCACTAGGGAATGGTATGCTGGAGAGGTGCCACACCAAGGCACTTGGCCTTTTTCTGCCTGCATGGTCTCCGCCTTCTGATTAGTTTCTGTACCCTTGACTGAATTAAAATTAGAATCTTCAATGGAGGCATCTGTTACCTCTTCCCGAAAATTCAAAACTCCCCCTGAAACACTTTAATTAGCAGCAGAAATGGGTCTGGAGTCTCTGCAGCTGGTGCCCAAGCGGGGACTGGCATGAAGACCCTTACCAAGTGACTAGACTCTGAAAAGGGACTGGAAAATGGAGGGACAGAAGGGTAAGCTAGAGGAGATGGCTCCATGGAGGCAGAAGAGCCTCTGCCTGGGATCATGAAGTCACTGTGGGGAGCTTGTGGGGCGAGTGTCAGTGGGATTTTCCTCTATGCCCCACAACCAGGCCCAGCAGAAGGTATGACGTCCCTCCAACAGATGCCCTGGGTCTCCCTAACTACATCAGGGATGATGGAAAGACAATGGAACCCCAGGGCCGGAGACTGTGCTCCGGAGCCTCTGAAGCACTTCTTCTATGGACTGGAAGCCTGAAGGAGAAGAGCTCCATGATCACTGACCTTGCCCTTCCCCAGGAAATGTCTACAGAAATAGCAGCAGGAAATTAAAATGAGGGTTATTAATAAAATATGGAAGTTTGAAGTGGGATATGTTTAATTTTCTTGATAAAATTAAGAAAAACACTGTATTCACTGGTTTTACCTAATAAAGTGAACAAGGGAAAAACTGGTTCCAACTGTAAATATTCTAAAATGTCTGTGTTAAATATTTCTCCTCCCAGGCAAATCTGGCCTTAACGTTCTGTCATCTAGGATACATGGATTGAGAGCTCAACAAAACACTACTACTGATAAAAGGGTGAGGGATTTCTTTTTGAAATGTATGTCTGATTTAGAAAGATCACACTCACCCCTAAATCACTATATTATCTGGTTTTTTTTTTTTTTGAACCCTTGCTAAGAATTTTTTACACCAGACCTTTGCTTTCTTCTTTCTGCTCTGGTTAGAATGCTTTCTGCTATTCAATAACAGTACAAATTCAGAAGGATGTTTCCAAAACAACTTACACAGAAGAAACAAACCATATACAAATATCAGATTATTATGCACAAGTCTAAGAAGACTTTGTTATTTGGTCATAACAAACTTTACTAACTGAACAGAAAGGGGGTTAGCAATACCTCAATTGTTACAGAAAAAACAACAATCACCAAACACCGTCAGTTAATCACAAAGACATGCAGATCAGGGTGACGAAGAGGATTTATGGAAATGAAAACATTCAGATCATTGTTAGATGAGCGTTAGTGTTAGTTGCTCAGTCACGTCCAACTCTTTGCGACCCCTTGGACTACAGCCCAACAGGCTCCTCTGCCCATGGGATTCTCCAAGCAAGAATACTGTAGTGGGTTGCCATTTCCTTCTCCAACAGGAGTGTTAACTACAATAAATTCTGGTTCTCTTTCTTTAAAAGCATGAAGGGGACAGAGTCAAGCCATAGGATGGAGCTCCAAACTTAAGGATGGAAAAGAAAAAACCAAAAGAAGATGGATTCATACCATGAGTTGAATCAAGACACAACCAGATGATTGAGAACTAGTCACAAGTGAGAGTCTGGTTTCCCCTCACTGTGGCCTTCCAATGCCAGCTCCAACGCAGTTGACACATCAACTTAGCAAACTCAACCTTTCTCTTTTAGAACCAGCACAAATGTTACCTCCTCTGTGAAGCCACCTGACCGCCCCAGATAGAATTAGTGACTTCCTTCCAAGGACTCTAAAAACATTTTACTTGTATCTTTATTTAGCCTATCTTATTAGGGAATAGAGCACAGCAACCAAGAGCCTTGCTTCTGCATCAGAGTGCTTGGTTTTGACTCTGCATGGTCACAGCGTGACAGAAGCACCAAGAAGAAGATTACAGTCAACTAGTACCTGCTGGATCCGTAAAAGGCTGGAACCCATGGTGATGTCCAAAGGCATGAGTGGGAATTTACAGTGGGAGTGAGTGAGTGAGGTCTCTCTGTATCAATCCATAATCAACCTGAAACACTGTAAACCCTTTTTATAAGTAATGAATTCATATAAAAGTGTTCCTGATTTCTTAATATTTTTTTTTATCATTTGGTGTTTTCTCAATAACCAATACTGAAAGTATAATATGCTATGCAATATTTTAGGGTTTAGAATTTAGGGGCCTTGATCACCCAATGCTCCACATACTAGCAAGGTGAGAACTGGTTCTGCACATCAAGGAAGGTATTATTGTTAGTGATGACAGATATTCTCACCCCATTACCACTCAAAGGTTAGTTACACAAGCATGGATTAACCAGAAGGGCTGCCTTGCTCCAAGTCCTTCACCAAATCCTGGGCAACGCAGGTGTTCCCTCCTGTCCTGAGCCATGCACAGTGATGGCAGGGAAGGATTTAGTGAAGCTTGCCTGGGCTGCTGACCTGAAGACATGAGCAGGGAAAAAAGTTAGCAACTGTTGAGCAAGGATGCAAGTTCTATAACAAAGAACACTACACAGAATAGCACATGAAGGTGAGCTACAGAGACAAAACAACCTTTCAGAATGGGAGGGGCTGATACAGAAGCCAAGATTAACCATTACTTTTCAATGTCCACACCAAGAATACTGCCTTGAAAAAAGGTGCCCATATAAAATATGTAACACATGTTTGATAAAAGATGCTCAATAAATACTACCTCTCTTTTGTCCACTAAGCTATTCCCTAGCATTAGAGAGCTATTTCAACAAATTTATACCAAGCAGCTTCTATAGATTGCTGAGTACTAATTTAAAAGATAAAACATTGGTTAAATCTACTAATGATCTAGCTAAAATAATAGAAAAAATGAAAAAATACACCAAACAGCAGGAAAAAAAATTGACCACTAAGATGTTTTCTCTACTCAGTTCTTCCTCTTTTTTGGAATAGGTGTCTATCTCCACATTAGCAGCCACAATTTAGAAAATGATAAAGGAAATAAATTTCTCAAATGTCTTTGATAGGAGAGGGTATTAAGATAAAAACAATGTACCTTGTATAAGACTGTGTATTAGAGGCGCCTTGCTTTTTACAATGTATTAATACATAAAGTACAAGAAATTCCGGAGCTCCAATACTGCACACATGGAACAAACACTATATCTAATATGAAGGTTTATTGAGTAATTTGCTTGGAAAAAAAAAATCTGTGCATGCCATCTTTCTCAGCTCTGCTGCCTTTTGTTATTCAGGCATCTCTTCCACTGGACACCTGTCTAGTTAACTCAGGTGTGAGGAGATAGTCAGTGGCTGTACTTTGCAGGAAGTATAAAATTTATGAGTAGTTCATTGTTTGCTTTGAATAAGAAATGCTTCCAAAGCTCCCAGTTTCAAAACCATTTTTACCATTTATTGTGTTCTCTGTCTTTTCCTTACAAACATCTGTTTAACATGCATGTAAGTGAGTTAGGAATATATCCAATGGAACCTTCAGAAATAGAGCCCAGAAAGAGGCCACAGTGGATCATGGCAAAGGATGGTCAAGTATCACAACACACTACTGACATTATCACATGTGCACATACACAAGCACACACGAATAAAACCTCTTACTTGCAAGAAAGCAGGTACCAGTCAAAAAATATATGTTTGACAAAAACACTGAAAACTATATACTAAAATTTAGGTTAAAATAACAGGGACCAGAGATGAGGGTGGGGGTGGGGGACTAGCAGTGCACTTACTATAACATGCTCCTTTCTACTTCAAGAATTTGAAAGCTGGACTCCTTGGTGGTCCATTGGTTAAGAACCCACCTGTCGATGCAGGGGACAAGGGTTCAACCCCTGGTCCAGGAAGATTCCACATGCCACAGAACAGCTAGGCCTGGCTGCCCGACTACTGAGCTCACAGTCTGCAACTGCTGAAGCCCAGGCACCCAGAGCCTAAGCGGCAATGAAGATCCAGTACATCCATAAGTAAATAATAGTAAAGAATTTGAAAGCTACCTATTTTCCCAAATACTATCATTCTAACCACAGAGTATGCTTACTGTCCAATGGAAAAGTGTATTATAATAAGTCAGATGAAATGTTTGTACCATTATCCAGAGTGATTTTATACCCAAAGATCAACAACACTGAATAAGCTAGTATATTTAAAATAATTCATGGCATTAAAAGAGAAGTCGAATTTACTTTAAAATGGTCCTTTTGGATGCAAAAAGCAAATAATGAAAGAAGCAAAAAAAAAAAAGTAAAACTGGAGTACTGAAGTAACTGTAGTTTTATACTTCATTTCACCTAAATTGGTCAGGCATCCTCTACTCCCAGAAATGCCTGTGATGGGTTGCCAAGTTAGCCTGGACTTCATCTCAAGAGTTTTTTCACTGCTATGATTCAGCAGTTGCCTATTACTACCAAACAATCTCAGCATGGTCAAGAACACATACAAACTACACTTCTGACTCTGGGGAGTGTATCCCCTGGCATTCACAGCTTACACAAAGAGATACTTGAGTGAAGTTCAATTTTTTTACACTTGAAAAAGGAAAGAACATTTAATGCAATAAGGGTAATTACAATGCTCTTAACCAAAGTTGCCAGATTCTATGGATTCCCTCGAGTTAGTTGTCAAACATTTTTAGGAGGAATCCATACCTAGAGGCTAATTAAGAATAATGGATAAGTATTAGCTACCAGGAATGTATTTCATAAATCCAGTGTTCATAGTACTTCCACCTAGAGAATTTTGCAAAGGCAATTTATGAACACTAAAATGTTTTCCTCATAGAGAAAGCCCACCACATGTAATGCTGTAAATTATATGATTTTCCCCCCACCCTTTACAAAGTATACCAAGTTCTAAAGTGATCTGTAGGGGAAGAGTAGTTTCTAAATCACCTCAAAGTCAAATATTTTCTCTTTCATCATCATTTATGAAACACATTAGTAACATAAACCAAACACATCAGAGTTAAGAAGAATGAGGTCCTGATTAAACACCTGGATCTCTTTAATAGCAACTTCAATATAATCATCAGTAACCACAGAGCTCTGGAATATTAAAAAGGGAATATATGATCTCAAGCAAAGGTTCAAATGAACACCTCTAGTGCCAGTTGAGGTTTGGGGTGTGGAATTCAACGAACAGTAGACTATGGGCTGAAAACATATTTACATTCCAGCACCTGTCGCTCATTAACTGAATCTATTTGGGCAAAAAAACTGAACCTCTCTGAACTTGGGCTTCCTATCCTTGAAGTGAGGATAGTATTACTCATGTGGTCCAGTTCACAAGACTGTAGCAGCAACAGCGGCAGTGGAAGTAATAAAAAAGAGAAAGCAGTAACACAACTATCATCTTCTGAGGGCTTACAGTGTGAGGTGACGGAAAACCACATGATAAGATGGGCATGCCATTGTAGACAAGGAAGCCGAGGCTCAGCGAGAAGAACTCACACAAGGTTGTACATGTGCCCCTGGCAGAATGTAAGAGTGAGCAGCAACAACTCTGAGTCCAGAGGCTGTGACCTGGTTCACATCTCAAAATGTATCCTCATGAGTCGTCTGATGAGGTAATGTTCGTGACTGCACTGTAAATGGCAAAGTGCCAGTAATGCAATGTGTTATTAGTGTAATTTTTTAAAGTTGCTGAAGTGGGTTTTCTGCTGAGTACATGTACTATTCTTAGCAAGAGCCCACCAACTCAAGAAAGAAATTAAGAAAAAACAGGAATGAATATGTAACTTGAGGCCTACGACAATGGAAAATAACTTTAAATTAGATGTGACAGTTTGTGATGTCATTTTCTACATTTGCACATTCACATGCATCCACACAAAGACCCAACCCACAAACATCAAGTACTTCTCAAGACATCAGAAGAAGCTGCTGGAATCAAAAAGCTGAAAGATGTGTTGTATAGGGGTCATGGCTCCCCAGCCCACAGGCTGTTCACAGGAGCTAATTAGAAACATGGGACAAGCAAGTGAGGCTGCAAATAGTCTGTGGCCAAGCTTCCTGGGACCTTCAGCACATTGGTGAAGCTGAGGGTCAATAGGATGGTTCAGCCTCCTCACTGAAAGCCACAGACAATGATGGTGATCAGGAAAGCTAGCCAAGGCATAGCAACCATCTCTGCACTGTCTGAATTATTCTAAGCCTTTGAAACAGAAGAAAGAGTCCATTCACCAAGGACAGGTAAACTGAATTACAGGTTAAATCCTGAGTGAAATGGAAAAGGCAGAAGATGCTGACATGTATACTTCTCTTCTCCATTTCTGCTTTTCTGAGCTTGTCCTTACTCCTGCTGGTGCCTCTGTGCTGCCTCTAGCTTATCCCATCTCAGGCAGCACATCCTTAAATGTTTGTGACCATCCTCCCCCTCCCCTTATTGTGTTACTGCTTTTTATTTTTCTCTAGAAGAGAGGAAATAAACCCCCAAGACCAGAGTGTACAGGTGTCTGGATTAAACACTGCAGGATCTCCGGAGATGTTTTCACATCAGTCTCTTCCCAGAAATGCTCTCCCCCTCATTCTGGATATGTACAGTGTATAAACTGTACAACCATACCCAGCAGTCCTGTATACAGACCCCAAATCAGAATAGCCACAAAGAGTTTTATCCATTCATATGTTCATTCACTCATTCAAGTAATAAATATGTGCTGCATCTAGCATGTGCCAGACACTAGTAGGTCTTGGGACAAATACTAGTAAAAAATAATGTATAATCCCTGCCCTCAAGAGACTTACAGTCTAGACACATCATCAATGAGTAACATTACAGAGTAGAGCAAGCTAGACTTGGGGGATATACAGGAGGGGATTCACATGCAGTCTGGGCATCAGCAAAGGGAGAGCAGGCCTTACCACATTTGGGTTGACCTTATGTCGGAAGCACGTGATGTTCACCACATATGGCCAATCATCAGGCTCCATCAGCACCCCAGCAGCATGAGCACATGTGACGTGGAAGGAGGCCGGGCAACGCCCGTAGGAACACTGGATGCAGGCTCCAGAGACCTTCTTAACCCGGTGTCTGCAGAACATGCATTTCTGCAGGATTAAAACAAAGACTGTCAATTCAAACTCTGTTAACTCAGCAAATTTCCACATTTCACAGCATAACAACTTTTAGAGAGGAAGAAAACTGATGACATCAGCAAGGCCTGATCTCCAGGGGCCCTAGCGGTGAAATTGACTGTGGCAATACAAGCCACATACCTTCAAGGAAACATGCCGGTATGGCCACATCCTATAAGACATATGCAGAAACACTCCTTGCAGTTAGGAAAGCCAAGCCCCTCTCCACATGCTTCTCCATGCAGAGAGTTGAGGAAAAGGCCCCCTGGTTGCTCCTGTAAATCATCCATGAACTCTGAAGCTACTTCTCTTTTACCGCCTGCATGGCGGGCTTTTCTGTACATCAGACAGGCACATATTCTCCTAAATTAGATGAGGTCATTAAAAATACCCAAATAGCACACAGATGGGCTAAGGTTTCTATTTACAGGGAAATGTAAAGTGTTAAATGGGCCAATGTGGAAACTACAGGCTCAAGTGTTTAATAATCCAAATCTGAACATTTCATGACTGAAACAAAAATATGCCTCCCAAAGTGAGAAAATTGAAAATCACCCCAAAGGGCATAATTTTGTTGAATAACTATAGCTGACTATGCCTGGGAAAGGAAGAATGGAAATAAAAACAGCAATAATAATTACTACAATCTGAAAATTAAATTGCATACAATTAGCCCTAAATGTTATCAGTACATTTGTTATGAGAGATGGGAAAAAATCAAACAGCTTCACTAAATGCAAGATTTGTGAACTAATACTTGACAATTAGGAAAAAAGAGTTGTAGAACAATGTAGGACCAGGTTCAGAAAGCAAAAGAAACAGAATGATCAAAAAGCTCAACTGTTCCTTCCTACGGATAAAGGAAGTCTGTAAGCTGACCAAATGTTGGTGAAAATGCTTTTCTTTTATAGGTACGTTTTCTTTCCTGAGGCAAAAAAAGATACTTGCACTCAATGACCTTAGAGGACCGTAATATCTTATCACCGACTTGCAGGAATCAGTGTGTCCTAAACTTCTAACTCTTTGCCCTCATATCTGATCAGCATCTTCAGTCTTATAGATTCTGCACCTTAATCTTACTCTGATTTCACTCTACTCATCTACACCAACTGCCACGATCTTGGTCCATGGTGTCTTGCCCAGTGTAATAATGGCCTCCAACTGGACCTCTTCTTTTATTTCATGTCATTTTGATTCATCTACCCAAAGAACTAAAATAAGACCCATTATAATATGAATAAAAGCATTATTTAACATCTGATATCTCTTTGGCAAATTCTTGGTATTAGGTTCAGTATATTCCTGGTAATTCTGAGTATTCTGGTATCTTTTTTCTCAAATCCAACCATTTGAAATATGATGACAGGTAAGGCAGCAAGACCTCATATCAGAAACCCCAGGCATAATCAGATAATCTTTTAAGAGCCTAATCATACCACAGTGAGGTCAGTGTTTGAATAAATTCAGATACTGACAGATGTATGAAAGGAGAAATTGTTTCCTATTTTACTAATTAAATAGAATCAAGAATAAGGAAGAGTATTATGACTTAGCTAATTAATGAGTTGATAACTCCAAGCTTCTCAGCCTCTTCTACAATTCTTCCTCAATAAACAGCAACTCCAGAAAGAAGGAAGGAGACACAGAGTATACATTTAAGCTCAGTAATAACTCAATCCTTGGAAATTTGTAAGGGAAATGCCTCCTTTCCCAGGAAGACCGGATGGGGTCATTTCTAAGGATAGATCCATGATCCTTAGAAAGTCAACACAACTGCAGACTACTGTAATACCATGCTTTAGAAGATACTTATGGAGTTGAGAAGTTTGACCTAAACATTAAAGTTGTTCTTGCAGAGACAGAGAATTCTGCAAAACTTGGTAGGGGAGCCATTTTTTATCTTGTAGTACAGTCTACATAGTACTTCTGAACCCGTTTCACTTTTGTTGTTGTTCAGTCACTCAGTGGTGTCCAACTTTTGGTGACCCCATGGACTGCAGCACTCCAGGCTTCCCTGTCCTTCACCATCTCCCAGAGCTTGCTCAAACTCATGTCCATTGAGTTGGTGATGCCATCCAACCATCTTGTCCTCTGTTGTCCCCTTCGCCTCCTGTCCTCAATCTTCTCCAGCATCAGGGTCTTTTCTAATGTGTCGGCTCTTCACATCAGGTAGCCAAAGTACTAGAGCTTCAGCTTCAGCATCAGTCCTTCCAATGAATATTCAGGATTGATTCCCTTTAGAATTGACTGGTTTGATCTCCTTGCAGTCCAAGGGACTCTCACGAGTCTTCTCCAACATCACAGTTTCACTTGCTTGCTACTAAACCAACTGTTCTTTACGCTGGCTGAAGCATCTGTGGCAATTTGACAACTGCACTGCTGGGCTATGGAATTTAACTCAATAAGGTAAAGATGAGGATACATAAGACACTTCCTAGAATGTTTCAAATTAGAATAAAATTAAGTACTATGAAAGAAGTAGAAACAAAATGCCATATGGAACTAGAATGACCAGTGCAATGAGGGTATGCTTGTGGGCAACAGAAGAAAGAAGGCTTTAAAGAAATGCAACGCTGACTAGATCAAGATAGAAGACTTAGCCCCTGCTATAAACTCTCCAGTCCCAAACCCTAAATAAATAAAGAGATAGGAAAAAGAATGAAACCACAATAGCACTAACTAACAAAAAAAAGGAGCACTTAATTCCAGGGACAAGAGCCTCAGTAAAAACTATTCCTAGGTATCTCTGAGGAGGCAGTTCTGGCAAGGCCAATGCCAAGAGTAGAAGCAAATAATTAAAATAATTAAATTTATTAAAAATTTAAATAATTAAAATCTTTCCCAATGGGTTAAAAAAAAAAAGACAAGTGACCCACTTCCAAGCCAGCTCCATGGTCCACCCTGCCCCCACTCATCACCAGCAGGTGAAGTAAACTGATCTGATCTGAACCCAAGTACCTGAGCTATCGTTCGCCAGTAGGACAAGTAGATTCTCATTTGGGCTAAGAGAAAAAAAAGTGCACCCTAGTATGCAACCAGGGTGCATATACAATCATATACTTTAAAAATCACAAACACTTGAAGGAAAAAAATGCCATGAACAAGAAGTGCTATACTTATAGAAGAGTTGGCCTAAGGAATCAGGTAATGGGAAACAGAAGATTAGTTAAAAGAGATATAGTACATATTATGATAGAGATTCCAAACTATATCCCATCAACTAAAAAACAAAAACAGTAACAAGTTACAGTTCTAATATTAAAAATATTATTGTTAAAAAAAACAAGATGTGCCAAATTCTGGAATGGAACCCAATGAAGATCAAATTAGCAACTGAAAGATGGAGCCCAGAGATTGTACAGAACACAGAAGAAAAGATCAAAAAGAAGTAAAATGAAGCACAAAGGCTAAGGAGTATGGAAAAGAGATCCAGATGTTCTATTGTCTCTCTAAGAGGCATTCTAGATGAACAGAAAAAGAGAAAATAACAGAAAACAATCCTGACCTGAAAAAAGGCCCAACAAGTAGGACTGATTTTTTTAAATAACCTAAACACATCTTAGATTTCCAAATAAATAGAGAAAATTCCCAAATCTTCCAAAGAATAAAAGAGAAAAATCAGATTACCATAAGATCTCTAGTCTGCAACAGTGAGTGCTAAAAGACAATGAAACAATGTTTTCCAATGTCTAGAGGAAAATTAAATTAGGTCTACAGCCAGCCTAATTTTCTTTCAAACATTAGGGCAAACAGATCTTTTTCCCCACAGTCAAGGATCAGAAGTATACAAGAAGAACTAAAGATTAACCAAGAAGCTAAATATGTGGATAAATCTAAATGAATACGGACTTTATAAACAATAATAGTAATGTCCTCTGGGTTTGAAATACAAAGAGAATTTGAATAGATGATGATTGTAGCATGTATGGCAGAGAAGGCAATGGCACCCCACTCCAGTACTCTTGCCTGGAAAATCCCATGGACAGAGGAGCCTGGTGGGCTACAGTCCATGGGGTCGCTAAGAGTCGGACACGACTGAGTGACTTCACTTTCACTTTTCACTTTCATGCGCTGGAGAAGGAAATGGCAACCCACTCCAGTGTTCTTGCCTGGAGAATCCCAGGGACGGGGGAGCCTGGTGGGCTGCCATCTATGGGGTCGCACAGAGTCGGACACGACTGAAGTGACTTAGCAGCAGCAGCATGTATGGCAGAAGTGGTAAAAATGGAGTGACATAAACACTAAATGTTCTTATGTTCTTGAATTGACTGGAAAAAGGGTAAAAGTGCCAAAAGTGAAAAAAAAAACAGAATAAGGAAAAATAATAAATTCAAACAAAGACATGAAAAGAAAGAAACAGAAACACAGAATGGGTGGAAGCAAAGGAAAAAGCATACTGGAAATTTGCAGAACTAAACCCAATCATTCAGTATGTTAAGTGTAAACAGACTAAATTTTATCTTATAGACTAGGGTAGTGAACTTTTTCTAAAAGTGCCAGATAAATATTTTAGGCTTGTGTGCCAGACAGTGTCAGCTGCAACTACTCAACTCTACACTGTGTAGTTGAACTGAACAATGTGGGGATTAGGGACACCAATCCAACCTCTGCACAGTCAAATATCAAGTAACTTTTGACTCAACCAAAACTGAACTAATAATAAATTACTGAAGCCTTAATGATAACATAAATAGTTGATTAACACCTATCTTGTATGTTATATGTTTATATATTCTTAAAATAAACTAGAGAAAACATTATTAAAATACTCATAAAGAAGACAAAATATGTTTACAGTACTGCACTCTATTTATCCATACTTAAGATTATGTCTTTTCCGATGAGTCAACTCTTCGCATCAGGTGGCCAAAGTACTGGAGTTTCAGCTTCAGCACGAGTCCTTCCAATGAACACCCAGAACTGATCTTCTTTAGGATGGAATGACTGGATCTCCTTGTAGTCCAAGGGACTCTCAAGAGTCTTCTCCAACACCACAGTTCAAAAGCATCAATTTTTCAGCACTCAGCCTTCTTCACAGTCCAACTCTCACAACCATACATGACCACTGGAAAAACCATAGCCTTGACCAGATGGACTTTTGTTGGCAAAGTAATGTCTCTGTTTTTTAATATGCTATCTAGGTTGGTCATAACTTTCCTTCCAAGGAGTAAGCGTCTTTTAATTTCATGGCTGCAATCACCATCTGCAGTGATTTTGGAGCCCAAAAAAATAAAAGTCTGACACTGTTTCCACTGTCTCCCCATCTATTTCCCATGAAGTGATGGGACCAGAGCCATGATCTTAGTTTTCTGAATGTTAAGGTTTAAGCCAACTTTTTCACTCTGCTTTTGCACTTTCATCAAGAGGCTCTTTAGTTCCTCTTCACTTTCTACCATAAGGGTGGTGTCATCTGCATATCTGAGGTTATTGATATTTCTCCCGGCAATCTTGACTACAGCTTGTGCTTCTTCCAGCCCAGCGTTTCTCATGATGTACTCTGCATATAAGTTAAATAAGCAGGGTGACAATATAGAGCCTTGATGTACTCCTTTTCCTATCGGGAACCAGTCTGTTGTTCCATGTCCCTGATGCTGGGAGGGATTGGGGGCAGAAGGAGAAGGGGATGACAGAGGATGAGATGGTTGGGTGGCATCACTGACTCGATGGACATGGGTTTGAGTAAATTCCAGGAGTTGGTGATGGATAGGGAGGCCTGGCGTGCTGGGGTTGCAAAGAGTTGGACACGACTGAGCGACTGAACTGAACTGACTGAAGATTATGTCATGTGTTAATAAGATGAATTGTTTGTCAGTACCTACACCAAATTGTCTCCTATGACATGAAACACTGTAGATGTTAATTGCATCACTAACACTAGGCATCAAAAATTAAAATACAATGTTTAAAACATTCATATTTATTTACAAGTATAATGATTCATGAATTAATAATGAAGAAGTAATAATATGATTGCCTTATGACAGCCTAGTGTAATGGGTGGGGTTTGTGTTTGGTCTGTGTTAGTGCCAACATATGATCAATTTTAACTTTTTATAATAGATTTCTGTATATTTAATGGTAGTAAATGATAAAATAGACTAGCATCTACTAGTATCTGTGATAGTTTATGCATTCATGACATACCTAACATTTCCTTAATTTTTCCCCGTATTTCTAAACTACGTGGTTCATCTGCAAGTTTTTTCAAATTGACACAAATCTCCAAAAATTTTTCCAATATATGTAATGAAAAAAAATCCACAGATACATGACTATGCAGTTCAAACCCATGTTGTTCAAGGGTCAGCTGCAGTGTAAAAGCAGCCACAGATAATCCACAAATGATGGGCATGGTCGTGCTGCAGTTCATGGGATTGCAAAGAGTTGGACACAACTGAGCAACTGAACACAACTGATGGGCATGGTCATGTTCCAATAAAATTTTATTTATAACAAGCACAGGCCCTAGTGTCTGACCCCTGCAATAGGCCATAGGCACATATTTGAAGTGAGCTGTGAAATGATAGGGTTATTATTTAAGTAACATTATTCTAACAGCAAGGTGGATAAAGAACAGACTGGTGGAGAAAGATACTGCTATGAAACCACAGGATGATAAGGACCTGGACTAGGCAAGTAGCTATTAAGAGGAAGCTAAATGTTAAGTGTTTTTTACTCTTATCCTTTGTTGACAGGGATTCTGTATCCTCTTTTAAATAGAGTTACTCACACAGGGCCAGGGCTGGACACTCTGTCTGCTGTGGGAAAGAACCTCTCTATCATCTGCTTAAGGTCTTTTTTTTTCTTTTGCTTTAGTATTTTATTTTTTTATTTTTTATTAGTTGGAGGCCAATCACTTTACAATATTGTAGTGGTTTTTGTCATACATTGACATGAATCAGCCATGGATATATATGTATTCCCCATCCCGATCCCCCCTCCCACCTCCCTATCCACCTGATTCCTCTGGGTCTTCCCAGTGCACCAGGTCCGAGCACTTGTCTCATGCATCCAACCTGGGCTGGTGATCTGTTTCACCCTAGATAATATACATGTTTTGATTTGTTCTATACATCTGTGTCTCTTTCTCTGTTTTGCATATAGGGTTATCGTTACCATCTTTCTAAATTCCATATATATGTGTTAGTATACTGTAATGGTCTTTACCTTTCTGGCTTACTTCACTCTGTATAATGGGCTCCAGTTTCATCCATCTTATTAGAACTGATTCAAATGAATTCTTTTTAATGGCTGAGTAATATTCTATGGTGTATATGTACCACAGCTTCCTTATCCATTCATCTGCTGATGGGCATCTAGGTTGCTTCCATGTCCTGGCTATGATAAACAGTGCTGCGATGAACATTGGGGTGCACGTGTCTCTTTCAGATCTGGTTTCCTCTGTGTGTATGCCCAGGAGTGGGATTGCTGGGTCATATGGCAGTTCTATTTCCAGTTTTTTAAGAAATCTCCGCTGTTTTCCATAGCGGCTGTACTAGTTTGCATTCCCACCAACAGTGTAAGAGGGTTCCCTTTTCTCCACACCCTCTCCAGCATTTATTGCTTGTAGACTTTTGGATAGCAGCCATCCTGACTGGCGCGTAATGGTACCTCATTGTGGTTTTGATTTGCATTTCTCTGATAATGAGTGATGTTGAGCATCTTTTCATGTGTTCTTTAGCCATCTGTATGTCTTCCTTGGAGAAATGTCTGTTTAGTTCTTTGGCCCATTTTTTGATTGGGTCATTTATTTTTCTGGAATTGAGCTGCAGGAGTTGCTTGTATATTTTTGAGATTAATCCTTTGTCTGTTGCTTCGTTTGCTATTATTTTCTCCCATTCTGAGGGCTGTCTTTTCACTTTGCTTATAGTTTCCTTTGTTGTGCAAAAGCTTTTAAGTTTTCATTAGGTCCCATTTGTTTATTTTTGCTTTTGTTTCTAAAATTCTGGGATGTGGGTCATAGAGGATCCTGCTGTGATTTATGTCGGAGAGTGTTTTGCCTATGTTCTCCTCTAGGAGTTTTATAGTTTCTGGTCTTACGTTTAGATCTTTAATCCATTTTGAGTTCATTTTTGTGTATGGTGTTAGAAAGTATTCTAGTTTCATTCTTTTACAAGTGGTTGACCAGTTTTCCCAGCACCACTTGTTAAAGAGGTTGTCTTTTTTTCCACTGTATATCCTTGCCTCCTTTTTCGAAGATAAGGTGACCATAGGTTCGTGGATTTATCTCTGGGCTTTCTATTCTGTTCCATTGATCTGTATTTCTGTCTTTGTGCCAGTACCATACTGTCTTGATGACTGTGGCTTTGTAGTATAGTCTGAAGTCAGGCAGGTTGATTCCTCCAGTTCCATTCTTCTTTCTCAAGGTTACTTTGGCTATTTGAGGTTTTTGGTATTTCCATACAAATTATGAAATTATTTGTTCTAGTTCTGTGAAAAATACCGTTGGTAGCTTGATAGGGATTGCATTGAATCTATAGATTGCTTTGGGTAGTATAGCCATTTTGACAATATTGATTCTTCCAATCCATGAACACGGTATATTTCTCCATCTGTTTGTGTCCTCTTTGATTTCTTTCATCAGTGATTTATAGTTTTCTATGTATAAGTCTTTTGTTTCTTTAGGTAGATATACTCCTAAGTATTTTATTCTTTTTGTTGCAATGGTGAATGGTATTGTTTCCTTAATTTCCTCTTTCTGTTTTCTCATTGTTAGTGTATAGGAATGCAAGAGATTTTTGTGTGTTAATTTTATATCCTGCAACTTTACTATATTTGTTGATTAGCTCTAGTAATTTTCTGGTAGAGTCTTTAGGGTTTTCTATGTAGAGGATCATGTCATCTAGGATCATAAGAGACTACTACCAGCAGCTCTATGCCAATAAAATGCACAACTTGGAAGAAATGGACAAGTTCTTAGAGAAGTATAACTTTCCAAAACTGAACCAGGAAGAAATAGAAGATCTTAACAAACCCATCACAAGCAAGGAAATCGAAACTGTAATCAGAAATCTTCCAGCAAACAAAAGCCCAGGACCAGATGGCTTCACAGCTGAATTCTACCAAAAATTTAGAGAAGAGCTAACACCTATCTTACTCAAACTCTTCCAGAAAATTGCAGAAGAAGGTAAACTTCCTAACTCATTCTATGAGGCCACCATCACCCTAATTCCAAAACCAGACAAAGATGCCACAAAAGAAGAAAACTACAGGCCAATATCACTGATGAACATAGAGGCAAAAATCCTTAACAAAATTCTAGCAAACAGAATCCAACAACATATTTAAAAAATCATACACCATGACCAAGTGGGCTTTATCCCAGGAATGCAAGGATTCTTTAATATCCGCAAATCAATCAATGTGATACACCACATTAACAAACTGAAAGATAAAAACCATATGATTATCTCAATAGATGCAGGAAAAAGCCTTTGACAAAATTCAACATCCATTTATGATTAAAACTCTCCAGAAAGCAGGAATAGAAGGAACATACCTCAACATAATAAAAGCTATATATGACAAACCCACAGCAAGTATTACCCTCAATGGTGAAAAATTGAAAGCATTTCCCCTAAAATCAGGAACAAGACAAGAGTGCCCACTCTCACCACTCCTATTCAACATAGTTTTGGAAGTGTTGGCCACAGCAATCAGGGCAGAAAAAGAAGTAAAAGGAATCCAGATAGGAAAAGAAGTGAAACTCTCGCTGTTTGCAGATGACATGATCCTCTACATAGAAAACCCTAAAGACTCTGCTTAAGTCTTAAAATAGAAGAAGGTTGAGGTGACACCAATTTCTAGAGGGATGGGGATTGAGAGAACTTGTGAACAGTAAGATTGCTAGGCACTTAAAAGCATAGAAGGTTTGGAAAGACAGGGCTGTTCTTCCTGCAGTTCCTCTCTGATGTGCCGGTGACCCACTGGGAAAGGAATGAGGAGCCAATTTCTGGAATACAATAAGAGGTTTGAGAAACCCAATGATGCAACTTAGAGGGTCATCACTTGGGGTGCTCCTGAACAAGTGGAGGAGGTGCTGATGGCCAAGGAAGACCAACACAGCATAACAGGAAAGTGCTGACACAGAGGACCCTAGAGAGTGACAATGATAAGGTGTCATCCGCCTTTATGGTTTTCTAGAAAGGATGCCTGGGGCATAAGAGCTGCTCAATGTTGAATTCACCTAAATCTAAGCAAGTATATTTTGATCAAGTTATAAACTTGCTCACCTGTTTCCTCATCAGCGAAAAAAGATTCCACACATAACTGTGCCACCAGCGATGTCAGAGGACTTCAGAATCACTGAGAGGCCTGCCTAAAACACAGATCATGGGCCCCACCCTCAGTTTCTGTGTGTCTGGGCTAGGGCTATGGAATTTGCATTTCTGACAAGTTGCTACTGACACTGCTGCTGCTGACCCAGGGATCACACACTGGGTTGGAGGGTTAAAAAAAGTTAAGGGGTGCCGATTATTCTGAGAGCCTCGAGTATAAGGAAATTCAGGACGTATAATGTTTTTCCATCTATTCTGCTGTGTCAAGGGCTGAGAGAATCCTCAGGCGCATATGATTTATAGAGCACTGTACTTTCTTGGGGGACTGGATTTCCATACTTATTCCAATGGCATAGGCTATTAAGGCTCCTAATGAGTTGAGGAATTAATGAAGTATCTGGCAATGAGGCTTTGTGTATCATTAGATTCTTAGCATGCACGGCCTGGCAAAGGGCATCAAAAAATGATGAGCTGTGAAGGAGTTAAAGGTTCAAAGCACATCCCCTTCCCTTTTTTTGTTAATATGACTTGTAATATGATTTCATTGTTGTTTTGTCAACTTTGTGATCCTTTTGCTTCCATAAATAAGCCTCCAAAAGAGGCACAAATACTTTTTTTTTTTTCACTTTTTTCCCCCCATTTATTCTTATTAATCGGAGGCTAATTACTTTACAATATTGTGGTGGTTTTTGCCATACATTGATATGAATCAGCCATGGATTTACATGTGTTCCCCATCCCGATCCCCCCTCCCACCTCCCTCTCCATCCCATCCCTCTGGGTCTTCCCAGTGCACCAGCCCCGAGCACTTGTCTCATGCATCCAACCTGGGCTGGTGATCTGTTTCACCCTTGATAGTATACTTGTTTCAACAGTATTTCTTAATCAGGCAAGTAACAAGCTGATATTACCTAATTTCTTTTTTCTTTTGCTTTCCAAAGGTACTTTTTCCAGGTAACTCCACGGCAAGCTAACATTTCCAGTTCCAACAGGGAATCAAGTTGGACTCAATGGAGTCACTAGTGTTGTAGGCAAATCAGAGGACTGAGGTTGAAACTTCGACTGTACTCACACCCTTACATATATATTTTAAAACAGAAACTTTCTTTTCTTTTTATCCTACCTGTAAAATGTATGCTCTGCTCATTAGTACTCATTAAGTCAATCACTCATGCGCCAATAATGGCCAGCACTGGGGGAACACTGTATAATGAAGCCTAAGAGCTACAGCAAGGAGCTTGCAATCCAGGGAAGGAGACAGACAAATAAACAACTCAAGCAGAAGGAAAAGCAGAATATAAGAGCTGTCATATGAAAGTAAGATTCAGAAGGGGCAGAGAGAGGAGTAGATTGTTACTGAGAGAAATCAGTTTACCCAGAGAACTAAAGAGTGGTTGGGGAAGGAAGAAGTGGGGAAGGTTGAAAACCGAGGTGTCCATGATGAACTCACACTGCAGGTGTGGGCTGCTATAGTGAGGAGCAATTCATATGCAGTCTCACGCCACTTGGGCCAGACAGAATTGTTCTGCTTTCATCAGTCTAAGGATGTCATTAATACAACCGGCAGACATCATGAAATGATACAGTAAAACTCAATCCTGAATACTTGTTCATCAGCTCATAACATGGCGACGACTCTGCCTCTCCACACCCCCATCAAGAAAAGTTATTTCTACTCCTCAAGTTTAGAACATTAAAATAAATGGCTCACAATTTGTCAAGTGTGCTGAATTAAATCCTTATTTATGATATGTATCAGAAGCCATTTATCTCATTGCTTTTAGTTTGTTGAGATTCACTCCACAAAAAGTGAGATGCTAAGAAAAAGTCAAGGGCAGGCAAGAGGGGAGAAGGCAGAGGGTGAGTTCAGCCAGGCCAAGAGATGGAGCCAGAAAAGCAGGCAGAGGTGGTGGGGATCAGACAGAGGCTGCACTCACTGAAAATAAGCAAGGGAGGCATTGTTTGCCCCAGGAAATATTAAATAAGAATCACAAAAGGATTCTACAACTGGAAAGGCCATAGCAGTTGAGACACAAACTGACAAATTAACAGATGACTCTTGAAAAGTATTATGTCAACAGCCCAGTCACACTTTTTTTTTTTTTAATTTTGGATCAGCAGAAACACCAAAGATCATCAAACAGGAATCTTTCGGAAGCATCTTTTAATCCCAGTCCTAGAACACTGACTGTACATAGTTGGTGCTCAATAAAGATCCACTGATTAAATGAAGACTCGCTTCCTTACTATACTGTAGTTGCTGCTGTTCAGTCACCCAGTCATGTCTAACTCTTTGCGGCCCCATGGACTGCAGCATGCCAGGCCTCCCTGTCCCTCACCATCTCCCAGAGTTTGCCCAAGTTCACATTCACTGCATTGGTGATGTCATCCAGCCATCTCATCCTCTGACACCCTCTTCTCTTTCTGCTCTGAATCTTTCCCAGCATCAAGGACTTTTTCAATGAGCTGTCTGTTTGTATCAGATGACCAAAACATTGGAGCTTCAGCTTCAGCATCAATCCTTCCAGTGAATATTCAGGGTTCATCTCCCTTAAGATTGACTGGTTTGATCTTCTTGCTGTCCAAGGGACTCTCAGGAGTCTTCTGCAGCAACACAGTTTGAAGGCATCAATTCTTTGGCTTTCTGTCTTCTTTATGGTCCAGTTCTCTCCAGTTCTCACAAATATATGTGACTAATGAGAAGATCATAGCCTTGACTATATGGACCTCTGTTAGCAGAGTAATCTCTCTGCTTTTCAATACACTAAGTTTGTCATTGCTTTCTTGCCAAGAAGCATTCATCTTCTAATTTCACGTCTGCAGTCACCATCCATAGTGATTTTAGAGCCCAAGTGGAAGAAATCTGTCACAACTTCCACCTTTTCCCCTTTTATTTGTCATGCAGTAACGGGGCCAGATGCCATGATCTTAGGTTTTTTTTTTTTTAATATTTGGCCTTAAGCTCTCCTCCCTCACCGTCATCAAGAGGTTCTTTAGCTTCTCTTTGCTTTCTGCCATTAGAATGGTATCACCTGCATATCTGAGGATGTTGATGTTTCTCCCGCCTATCTTGATTCCAGCTTGTAACCCATCTAGCCCGCCCTGTCATACTTCCTCATTATATATAACATGCCAATTCATTCTTTTAGCTATCTCAATATCTATTAAATATCTTCCATATAAAAAGCGTTTAGAAGAATGCAAAAGGAGGTACATAAATGAAAAAAATGTGCTCTGAGTATTCAAGAAGCTTAATTTGGCATACAAAAAAAGCTGTGACAGAGTTCACTTCAGTTCAGTCACTCAGTCATGTCCAACTCTTTGCGACCCCATGGACCACAGCATGCCAGGCCTCCCTGTCCATCACCAGCTCCCAGAGTTTACCCAAACTCATGTCCATTGACTCGGTGATGACATCCAACCATCTCATCCTCTGTCGTTCCCTTCTCTTCTCATCTTCAATCTTTCCCAGCATCAGGGTCTTTTCAGATGAGTCAGCTCTTCGCATCAGGTGGACAAAGTATTGGAGTTTCAGCTTCAACATCAGTCCTTCTAACGAACACTCAGGACTGATCTTTAGGATGGATTGTTTGGATCTCCCTGCCATCCAAGGGACTCTCAAGAGTCTTCAACACCACAGTTCAAAAGCGTCAATTCTTTGGCACTCAGCTTTCTTTATAGTCCAACTCTCACATCCATACATGACGACTGGAAAAACCATAGCCTTGACTAGATGGACCTTTGTTGGCAAAGTAATGTCTCTGATTTTTAACATGCTGTTTTTCTAGGTTGGTCATAATGTTTCTTCCAAGGAGTAAGGGTCTTTTAATTTCATGGCTGCAGTCACCATGTGCAGTGATTTTGGAGCCCCAAAACATAAAGTCAGCCACTGTTTTCTGAATATTGAGCTTTAAGCCAACTTTTTCACTTTCCTCTTTCACTCTTATCAAGAGGCTCTTTAGTTCTTCTCTCTTTAGTGACAGAGTTAAAGAACAAATTCATGGTTGCCAGAGGGAAGGATGGGGGAAAGGATAGTTAGTGAATTTGGGATGGGCATGTACACATTGCTATATTTAAAGTGGATAACCAACAAGGACCTACTGTACAGCACAGGGAGCTCTATTCACTGTTAAGTGACATCTTGTATGGGAGGGGAGTCTGGGGGGAGAATGGATACATGCGTATGTATGACTGAGTCCCTTCACTGTTCACCTGAAACTATTACAGAATTGTTAGTTGGCTATATCCTAATACAAAATTCAAAGTTTGAAAAAAAGAACTGGACAAAAGTATTGCCATGGTCATTAAAATAAGCAAGATGAAAGAGACATGGAAGGAGGCTGGAAGGAGACATGGCTGGACTAGCGGAACAAAGGTGAGGCCAGGACGTGCACCTGAGCAGTTAGCTACCTGCACCCCTGCCCTTCACCACACTCTCTTACTAAGGAAAAGGTGTAACAGAGAAGGAACTTCACAGCCACAGAGGTACACAAACGCAGGGCAAGGGAGGAGGCACAATTCTACTTGGATGGTTCAGGCCAGGTGGCGGGATGCTCAGGCAGGACCTGTGCACCACTCTCAGCTGACGGCCACAAGTCACCAAGTCCAGGCACCACTGGATCAGTTCTTTAGGCTGGCTCCTGGAAACTTGTAACAAAGTACAAAGCGGGTTACTCCCAAGTGAGAAGTTCCCTGTAATTAATTTCAGAGGCTCGGCGCAATGCTTCTGCAGTAGGTCAGATGCTGCCTTGGAGGGTGTGGAGGATGCTGGCTGAGCCTGCAGTTGCAGCAGGAACATGGGGTCCCCTACATGGCTCTGAGAAACTGTCCAGTGGGTTTCAGAGAACTGGAGAGGTCAGCAAGAGTGGGTGGACTTTGAGCTCGCCTTGAAAGACCAGCAGTCAGCCAGTCCACATGCAGTGGGATGGAGAAGAGGGGAGGACGTTCTAGACAAATGTCACAAAGCTAAGGGGTGGGGAGAATATGAAGCAAAACTGAGTTGAGAAGTGTGAGCACAGATAAAGGATGACAGGCTGGAAAGGCACAATCTCAGAGGGTCTTGGACGGTACCCGGACATAAACTGCACTGTTACTTGCCAAGGTGACAGAATGATTGTGGCTTAGTAGTGGAAGCTACTTTCTAGATGGAAAATAAGACTACTGTTTTTTACAGTTCTCTATGTGACTTTAGCAACCAAGCAAGTCTCCAGACCAGCCCATCCAGGAAGTCTGAATGACCATGGGCATTGAGAATGCCTGTTGCCCAGGCATGACTCTTCACCCATCTTTCGCTCGTTGGGGGTTGGACAAATCCTACTCGTCTTGTTATCAAGGGCACCTGGCACGCATACAGACTAAATCTGGGGAGTGCCTTAACCAAACACCACACTCTCCTGTCTTCCCTATGCGGACAGTATTTCACAGTAATTAGAAGCACACACCAGGAAGCCAGACAGACCTGGTTTTGAATCTAGCTCAGCATAGGCACAAGGGCTAGTCAAGAACGACAAAACTAACGTGGCCTGAACAAACTGAAGTGGAGGGATGAGAAGTCATGTCCCTGAAGATCTCCTGCCCTTTCCCCACCCCCCCCTGCAGCAGAAAGCAGAGCTCCCCCTCTAAACTTACTACCTGGGCAGTGCAGAAAAGCCAGACCTATAAGCAGCATTTGCAAGTAAATTAAATATTAAAGGTAACATCACAATCTCATGCTGAAAGAGGCACTTCACTGATAGTATAAAGCAGCATTTGCTGAATCACAGAATAGGCAATGTTATCTATGCTGAGAAAAACCAATCACTTATCATTTCTACTTCTCTAACAGTCTGTTTGGGCACCATACTTCAAGTTTATTTCAGGTTTAAAGGGCAAAGAGGGCATACAATTATAGCATATAAAGAGCTTTAGAATAAATCTTATTCTGAGAACTTATTAAGTGTCACTAAACATCTTTCAGCTGACGGGCGGGGAAAGCAAGCCTCCTAAACCACAAAATCAACATTGTGTAAGTACTTTTGTATTTGCATTTCTATTTCTTTTCATGTTAATATGAAAGAGCACCTGTTTTCTAAAGGAAATTTCATTATTTGAAATTATTGTTTACAAGAGATCAGACAGAAATTCTTACTCTCCTTGAATAAAGCATTTAATTGAACTCAAAATTACTGAATTATATCCTTAAAAAAAAAAGGCACTGCTCTTTCTGGTACAATGGGGTCTTGCTTAGTCACTTATGTGTCCTCTCCACCCTATAAAAATCTACACAAATTTGTGAGGTTGCCTATGACTTAGGAGAATCTTTATAGATCACCCTGAATTAATGTTGGGAAATGGTAATAAATTAATCATTTAATTCTCCGTGTCAAATCTAAAAAGAAACGCTAATTTCCTGTTTGACACAGTTTAGGAAGGCTGTTTTTTACAAGCTTCCTGCTGTTCCAAGGACAGACAAAAAAAAAACAACTTTATTTATTATGAATATCAGATATGACTTGCTATTGGCATTATCAAATCAAGGACTAGGACATATTTTCTATTTATTTCTGGTCTTGAGCCTGAAGGCCTAAAGATATCTGACAGAAAAAAAAAAAACCAGAATAAATCAAAGATAAAGACTAATTATCCTTAGCAATATTTGTTTTGAGACAGTGCAAACATTCAACACTATAAAAGGTTGCAGGGTTGTTTTGTTCAAGGTTTTTGTGAGAAAGGTGTGTGTATGTTTCTGAAATGCCTGTTTTCTGTATATTTACTGAAACTGTGTTCATTGGTGAGGTCTGAGAGGAAACAGTAAAGTCATCTTACATTCACTAATCTGCAATGAAGGAATTGGGTCCCACGAGCCATGTTTCAACCGCCTCTCTCATCTGACTTCCCACAGGCACTTTCTAACAGTTTAAATGAACATTTATCTACACTCCTGCTGAATATACTTATCTTGGTGAATGGTACTTATTTCAACGGTTGAGAAAAGGAAAAATAAAGAGATCTCATGATTTTTCTTTGATCACTACACAAGGCGAGATGCTGGGGGATGCTTTCTGTCCTGAACACCAGAAGCTGCCCCAACGCCCCTGAACACATCTGACCTTTGTTAGGAACTGTCACCCAAGAACTGTTCTGTCTGTGGCCTGCCCCAACCTCTTGGCCTCTAGTCTGTCAATTAAAGCAGCAGTAGACCACAGTGAGAAAATTTACACTTAAGTTAAAATACCCCAAAACCATGTCTCCAAATAAAACTGAGGAAGGAAGTGGTGATGAAAAGCTATTAGGTCAACGTATAGTAGACGTGTCACAGGTGGCCTTTCAGAGAAAGACCCTTTCTCTCTCTGGTGTGGAAAACTGCAGCTCTGAAAAGAGCCGGGTCAGAGTACAGCCCCCTGTGTGAACACTGTCCCTCCAGAGCCCATCTCTTCTCCTGCTTCTGGATGAGAAATTGCCTCGCACTGATTAGACAAATGTGGGGTTTCAATCTCAAGTGGTCAGCTGAAGGAATAATGGACAAAAGGCAGTAAAACAGGCTCTGGTCAAAGGTTTAGGACTGAATCCTAACCTTGCACCCACTGTGGCCTTGTACTGATTTACTAACCAGGATATTGCCTCTGGATTATTTAGATAAACTTCCTCTAAAGTGTCAGTCGCACAGTCATGTCTGACTCTTTGAGATCCAATGGTCTGTAGCTGCCAGGCTCCTCTACCTATGAAATTCTCCAGCAAGGAATATTGGAATGGGGAGCCATTTCTTTCTCCAGGAGATCCCTCCGACTCAGGGGTCAAACCCAGGTCTCCTGCATTATAAGCAGATTCTTTACCGTCTGAGCCACCAAGGAAGCCAAGACTTCCAATGAGGACTCGTAAATGGTCAATATTTTTTTCAGTGACCTATTTGTGGGTAATCTCTTCAAGCTTAGCTGTTTTACTGCTCGAGTAAAGAGGACAACAACCACTCCTCATGAAGCTATTCTCAGGGTTCAAAGGAATAACATATACAAAAGATCTCTCAGTCCCCAGGACATGGTAAGAGCTAAGCAAGGCTACCCCATCTGTTCCCAAACCTTACTACTCTTGAACCCCAACCCAAAGCTTCACATTCTAAAGACAACTGAGCCTCTTCCCTCACCCATATAGCAGGGACCACAGGGCGTAAAGTTCCTCAACTGCCCTGTCCTCCTGTTCATCTTCAGATCCACAGTTTCAAAATACTGATGCTCACAATTGTTTTGACACTATATAACTACAGATTTGCCACATCTTATTATTTAATGCACTGATTTAAAAAATCACATTATCATATTACAAACTAACTTTGAAATATTTTAATGTGTACTTCAATATTATTGCTTACTCTGAAATCCTATGTATTTTTAATATTTCAAAACATTTTTCTGAAGAAATATCCACAATCTTTACCAAAAACTTCTGGAAAAACCCAAGAAACAAGAGTTAAGAACCCTTGACCCAGAACAATTAAAAATGCCCAAAATCATCATGAATGAGCACAGTGATTATAATCACCACATATTTCAGTGAATAAGCAAAAATAGAAAACATCATAATTATTGGAATCCTACATTTTTCTTTATGTTGTTGTTTTACTGTTTTTATAGTAATAAAAAATAATAATAGGAAAAAGAGTTCAACTTTTTTTTTGTCTCCTAACATTTCAAAATCAGAACTGGCAGATTTGCTCCCACAGTGAACCAAAGTCACTGTGACACTGCGTTCAACCTTCATTTCCCCTGTCTTTGCAACTAACCAGGAACGGGTCATAAAAAGGTATACAGCTGCAACAGAGGAATAAAGTAATTCTCCTCATGCAGACCGCCTTCATGAAAATAACAATACCTTATCTACAGTATCTACAATGGTTCTGTCATGAAAAATTGGCTGAAAAACTTCAAACAGGTATTAGACTGGCCTAGCAATTAACTCTTCAGCCAAAGTGTGGGAACATTAACTTGAATGTACTCTGAAAAGTACATTGCAATTCAAAGTAAACATTTTTCAGATGTGGGCCACATCTTGCTTATTCTTGACATGGCTTTTATAATGAGCTTTTCATTCTCCCTCTATTTCTTAATGGAATTTTCTCAATATTTAAAAATTCCATTTCTGTGAGATCCTTTCAAACAGACAGTGAATTACCAAAGCAGATGTGTAAAAATTCTGAGACATTTACTGCTTCTATTATGGCTCCCTGGCAATTGTAAAACCAAAGTGTGGTCATCTTCTATCATTCACGTTACTTTTTAAAAAGATGAGGATAATCCAGTTCATTCTGAAATCCATACCTCCAATTCCTTCCTTTGTATGAACAGAAAGCTCCTCGACTGCTCCATGCAACAAGATCCCATTGAGCTTCAGGGTGTAAAAGATAAACTGTTTTTGTCTAATGGTCAGTTCAGTTAGTCAGTTCAGTCATTCAATCGTGTCCGACTCTTTGCAACTCCATGAATCGCAGCACAACAGTCCTCCCTGTCCATCACCAATGCCCAGAGTTTACTCAAACTCAAGTCCATCGAGTTGGGTGATGCCATCCAGCCATCTCATCCTTTGTCGTCCCCTTCTCCTCCTGCCCCCAATCCCTCCCAGCACCAGGGTCTTCTCCAATGAGTCAGCTCTTCGAGTGAGGCAGCCAAAGTATTGGAGTTTCAGCTTTAGCATCAGTCCTTCCAATGAACACCCAGGACTGATCTCCATTAGGATGGACTGGTTGGATCTCCTTGCAGTCCAAGGGACTATCAAGAGTCTTCTCCAACACCACAGTTCAAAAGCATCAATTCTTTGGTGCTCAGCTTTCTTCACAGTCCAACTCTCACATTCTTACATGACCACTGGAGAAACCATAGCTTTGACTAGATGGACCTTTGTTGGCAAGGTAATGTCTCTGCTTTTTAATATGCTATCTAGATTGGTCATAACTTTCCTTCCAAGGAGTAAGCGTCTTTTAATTTCTTGGCTGCAATCACCATCTGCAGTGATTTTGGCACCCCAAAAAAATAAAGTCTGACATTGCTTCCCTATCTATTTTTCATGAAGTGATGGGACCAGATGCCATGATCTTAGTTTTCTGAATGTTGAGCTTTAAGCCAACTTTTTCACTCTCCTCTTTCACTTTCAAGAGGCTCTTTAGTTCCTCTTCACTTTCTGCCATAAGGGTGGTGTCATCTGCATATCTGAGGTTATTGATACTTCTCCCGGCAATCTTGATTCCAGCTTGTGCTTCTTCCAGCCCAGCGTTTCTCATGATGTACTCTGCATATAAGTTAAATAAGCAGGGTGACAATATACAGCCTTGACATACTCCTTTTCCTATTTGGAACCAGTCTGTTGTTCCATGTCCAGTTCTAACTGTTGCTTCCTGACCTGCATACAGGTTTCTCAAAAGGCTGGTCAGGTGGCCTGGTATTCCCATCTCTTTCAGAATTTTCCACAGTTTATTGTGATCCACACAGTCAAAGGTTTGGCATAGTCAATAAAGCAGAAATAGATGTGTTTCTGGAACTTTCTTGCTTTTTCAATGACCCAGCGGATGTTGACAATTTGATCTCTGGTCCCTCTGCCTTTTCTAAAACCAGCTTGAACATCTGGAAGTTCACAGTTTGTGTATTGCTGAAGCCTGGGTTGGAGAATTTTAAGCATTACTTTATTAGCGTGTGAGATGAGTGCAACTGTGCGGTAGTCTGAGCATTCTTTGTCTAATGGTATACACACATAAATTACATAAAACACAGTGCTACAATTTTGAGACCAAAGTGGTACTTTCCAAAGGTAAGTTATTTAAAAAAAAATTATTCTTTGGAACCCCCTCCAAATGACTCTGGTCAAATGAATGCAAAATGAGGAAGCACAAAGAATAGTTCAAGGCCTCTAGTTTTCTGGTACTAAAGGTAAGATTTGGGGCTCGTAATGTCTGCTGTTATCTGAGCAAGTTTCAGGCTCACACCTGCCCCGCTCCCTGCGAGAGGAGAGGTGAGAGACTGCAGTTTGAGCTCCAGTTCCCCCACTAGGAGACGGGATACCAAGGTGAGTTCCCACGTGCCTCTGAGCCTGTTTCTACAACTGTGTTTCACAGGATTATTGTGGGAATTAAGGGGGTAATGGATACAAAAGTGCTCTCTGAACATAAAAGGCTTTGTAGCATGGCCATTGTTAGTATTCCCTTTAAAAGATGAGGGGGAATAAAAGAAAAAAGAAATAGTAGAACGTTGATAATGTATGGGTTCCTTTCCTGGTTCCCACAGCAAAAGGCACAAAAGCTTGAATGTGTGATGCAAATAGGCAGAAATGCAGATCGCACCAGTGATCAGGGGATTACACCATGAAGGAACAAAAAGAGTGATTTTTAAACAAATCGCCACAGAAGATATAGCACCATTTGCTGAGCCTCTGGCTCAGCCCTGTGTCAGGACAAATACCGACAACTCTTCTCAAACCAGTCTGCACCAAGTTCTCTGTTCAGCCTCTCACAGCACCATGTGATTGTTTTTTCCTGCCAATGTCTTCCCAGTTGTGAAACAACATGTTAATTCTTCAATCCTGGCTTCCCATTTCAATGGTAAGTGTGATGACCACAGCTTAACTCTTGATCACAAGAAGGTGCTTTTCAAATTTATGGGGTGGGGGGGTGGGAGGCACAGAATTATCCTACAAGATCGAGGCGTTTCATCCAGGACTTGAAGTATTTTCTTCATTTTTTTCTGCAACAGCCATGTTTAGTTAACAGTTTTTAAAATCATGCATCTATTCAGTAGCCATCAGTAGACACCTAGACTCACAGGCCCTTCTTCAAATACAGGGAGCATGTATTTCTTCCTGAGGGAAAACTTTTTTTCAATGATCTTACATTTTTTAGGCAAACAAACAGAACTCAATAACATCTGCATCAGAGGGGTAGGAAATTCATTCTATTCTATTACTAGACTTGTGTGAAGTTTGGTAAAACTTTACAGTTTCCCTATTCCTCTTAAGTGAATTCTGACCTCTATTTTGGACTTACATTGGGTTAAAACCATCCCTGTGAAAGTGACAAATTGCATGTTTCCATTGAAAACTACCCAAGAATCCACAGGGAAGAGTCACCTGTTCAGGTTCCCTGGAAATATTCATGAACTCAGCAGAGCTTTTGGTTTTTTCCTCATGTTTTAAGCTCTATGACAGTCTTTTCACAACTCAGCCCACCTGCTCATAAAAATGCTTCTATGTCCTATCATAATTATAGCTTATCTTGCAAACTTTTACCTAAAAAATAAGAAGAGAAGGTACTGTTAATTTTTTCCCTTGTGGGTCAAGTGTAGTTATCAGTAACCATATAAAATCATGATCCTGGGTTAATATCATGGTGTGTGCCTATCTTTTTGGAAGTGACAGTAGGGCACACTGGATATGAATCATAGGAAACATGAACCCTTTACAACTAAGTCAAAGAAAAAGCTTAGGAACTTATATCTGTCAGGGGAAAGTGGACACTCCATACATCTCAAAGTCAAGTGAAAATGGTCCACTGTACTGAACCTCCTGTGGTACAGTTGAAGAGAACACCATAAGAAAGTCCTTTCTAAAGCCATTCTCCATTTGACCTCACCAGACATTAATGCAAAGAAAGCTTAACTCTTCTGAAAACATTTTAAACCTGAGCAAATTAAAAGCAGCACCCGAGGGATTATTTTTTCCTAGCAAGAACCCACAAGCAATTTACTTGACTAGAAGAAAAATGCAAAGAAATCCTTTATCACAAAATAGCTTCTTGAATCTTTCCACCAATAAACCTTCCATCCATCCAAGAATGCCTATCCTTCCTGCTGATAACAGACTGCAGAGATAAAAATTTTTTTTCTATAAAATCCCAAATGATGTTTTCAAATAAAATAAAAATAAAAGTACTACACGCCACTGTCAAAAAATGGTCCTAAGAAGAGGTAAATGTCATTTTAAAGGCTATGTGTTAAAATATTTAGTAGAAAGAATCTACTTGTCAAGTTCCTACAGAAAACTCCAGAGGTTATAAGTACATCTATCAAATTTTCATCTACCTTGGGGCTGACCTAGTGGGGAAACCATAGAAAGCCTAGCCTTGTGCTATAAGGGAGCTGGAGGTTTAGAATTCTGGACAATAATGGGGTCACTATCAAGTACAAAGATGGGACATGACAGAGTTTCTGCAGTGATTACCCAGTGAAGGCGTACTGACGATGGCAGCTGCATTTTGCTTTAAGCCATGGTTCAAACTAAGGAAAAGAGCCCATGTGATGGACCAGGAAACTCCCTTGCGAGAATTCTGACCTCTCACTCCAAACCTAGCAAAGAAGCACCCATCAAATATTAGCAAAAGAAAGATCAAGCCAGCAAAACATGGGAAGCATTTTTTTTTAAGTCTCATTTAAATAGCTTCCATATCCTACCCTTTGGGAATTATACTAGGTAACTTTATTTTAACAAGGAAAATTTGGTTTTAAGGAGCTTATGGGAACATTTAACTTGGACTGGAAAGGTTATTTGCTCAGAGTTAGGCTAAAAGCCAAAATCCACTTTTAGCCAGAGAAGATTTTAATATTATACCTCACAAGAGTACTGTGTCATATGAGCGGACGGCAGAGATAAGCAATGTAGCAAAGTTATGACTTCCCCTAGAGACTCATTAAAATGTATTATTAAATAGGAAAAAAGTTTAGAAAATCCAAAAGGAACCCGTCTGTACTATCTCAGAAACTGTAAAAATTCTTTCTAACTTATCAATTTTTTCACTCTGCCTCCTCCACAAATACCACTCAGTAAATACTGTGAAGAACTCGATCCTGATGCAAAAGAGGATGAAAAATGCCTTAAAGAGAAACTATGATGCTCTGCATATGATTTTTCTTTAAATGTGTTACATAGGAATATATGATGAATTCCAGGGACTACAAAAAATAATAAATTTTGTGAAGGGGCCATGATATTTTTTAAGTTATTCAACCCACAAAATAAAGTATGTTAAATTAGAAACATTATTTTGAAGAAAAATAGTAACTTTTTCCCCACTTTAATTTTTATAATCTGAAATTTTAACAACTCCAACATTTTTCTTTTTCCTTTATGTTTTGGTTTTTAACTCATGTCAAACTGTTTTCTCTTCATTAATTCTTGAAAAATTTCTGCTACCTCTTCTATTAAAATAATAATAATAATGACTTCATTTAAGTCAAGCAGAGGAGCTTTAGGAAGCTCACATGTATCTACTTTCTTATCCTTCCTGCAAGAATGTGAAAGCACACTTGCAAAGGCGTTCCAAGCTGCTATGGAAACGACATTCTTTTTTCACAATAACAGTCCTTCCAGCTGAGAACTGCTGGCACGCAAACTCCCAATCCAAACCCATTGACAGCTTGTGGAGTGGACAGATGAGGCGTGGAAAATATTTTAAATTAGTTCATTTATCTTGCTGAGACACAGGAAGTGGCAACAAATTTCTCACATAGAAGAAAGGCTAGAGAAAGACAATGCAACCCTAGCAATGTGTAGCCAATTCAGTCCATTAAATCAAACCCTTCAGAATATTCCATACTGCCTAATAGCAGCCACATCTCATATTCTGAGGGACTTTTTTTTAAAAACAATCAAAAGATCCAGAAGAATGGCTAGAAATCACTGACTACTTCTGACTTTTTGATGGACTCAAATTTTGTAAGTCAAATAGTTTTTCACTGATCCCAGGTAGATGTGGGGCCAATATTAATTCTGCTTAATGAATCTAGAAAATTGTAATAAAGCACTGAAAGCTCTTAAGGAGGGCTCAAAAGTGGCACACCTTAGGATGAGCTAGGCAAAGGTGACTTAAGGAGACAATGTGAACCGTCCCTGAAAGTAAACAGACAGAACGGCCTTGGTTCTCGGTCCCCACTCCAAGGCTGACACCCAGGAACTTTTAGCTTCGTGGTTCCCTCCCACCTGAGTCTCTGTCACTGCTCAGCTTCCACAGCTTCAGGAGTCCCTCCAAGAAGGATACGCCGGGGGCTTCAGGCCTGAAAGTAAAAGCAAGTGGACACAGGCGCCAAACACTGGTCCTGGGATTGGCTGCACCAATTCCCAGCATCACTGGGAATCAGGGGATTGTGTTAAAAATAAGGGCCCATCCTCCCTACAGCTGGATCTTCCAATTCATAGGTCTGAAAAAGAGCCCAGAAACCTGTATTTTTCATACACAATCCTAAACCAGAGAAGAAATCACTGCAATATTCCCAATCCTTCAGGAACTAGAAGCAAATAATTCTTGAAAATCTATGTGCTTCCCTTCATAATTTTAAGTAGACACAAAAAATTTCTCATTGTAACTTTAAGTTGTGAAAGTTACACTTCTGTGAATTAAACACTGATATTTAGAAATAAAATGCACACCTCTAAATACTATGGTGATTTGATGCCTCCATCAACCATTTTAAAAAATAAAAGAACAGGCTCTTTCTGAACAGATTTTATAGCATTACTTATTCTCTTTAAACTTATATTACCTCTATTCCACTTTCCCCACAGGATTTTATCTGAAGACAACATACATTTATGCTCAAAACACTTTTATTGACCACTCCACCATAATTCTTCAGGAAAAAAAATGCATATAATTGAAGTTTAATTTTTAAAAATTTCCTATGACAGGCTTTAAGTTTAAAAAATCTGACTGAATAATTACACTTATTTTCAGTTTATAGCTGATTAGAGCTACATATACTACAATGTGGTAATTCCTAAAGTAAAAAGGTAAAATTTTATTGGATATTTAATTCCTAACCAGGTCTATAGATGAAGACTTTTTAAGTTAGCTTGTATAAATAAGGATAATATCACACATTGCTAGTGATACACTGCCAGTGTCATTTTAGATTATATTTTTCTTTAAGAATTTCACCTTAATAAGTGGATAGGACTGGAGGAGTTTTGTTGCAGCAGTGTTTCTCAGTTCTTATGAACTCTTTCTTAGCTAGCATTCGTTACTATCAACTGACTTCCTCTGGGGAGTCCTTCAATTTTGTCAAAAGCAGAGAAAGAGAGCTAGCTATCTGAGTTGCAAATAAGTACTTGTTACCCAATCATTATGTTCATTTCCTTTATCAAATTTACTAAGACCAGTGTTCTATATCATTCCTCTGTTTAGCATGCCAGAGGTCTCTCAACACAAGCGAAGTACCATAGTTTAAGATCAGAGACGGATGGGAGCCGAGGAAGAGATGGGCTGTAAGGACAGGAGACTCTGCAGATGTGTAGGTGGCAGGGTCTACAGGTCTATTCTGGAGCAGATCAGCTTCAAATTAAAGTGTGAGTTATCCCCATACATGTTCTTATAAAGGATACGTGGGGATGTGGGCACCTGCCAGGTGATCCTGCAGTTCATGATCCCAGCGGTCTTCTGGTACAGCTACAGAGTTATCCAAGGTGAAGGGCGCCCTGCAGCAGCTCAGTCAGGAGCAAGGGCTGAGACGGCAGGGCCCAGAGCAGTGTTTACTGCCCTGGACCACATGGAGGCTGGCTCAGGGAGGGACCAGAGCTGAGAAGCAGGGTGAGTGTCTCTCTCATAGCAGCTTATTCCAAAGTACCTTCTCCCAACTTGCCCGTCTCCTCCAGCCTCCCTTCCACTGAGAAACACAGCACAGACTGTGGATGAAACTGTTCCCATCTGTGACAGAGGCATATTTACTCAACGCAGTGATAACAACTCTGATGCCAGGGTTGCAGCAATCAATGTATGTGAGAGGACACACAACCAAAAATCCTGTGTGACCTAACTCAGAAACTCACAGTTAGGGCCAGTGGAGTTTTGAAATACAGAAAAAAAAAAAAAACCTACCAGTTTTTAAAACTTTTCTGCTTGTTCTTGGGTTCAAATGTACTAGATGTGAATAATGTTTCTAAATGAAAGTATTAAAAGGAAGAAAAAGACAAAAAAACCAAGCTCCTCCACTGCATGCTCTATTCACTTCAAGAGGGGTTAATGTATAAGCCCGGTGGGGAGTACGTTTTCTATAAATGGTAAAATTATCTCACCATGCAGTCTGAGAAGAAAAACACAACAGAAAAAAGGTGTTTAAGCCCGCACTCCTATGAGCAGAGGAGGAAGTGGGACCATAACCCTAAGTTCTGCCTGTCTGACTCTAGCAGGAGCTTTCACTATGATGCCATCTTCAGACAAAACTAAATGTCATCCGAGGACCCGGAGCTGCTGAAGGGTCAGGCACCAGGAGTCCACATTTTACAGTGTAAAAGTCGGGTTAAGCATCGGACCAGAAAGAGCCTACCCTCCCCCTCCCTTTTTGCTTGTTCCCCTTAGATCTCTCTAAACAACTAGACTTTATTAGAAACAACTGTCAGCACAGCCTCATCGGCTCTTTTGGAACCAGGAAAGGAAAAGGTAAGAAAAATCCTGGGATGGGAATTGTAGAACTGAAAGGATCCTTTATCTTAGAAATGAAGAAACTGACGCCTGAAGCAGATGAGCCTGGCCAACGTCACACACCCAGGGCCAAGAAGTCCCCAGAGACAGGGCTCTCTTCACCGCACAGCTCAGCGCTCAGAGCTCACAGCTCAGCCCTCCACAGCTCCTGCCCCACTGGCTTCTCTCTCTTCTCTGACCCTCTTCCTTCCAGCTTCAGGGACCTTGAATATACCACTCCCTTAATCTGCATAACTCCCCCTCACCATCCCTGGCTTCATCTTGGCTACACCTAATCACCTTCAGTTCTTAAATGCCATCCCTTTGGGATCTCCCATTTTTTATTCTCCAAGTTAGGTTAGTCTCCATATAGACATTCTCAAGGGACTATACCTCTTCTAAGTAGGTTTTTTTTTTTTTTTTTTTTTTTAACATATCTCTCTTCTTAGACCTAAGAGCTGCAAGAATATTGAAACCAATATGTTCTGGTTCATCTTTATACATCCTTATATATAAGCCCTTATAAGTAACTGCTTAGGACCTGGAAGATGGTAAACACTCATTAAATATTTGCAAATAAATTTAATAAGTATTTACTACATATCAGAAACTGCTCTGAGGGTAATATATATTCATTATTTACTTAATTTATTCCTCTAAACTCCATGAGATAGGCAATAGTAATATTCTTATTTTACAGATGTAGAAACTGAGGCACAGGGCAGTTCAGGAACTTCACCAAAATCACACAGTTCATAAGGGTTGTGGCCCTCGGGATCACTTATGGTGGTTGCTTTATAAAGGGTCACAGAGACCCGCATAACAACTTAACATTTGGAACAATTTTTAAAGAACAAGCTATGAGCACAGTGGGCCCTGATACAGGACAGTGTGTGCGCATTTCCCCAAAGCATATGGTGACAGACTCTGTATTAATCATCTTTCATGCTCCATCGGCAACAATCTCCAAAGCTTCACGAAATGTTTGTTCCTTGCGCGTGCTGCATGCTGGCTGTGACTCTGCTGCAGGCCTTTAATCTGGGCCCCAGGCTGGAGGGGCACCCCTGCCTGAACCACACCGGTCTCAAAGATGGGAACAGAGGCTCCAAGAGCTTCAGCCAGCAGCAGCCTGGATCATTACTACTCACAGCAAATTAAAAGCCCCAAGCTCATTTTCTTCTTCCCCCAAGTTCTCCAGCACATTAGAAGCAACCATCTACCTTCGTTCAGATCCTCATCTTCACCAAAATGTTCCACGCCAGAAAACACCTCATCCCACAGAACCTTGTCCCCTGGAGACACTTGTTTATAGGGATCTGAAAGTGATCATCTGAGTAGCTCTTTGCCATGGCAAGGCACGTGCTATCAGTTGAGTCCTTCCTACAATTCTCTGTAGCTTTTTAGTCTTTTCTTCTTAAAATGCTTTTACTCATTCAATCTTCTCCCAAACAAAAACTCTCTTGAGGATCTGAACCCAAACTCTCATAGAGATACAGTGGACAGACCTCTTCTATCTTTCCTCTGAGAGAAGGGATGATGTGGAAGGAATACAGACTGTCTTCCAACATTACTGTTTAAATGCTACCATCCTGTCTCAAAAAGAACTTAACTTCCATTTGCCTCAGGCACTTTACATGCAGTGATTCATGATTTGTTATGTCTCTGGATGTTAGATATGATTATTTCATTTTACAGGTAGCAAATAATATGAGACACCTGGAGACTAAATTCCTTGTCAAAGGTTTCGTAGCCAACAGCAGAACTAGGACAAGATCACTCTGGATGTTCTGCCCTTTGCCGAGAAAGGCTCATCTAGGCTTTCTGATGATTTTGCACTAAAATTAAGACAAAGCCAGAGTAAACATCAACTCCTCTCTCCCCTGACATACACAAATGCATACATCCACAGACATTAATTTTATTTTACATGCGTACGTGTTTTATAAAACACACACATACACAAACACATGCACAAAACACCAACTCAGAATGGGAGTGGGGGTGGGCAGGGGGAATGTTCCTGGACTGTTGAGGATATGCTGGCTGTTGAACTGAGAGAACTCTACTTATCTGATAAATTATTAAATACTGTGCACACTCCTTCAGAAAAATAAACACTAGGGAACTTCAGGTCTCATCCCTGCCTGAGACTGAATCCTAACAATGGCTAGGAATATAAATATTAAATAACAAAGGAGCCCTTAACATTTGGTGCTCTATTTTTATCATTTCTCCTAACTGACACTTTCCTTTTATTGCACATCACTTGATCATTCATTCACTCTGGTGAGCAACAGACATAAGATCCTATTGTCAGTTCTCTGTTTTGCTACTGCAACTCCTTGGCAAAATTGCCCATTTCATTTGTATTCCCTATAGATCTCCCTGCCCTCGAGGAAGCAGCTCTAAAGCAGCGCGAGTTCAAGCTGAGCATGACGACCCAGTAGCCTAGAGATGAAGCAGCAAGCCAGCAGTCCGTGCCGGCTGCCAGCGAGGCAGACTCTCGGCAAGGACTGCCCGCACCTTCAGGAGGCACGCTGGGGCCCACAGGCAGGAAGCAGTCAGAGCTCCGTCTCCACAAATGGCTACACGAGAAGCACTGTCCTTTCCAACATCACCCACACAGAGGCTCCGGAAGATGCAGGGAGTTGCTCTAACTGAGACGCCTCAGGTGTCACAGGGCTTCCCGGTGGCTCAGTGGTAAAGAATCCACCTGCCAATGCAGGAGACATGGATTCAATCCCTGGGTTAGGGAGACTCTCTGGAGAAGGAAATGACAACCCACTCCAGCATTCTTGCCTAGGAAATCCTATGGACAGAGGAGCCTGGTGGGCTATAGTCCATGGGATCACAGAGAGTTGGACATGACTTGGTAACTGACACGCACGCTAGTTTCTTATTTGGGTCAGAGTATCAGTGAGAATGTCTGACTGGGCTCTCCTCCTGACACTCCTCCTGAATGTCACCTGCCAGGGAGGCTAAAAGGAAACTCAGGTGAGCACACACCAGTCCTAATGGGATGGTGGTCTGAGTCCCTCCCTTTGTCCCATTCTAGTGAGTGAGGCTGGAGGGAAACCTCATAACCTGAACATTCATTCATCACTTAAACCCTTCCTGGATAAGGAATCTGGCCCCACATGAGCCCATGGGGATACAAAGCAGAAGAGGTCACCATCTCTGCCCTGGAGGAGTCATAGAATCTCCAGAAGGAGGTCTCAAGAATATTGCTTTGACAACTCCATCATCAGAGCCACCGCTATGCCATTCACCGGAAACAGCCCAGACCACATGGAAGGCACCTGGTGTCTAAACATCATTCACCCAAATACCTTCCCCCTGCAAATCCTTTTAGCCAGCAATTGGCTCTCTAGGTTCCTTCTCACATGCAATTTCTCAAGAAGTGTGAGAAATGTAAGATGTTCAGCCTGTCCCTTGAGTTTCTGAGGGAACACATGTGATTCCTTACTAGCACCTGGCCTACCTTCTACTGTTTGCCCCTCTGAACTCATCTCCAGGGCTTCAGATGCTTGTTTTGCAGACACTGGAAACCCAAAGGATTCCTTCCATCAATAAGAGGTCTGTCTGCATCCTGCTCTATGCAGAGCAGTTATTCTACTTCCCAGATTTTCCCAGCAGCCCTGCAGGCTCTGGACCCATGGGGTGTTCAGTGTTTTTCATCAAAAATGCCAGGTGTGACTCTGGCATTTATGACTGCCAACATCTTCAGAGTGGATGGTTGCCAGAGATACACTCTTGGAGATGCTTTCAGTAATGCTGCCTGCAACTTCTGATGAGGGCCTCTGATCCTTTCCAGCTCACCCACCTGGAGGACACATGCTCAGGCCGCCCTCTGCTGCTCCTCGCCTGCAGTGAGCTCGCTATGCTGTGTGGGGCACAAGTAGGAACATTTCCCCTAAGTTATTTAAGATGCTGTGGGTGCCAAGCTCACCAAATCTATAAATTTTAGGCAACTGCATCCTGTTAGACGAAGTCCTTTCCTTAGCACTTTAGTCACCCAGTTATTCTTCAATTTCTTTCCTACAAACACTTGGCCCAGGTCCCGAGGTTCATCCCATATCTGTGTGTCTCCTCAGCACATAAAAGAGATTCAGGAAAGGAGAAGGAACAATAAAATTTCAGGTTTACTGGCAGCACTAAGTGAAGTAATCCCCCTATGTGTACACTTTTCTCACAGGAAAACCACTTACTCAACCTTTCCATTCACCTGCCTGATGAGATCCATACAAATATTTTAAGAGGGTAATCTGGAAGACATACAACAGTACAAGTTGTTCAAGCTGGAGCATTAGTCTCTGTCGTTTGCCTTAGGTTTGCCCTGAACATTAGCTCACTTATACAAGTGAATAATTATTAATCAGATCAACCAAGATTCATTTAAACTACCTGCTAACAGTCCTCTTATATATTAGCAGTCGTTAATTGTTTCTGCTTACAATTTCTCCAAGAGTTTTGGAAAACTATATCTCTCCTTATGTGTGTTAAAGTTAACCCTTACAAATTTTATCTTTTACTTTTAAGATTGGGAGAAAAAAGTAAAGGATATTCTTTTCCAGCATAGAATTTCAAGATACAATTATACATGTGCTTTAAATATATTTCTGTCAAACTCTGGGACTGCAAATTAAGCTTAATTTCTGTGAAAGGTCAGCCATATATATGATCAATAGACAAAGGGGGTTCTCATCCTCATTACCAAACAGATTCAATTTCTATCAGAAAAAGACTGAATTTACTTTTTAAAATAAATACATTAATATGTATCCCCATACTAAGCACCTCATTTCTGAATTCTATGAGGTAATTATGAGTGCATTAGGGTAAAATATAGGTCCAACCAGATAATGACTTAAGCGTAACAAACTCATTTTCTGGCTCACATAACAGTGCTGGGCTGGAGAGCAGTTGAGTGAGGTAACAATCTTCACAAGCATTCAGGGACAAAAGCGCTCGCCATCTCAACGTTTGGGCTCTGGGGTCTCTCTCTCGGTCAACTCCCTTCTAGAAAAGAAAGCGAGGAAGAGGACAGACGGGAGTATTCAGAAGTCAAGCGCGGGAGTCACTCATCACTTTCTTCCCATACCTTTGGCTGAGCTCCTCCCTGCACGGGCAGCTGGGTGATGTGGACTAGATGGGGCCCAAGGAAGTGAAGACTGGATTTCAGTGAGTAGCTAGTAGATAAGGTCACAACCTTTGCAATACATTTATGGCCCAAGCAAAATAATGTGCTGTTCTCTTCAGTATTTATTACCTAATCCACCTTTGCTTTGCTCTCTGAACACTTGGCCTCAGAATCTGTCTCTGTTTACCCACCTGAGAGCAATTCATTTATTCTGTAAAGCAAAAGGGGCAGGGGTGGGAGGAAAGAGAACCAGCAGCTCCTCCCAAGCTTCTTTCTCCTCCACACCAAGATGAGGAAAGAGCGTATGCAAAAGCTGAGGATCTGAACATTGATCCTCTCAGAACTATCCATGCATTGTTCCTCTGAGACAGTCTTCACATTACCCTAGGGTACATGGACCCCAGTCTGAGAACTGCAGATGTAAAAAGCATCAGAAAACATACAGGAACACAGAATTTTAAAGTGCAAAGTACTAGTGCATTTTACAGAGGTATAAACTGAGCTAGAGAGATGTCCAAAAAGTCACTCTTAAATAAGTTAACGCACATACTCTTTACTCAGCAAATTTATTTTCTCCTTTGGTGTAAATGAGTATTTCTAGGTTTCTATTCCATGTTGTGTGGAAAGAACTAACAGAGCAGGCCTGAGACTGCTATCCTTTGAAAATTTTGACAAGGTTGGCCCCTGGCAGGAGTCTGAAAACTTGAACTTTGAAAGAGTTCCCACTGTTTCCTGAAAAGAAAAGCTCACAATGCCTAAACTGCACAGTAACAACTCAAATGCTCATTTCCCTTTGGGAGCCTGGAATTTTGGTACATGCTAGGCAGAGGGTCCCAATGTGATCAGCTCTGAGTAAAAATTTGGGGCACCGATTCTCTAACTAGCCTCTCTGGTTGGCAACATTTTAAATGTGTTGTCACAACTTGTTTCGGGGGAATTAAGGAGTCCTGTGTGACTCCACTGGACAAGAACTCCGGAAGCTTGCTGCTGATTTTCTCCATTCTCCACCTCTTGTGCCTTTTTCTTTTGCTGAGTTTGCTTGGTGTGCTTCTACTGTAATCACAGCTGTGAGAACAACTACAAGCTGAGTCCAGTGAGTTTTCCCGGTGAATCACTGAACCCACATGGAAACTACATTTGACAGACAAGAATACGTTGATTTCTGGGACTCCTTTGGTGGCCCAGGGGTTAAGAATCCACCTTCCAATGCAAAGGACGCAGGTTCAATCCCTGGTCAAGGAACTAGGATCCCACAGGCCACAGAGCAATTAAACCCAGGCACCAAAAGTACTGGGCCCATGCACCTCAACTAGGGAACCCACATGCCACAGCTAAGACCCAACGCAGCCATGTGCTGCCCTGGCTCAGGAAGAAATGTGACCAAGACACAGAAATGAACACTGTAAACAGATGCTTTCTCCCTAGAGTGACTGGTCTGGCTGAAAATGTGGACCACGCACCACGTTGCCTTGATGAGCTGACTTCTCACACAGTTAGGGTCCCGGACACTGACGAGAGACGCAGGAATCATGATGCAGGTTAAAGGTGTTTCTCTGAGTCATGGAGCATTAGTTTTTCCATTTAGTATTTTGCTCCCCACCACGTTCCAGAGGCAGTACAGGCAGCACAGTGGGTGTTAGCCCATTAAGGAGGAGGACTTAGGACTTTAAATAGGATAACTCCTCCTATTAAGGAGTTCTACTGTTTAGCAGCTGGACAAGCTCAAATGATCAAACTCCTCTTAGCCTCAGTTTTACCAAATATAAAATGGGAAAAATGATGTCAACTTCAAAGACTTATTGGAGTATCACCCAGCAATGCCTGGCACAGAGCAGCCAAAATGAAAAAGCACATTCAACACAAGAATATTAGTATATCTTGCCAACCACTAAAATACATAGTAAGCTACGTATTTCATGTTTATTATATTTTAGCACATGTGCAGGGGGTGGGGGTGAGGACAGCTTTTAATTACCTCCAAAGCAACGCAAATCAAACCACAAAGACTAATCCAAGAGCTATGCAAACAGCTTGATGAATGCACAGATTGTAGGTGTGCCACTCTGAATGCTAACGACCTGTCTTCCTACAACATGTGCAACAACATGGGCTTCAACACCAGGGCCATTCTCAACATCTGGCAGCTCAGTTTCCACATCTGTTTTCAAAAACAAGTATCACTCAGACGGAACTTTGATGAATGAGTGATAGTTGCCCCAAAACTCAAAATGTGTTCAGCTGCTTTGATGTGCTGCAGGAAGGCAGGAGTCAGGCTGGGAGATACAAAGCTGATTCCCCAGGAAACAAGCCTCTTGCCTGTGCTGTGCTGCAGGATTAACAGCCCAGCTTTTGAGAGTCCTTTTAAAATGCCTCCATGCTTCGGGAGGTGACCCCAGGATATACCAAAACCATTAACTTGATGCACCTTGGGAAGATTTCTATTTGAGTCACATCTGTGAAACTGTAGTAGGATATATGCTAGACCCAACTGCAAAAGGAGAGAAATTTCAGGATAGGGAAAGTACACTGGTCAAAAGAAGTAGCTTTATCACACATTAGGGAAACAAACAAAACTTAAAATAACTGCAAAGTCCTAAAGTTCCAAGGGAAAATGACAGGTGACATTTTATCTTAGGAAAAATCCATGGATTGATACCAGCAGGACACAAGCTATTGTGTCCCCATCCTAGAGATGACACTGACTATTCCTTTCTAGGATGAGTACAGCACCTTAAGCAAGATTTTGCAAGGTGTGGGATGCGGGGCCTATGCAACTTTCCAATTCCTACTAAACTGCCATTTTCACAGGAAGACTTCATTATTATTGTTGGTGTAGTTCTATGCCTAAATTTCTAGCCTACCCTAAAAGATTCAATGTAAATTTCAAAAGTCTAACATGCCATACATTAATGAATTTTAGTGCAAATATAAGAGCTTTAGAGTGATACAGATTAAGTCCCAATTCAACAATTTCCCTTATGTATATCATAAATGAATGGTCATATATCTCGATTTCTTCAAAACCATCTGAAGTTCCAGTAAAAAATGGGCTGCAATAATGCTGAGTATAAAATGTTATGAAAGCAAGAACTTTGGGCTTTCATTGTTGCTGTTTTTACTGTTGTTTCATTAGAGTAGGGTGCCCTCAAAGGGCCTGGCAAAGAGGGGACTGAAATCCTGAATGCATACAGAACTACTGAGGACCACAAGGGTGCTGCATATCATAGCAGGGGCACAGCACCCAGTGCAGGGCATACAGACGATAAACATCTGTTCCCTCGCACAGGCTGTGTTGCTACTGTACCTTTCCATGAATGGGGACAGGTGAGAGTTGACTTATTTTAATACTAATAAGACAAATCATTGCACCCAAGACTTAATTTATCCCCCAAATAAAAATCTTTCAAAAAGACTAAATAAAATATCTAAGAGAAAGGTTATCTCTTTTGTTTCTCAACCATCTAGCTTCCTGATAAGCAAGATCAAACCAACTTAACAGGTCAGTTGAATCTTTTTTTAAACTATTAAAAAAAACTCAGCATACATGGAAAGAATGATAACTAATTCACTATATGCAAAAAGGAATTAAGCCCTGGGATCTGCTTGCAGGACACTGACAAGGCACCTGGATGCAGAACTGTTTGGCTGACAATCTGCTCCTTTTTTATATCACGCTCACCCATCACAGATGGGGTGCCTTTCTCCAGGGTCTACTTGAAGAAAAAAATTGTTTCATATCCTTTCTTCACTCAAGAAAGAGGGAATTCTTTTCATTACTTTTTGTATAAAAATGGAAGAAGAACATCATTCTCAAGGGTGCAAATCACCCATTCACCATATATGGTATATGATTCTGTCAGATGTCCTAAGGCCTCTGTCAACTCCCAAATTCATAAGAAGCCACAGAGCACATACCTTTCATGTACATGTGTTCTAACAAACAGAGGCAACAAGCTGCATCGACATGTCAATGACAGACAGACAGGTAGGCTCACTTGCTAACGCCTTAGATAGCAGCCACAGAAGGCTCAGCAAAACAACTACAATGATCTGGGCTTTTAAAGTTATTCTCAAATAATTAAAATTACAAATAGTGGACAGGTAAAATGTTCACGTTGCATACCTGGCATACTTCAAAAGAATCAAAACTGTTCTGTAATAAAAAGGAAATAATTATTTATATGTGGAATCTTAAAAAAATAATTCAAATGAACTTATTTATGAAACAGAAACTGATTCACAGACTTAGAGAACAAACTTATGGTTACTGGGGGGTAAGGTAGGGGAGGAGGAATTCACTGGGAGTTTGGGATTGACGTGTACACACTGCTATATTTAAAATAAAATGCCTTTTGATGAAAAAAAGAAAACAGATAAAAAAGAAATTTATGAAAACATTTTCAAAAACCAATAAACCTGAAGCAACAACAACAACAATGAGGACTTTTCCAAGACTTGCTCACAAGCATAAAAATAAAGTGGTCAAGCTTTAATTGTACAAAAGTTTTCAAAACCAAAATCTTCATTCTGGTCAAGTTTCAAGAATGACTGATAGAAAAACTGCTTATGCATTAAAGATTCAGATGTTAGGAAATAAACCCAACAATGACAGCTTTCTCTGCTGTATAAAGTAAGCCACACTACAATCTTTTCATTTGAAGGCAAGATTAGTTTGCAGTTCTACAGTGAATTCCTGTCTAGAGCTGTCTTCTTTAGAAGCTGTCAGTGTTAAAATGCTGTTTCTGGTTAACAAAACCCATGTGCCCACATCACTGTGAGTTAGATTTCTGAGACACCTGCCACTAGTGGAGTTTATTTAGACGATAGATTTACGTGTCTCTACGCACTTCTTGGAGGCTTTTAGATGTCTCTGGCATACCAACTGTTTGTCAAAGCTTTCCAACACATCTGACACCAGGGAAGAGTGAACTGGAGGTTGACAGGCCCTGCAAGGCTAATGACACTGTGCGAGGATATTTTTAAACTTAATTTAAGAATACTTCCCCCATTCCCTTGCAACCTATTTCTCTCAAGAACTTAAATAACCCAGACATCACTTTATACCACAGTACACATTTGAAGTACCATGAAATGGAAAATAAAACAAAACAAAACAAAAATCAGATAATATACCTGAACTGAGAAGATGGTTTTCATGGAAGACCCTGGAAGCAATTAACTTCTGCACAAAACTGTTTGTTTTCAGCCTTTCAGAAGATCAGAAAGCTATCTGACTCCAAGGTGAATATAACTCAGTAGGAAAGAACATGGGAATTGGGTCTGGAAGCCAGGATAGCACGGCTCTTTCACTATTAACTGGTGGCTCGGTGGTGAAGAATCTGCCTGCCAATGAGGAGATACCGGTTTGATCCCTGGGTCAGGAAGATCCCCTGGAGAAGGAAATGGCAACCCACTCCAGTATTCTTGCCTGGAAAACCCCACAGATAGAGGAGCCTGGCAGGCTGCAGTCCATGCAGTCACAAACAGTCGGATACGACTTAAACACTAAAACAACAAGAACCAACTTAAATCTCTGATTTCTCATCTATTAAATACAATGTGACATCATCACTTCATGAGTTAACTATGGAAATGTATTCTGTGCCAGCCATTGTGCAAATGTATAATAACAAATATCTCATTTAACTCAATCAGATAATGATTATGATGAAGCAGCAGAAACTAAAATTAACACCTTTTCGGGAATGATTCTGGGAGTAAGATTTCAGCCATGCAAATACCTATCTGAGATCTGAATCGAGGGAGACCTATGCGAAAAGCCTTCAGAGGGGAAGGCATGGACACTTTCTGTTGCCTGAGATATGGGTTGTCCTGGACTCCAGCTCTCACTTCCCCAAACATACCCCTTCCTACATCGCCCACATTCTTTCATTGTCTCTCCTCTAGTTTTCTCTGCCACACTTCCCTTCACCCTGTGGTAATGATAAATCCGTGGTAATGATAAATACCATGGATTTATCATTAATCAATCCAGTAACATTTAAATATGGTTTTATACTTAGAATATGGCAACCCACTCCAGTATTGCCTGGAAAATTTCATGCACAGAGGACATGCATACACCGAGGAAACCAGATCTGAAAGAGACACGTGCACCCCAATGTTCATCGCAGCACTGTTTATAATAGCCAGGACATGGAAGCAACCTAGATACCCATCAGCAGACGAATGGATGAGGAAGCTGTGGTACATATACACCATGGAGTATTACTCAGCCATTAAAAAGAATTCATTTGAATCAGTTCTAATGAGATGGATGAAACTGGAGCCCATTATACAGAGCGAAGTAAGCCAGAAAGATAAAGACCATTACAGTATACTAACATATATATATGGAATTTAGAAAGATGGTAACGATAATCCTATATGCAAAACAGAAAAAGAGACTCAGATGTATAGAACAGACTTGTGGACTCTGGGAGAGGGCGAGGGTGGGATGTTTCAAGAGAACAGCATCGAAACATGTATATTATCTAGGGTGAAACAGATCACCAGCCCAGGTTGGGTGCATGAGACAAGTGCTCGGGCCTGGCGCACTGGGAAGACCCAGAGGGATCGGGTGGAGAGGGAGGTGGGAGGGGGGACCGGGATGGGGAATACATGTAAACCCATGGCTGATTCATTTCAATGTATGACAAAAACCACTGCAATGCTGTAAAGTAATTAGCCTCCAACTAATAAAAATAAATGAAAAAAAAAAAAGTCACCCTTTAATGTGAACATTTCCACAAATTTCAACAAAAGAACACAGTCGTGCAACCTCTGCCACAATCAACGTACAACAGTTCCACAAACACAAACCATTTCCTGTGCCCTCTGCAGTCAGCCTCTCCACCAGGCACTGCCACTGCCACTAATCTGGTTTAATAAACCTCAAAGGTTTATTTTCCACCAGAGTGCAAGATGAATGGAGTTATATAGTATGGAGCCTTTTGAGCCAGGCTTCTTTCACCTACATAATGCATTCAAAGTCATCCATGTTGATTGATCCTACTGAGAAGTATCATACTGTATGGATGTACCAAGGTTTGATAATTCAATCACCACTTGAAAAGCACTGAGTTGTTTCCAGATTTTTGATGATTATGAAAAAGCCACTATAACTATTACTTATAGGTTTTTGTGTGAACGTTAATTTTCACTCCTGAGATAAATTCCTAGCAGTGTGGGCTTGCTGGATGGTATGGTAAATGGTATGCTTCAGTTACCAAGAAATAACAAGACTGTTTCCAAACATGGCTCTACCATTTTGCATTCCCACCAGCAATGGAGGAAGGTTCGAGTTGCTATACATCAGCATTGGTATTGTTTTACTGATTTTAACTACTCCACAGATATGCAGTGGCATAACATTGTAGTTTTATTTGCTTTGCCTAGTGGATAATGTCATCAAGCATTTTGTCCTCTGGTGAAGAGTAAGACCAAATCTTTGCATAATTTTTCTTTCACATCTTTTAAAAAATTTATTTATTTTTTAATTGAAGGATAACTACTTTACAGAATTTTGTTGGTTTCTGCCAAACATCAACATGAATCAGCCATAGGTATACATACATCCTTTCCTTCTTGACCCTCCCTCCCATAAATTTTTACACAATTTTAATAGAGTTGTTTTACGTCAAGGGTCAAGAGTTCTTTATACTTTCACAATGTTATAAACCACAATGCATTGCTATTATTTTTGTTTTACCTTCCTTTTAACCACTTCTGCAGAACTACACTTCCTTCTAGTAAAATGACAGCTATAAATGTGATAAAGTTACATAGAACTTGCTTGCTTGCTTGCTAAGGTGCTTCAGTCATGTCCGACTCTGTGCGACCCCAAGGACACCAGCCCACCAGGCTCCTCTGTCCACAGGATTCTCTATGCAAGAACACTGGAGTGGGTTGCCATTTCCTTCTCCAACATAGAACTAAGTGCATATATTATACCAATGTCAATTTCTCATTTTGATATGGTTTTACAGTTGCATATCATGCAACCAATAAGGGAAGCTGGATGAAGGACACACAAGAATCTCTATATTATCTTTACAACTTACAGTGAATCTGTAATTATTTAAAATTAAAGAAGTTTTTTTTTCAATTAAACATTTGTGAACTTCACTGACAATCACCTGTAATATTTTATGTATGATAAAATGTTCCAAGGAATAAAACTTAAAAATAAACAATATCATTTATTTATCAATTTACTAAGTATATATACATTATTGTTTTATTCTTATTTCACTGTTACTGTAATGGTATTACTAAGGTAATACACTTATAATAACAATAATAAGAAGGAGCATTTATTGAGCACTTACTATGGCCAGGCACTGGGCAAAGTATGCTAGATGCCTTATCTTGATACTCACAACAATGAAAGAAAGTACTATTACTGTGATTTCAATTTTACAAGTTGTTACTGAGAATGTGAAGAGTGAGAAAAAAGCTTCAGACAGAAACTAGGGGAACAAGAACATTCAAGAGATGGACAGAGGAAGGGGAACGTGCAAAGAAACCTGAGACCTAAAGGCCAAAGATAGAGAAGGAAAACCAAGGACAGCTGTCATGGAATCGAGGACAGGCTTCCAGGAGGATGACATGTTCTCAAGTAACTGCTATGTGGCAGAGCTGAGACAGGAACCCATGCTGTTGGGCCCAATATTCATATGGTTTATTATTGCATTCAGATACTTTAAATCTGAATGGCACAACTGAGGACCACTCACTACCTTTAGGCAATCGAGGTGGTTAAGTTCTATTAAAAAACAAACAAAAAAACCTTAAAAACGCAGCCTGGAAAGTTTCTGAGTAAATGACAGGTGCCAAGAGTGTGAAGCATCATGAACGCTGGCAGGTTCATAAGAACCAGAGGAAAGAAAGGAAAACCGTGACTACCCTTAAGAGAGGGTTGATATTTTTATAAAGCAGATTTATGTTCCATACGTATATAGTATACTACTGAAACACTCTCAAGTATAACACAGTAAGGTGAAGCACCATATCCTTCTAAGCTATTTCCTCCACAGCAAAGAGTTAGGAATCATTACTGCCTTAAGTTAAATGTGATTACTGTTGTGGACTGGCACGAGGCTAGAGATGATTTCATTTTGCATTTTATATACTTCAGTTAGAAAAAAAAATTTTTTTTTTGATGACAGACATTGCTTTTATAACTAAAATAACCTTATAGGATGTATATATTAAAATTCTAACATTAAATCAACAAGTTAAAGTTCAGCAGTACAGTTTAGCCTTATCTGTTGTGGAGATGCCCTGTGCTTCACATGTCTCAGGCTGATAACCTGAACTCTGAGCTTGGCCTGTCATTTTCTTGGAACGTCTCCGAGAGAAATAGAATGTGATTAAGATGAACGCATCACACGTGCTTGTTTGCTTTCCCTGCTGCAGGTGGGCTGTCACCCTCTGCATGCACAGCAAGCTCAGGTTAAAAGGCTGTCATGTCTTATCTATGCAGAATGGACATTGTGGTGGTGGTAGGTGCCACAGCTACAGGGCAGGGCTCCCCAAATCAGTGTGTGGCAAAGAACACCGAGATAGTAATACTGTCACAGGCGGGAAAGGGAGACTCAATGGTTCTAGGGCTATCACTAAGATAAACGGAATTCTGAAATTAAATGGTGATTGCCCCTGTCAAAATGAGAAGCCTGGAAACGCACATATGTTAGCTTCTGGGTCTTCAGGGAAAAGGGCTGATTTTTATGTCACTGGCTTCTTCATTTCCTAATTATAAAAAGGGATTCTTAGAGAAATGGTACCTGAGAATTAGAAGTATTTAAATTTGATTGTTGTTTCTAAAAACATTTGGGCCACTGATCTCCCCACCCCCTCAGTTCTAAGCTGACCTGACAGCTAAAATGTTCTGCAATGTTACATTATTATTTGAAAAATACTTATAAATTTCTTTGATAGACATAAGAAAATAGCAAAGGATAATTTTCTCTGGAAGGCCTCTTCCTAGAGAAATTTTAAAGCGAATTTCTGCAGCAGTAGTGTTTATGCCTTTTACTATGTACCATAAACAAAGTAACAACAACTTAACACTTCAATTCTCCTTTTAAAAAATACAAGGCATTGTGGTCTTTTGAACAGTACATATTGTTAAGAATGTTTCACTACTACGACTGTTTCATAATTCATAAGATATTTCATTTTGTTGTAAGCTATGAATAATTTGAAGATTTATGTTAACAATATACCACCATTTTAAATTTATTGTTTAAGATACTTACTGTTTCTAAAATGATCTCAAACTAATATCATAATATCTAAAAAAAATCTTTTGATATTTTTACCTATTTGTTAGAAATTATCTACACTAGATAAGTATCCTGACATTATGAGACAGGAATACTTAACTACACCTCTCTATAAAGAAATACCTTAGAAGAATGTGTTAACCTAACCCTTTCCATCTGCCTTCTGAAACCACCACCAAAAAAAAAAAATTACATCCTCGGAAGATCTATCAATATATCTAAATCCTTCCAGAATGCAAACCTCACGAGACAGATGACTCGGTCCATCTCATGCCACCTGTCACCAAGCACCAGACACTATGATCACCTCAATAAGTGTTTTTTATCAAAAGACTGATAAATGAAAGAACTGCCCATTATTCTACAATTTTCCTCAAAACCTTTAAAATGACAATAAGGTGGAATCCACAAATTAAGTAATGAAAGATGATTTTATTACATTTCAAGTATATGTTTGTGGTACAAATTATTCTAAATAGATTCCCACAACTGTAAAGAAAGCTGTTAAGTATTCAGTGCCCCAAATCAACAGCTGTCAAATATAAAGCCGTGATATCACTGAAGCTGGGGAAAGACAACTGAATAGATCTGTGGATGGTGATTTTTTTAACTACAGTGGCTGACTTATTACATTTCTCACCACTTAGAGTTTTTAGAATTAAATATGGGTCAACAATCATTAAACACATCAACAAGTGACACTCATTGAAATAAATCATACCAAACGGCCAGCATATTATAAGCTACTGTGACACTACCACTGCTTTCATAAATAAAAAATGAGAATTAAACTTTCATAGTAAAATATTTCACCAGACTAGATTGCGAATTTTGACACAGTCAATTTATCATTGTAAAAATCAGACGAGGCTCAGTCGGCTCTGGTCAGAAAGCTCATTAGTCTACTAAAATTATACCTTTGCCAGGATGTCATGATTCTTTTACTGAGAAATATCTGCCATTTAGTGAAAAGATTTCACAATATTTTTTTGCTTTGTCCAAAGAACGTAAGTGTTTAAAACTGACGAATTTTAAAAAAACCAATTATGAACAGATGGCTGTAAGAAAAAAAATCTTGCAAGTTTTAATTAAACTGAAGCACGATTCCTATAATTAAGCTATCTGTTTTTTCCATTTATTTAAAGTAAAATATTTTGCTCCTAAAGAAAGGTGGAGTGTATTTTATATCCTGAACAGAAAAAAAAAACTATGATTTAAAATCTGATCCTAAAAATCTATTACTGAAAAGATGCTTTTAAACTAAAATTAAACTGAAATTAAACTCAAAGCCATTCTGAAATGAATTCCTTCTCGTGAGCCTGTGCAAACCCTTGTGACTGTTACTGCAAATCCCCTTTCACATGTAGGCTCTCATCCTGGCAATCCCCACACACACTATGTCTTTACTGGTTGCCGGACACATCTATCTTTCATGAGAACATTTATCTTTCATGAGAATGCTCATCTTTTTGCAAACCAAACTTTTTCACCTCTATAGGTTTTTCCTCCATTTTCAATGTTCTTCATTTCTTTCACTCTGAGAGAAGACATAAATGAAACTCGCAAGGCTGACACTGTCTTACCTGATTATTATATTTCAGAAAGAGTACAGTAAGTCCTCTACGTATGAACCATCAAGTTTCAAACTTTCAAAGATGTAAACATGCACGCTGTAAGTCAGCTGCTGTACTGTACTACTGTACTTTTCAAAGTACTGTATGATTAAAAATCCTTTCATTTTTTGTTTTTCTATGTACATATTATTTGTGTAAAAAGTCTTATAAACCTATTATAGTAAAGTACTATCCAGCAGATTGTGTTATTTGGGTACCTAGGGTAACTTTATTAGACTTACAAACATACTGGATTTACAAATGTGTGCTCAGAACAGAACTTGTTTGTATGTAGGGGACTTAGTGTATAGAGAGGCAGATACAATATTATCATGAACCGAATTCACATCCATTCAAAGCACAGCAGCTCAGCTAGTTCAGTTCAGTTGCTCAGTCATGTTCGACTCTTTGCGACCCCATGGACTGCAGCATGCCAGGCTTCCCTGTCCATCACCACTGCCAGAGTCTGCTCAAACTCACGCCCACTGAGTTGGTGATGCCATCCACCCATCTCTTCCTCTGTAGTCCCCTTCTCCTCCCACCTTCAATCTTTCCCAGCATCAGGGTCTTTTCCAATGAGTCATTTCTTCGCATCAGGTAGCCAAAGTATTGGAGCTTCAGCTTCAACATCAGTCCTTCCAATGAATACTCAGGACTCATTTCCTTTAGGATTGACTGGTTTGATCTCCTTGCAGTAAGGGACTCCTAAGAGTCTTCTCCAACACCACAGCTCAAAAATATCAATTCTTCAGCACTCAGCTTTCTTTGTGGTCCAACTCTTACATCCATACATGACTACTAGAAAAACCATAGCTTTGACTATATGGACCTTTGCTGGTAAAGTAATGTCTCTGCTTTTTAATATGCTGTCTAGGTTTGTCATACCTTTTCTTCCAAGGAGCAAGCGTCTTTTAATTTCATGGCTGCAGTCACCATCTGCAGTGATTTTGGAGCCCAAGAAAATAAAGTCTGTCACTTTTTCCATTGTTTTCCCATCTATTTGCCATGAAGTGATCAGACTGGATGCCATGATCTTAGTTTTTGAATGTTGGGTTTTAAGCTCGCTTTTTCACTCTCCTCTTTCACTTTTATCAAAAAGTTCTTTAGTTCTTCTTCGCTTTCTGCCATAAGGGTGGTGTCATCTGCATATCTGAGGTTATTGACACTGTTTCTGAATTACTAACCAGTAATAGTTACTGAACTTCATGTGACAACCTAGGAGCAGCTGGTAAATATTTACATACCCACAAGAAGTAGAATTCTAGCATGTGTTTCTCCTGTGTCCCACCTAGTTGGAATACACGGACCTCAAATCAAATATGCCCAAACGTACCTCCTCCTCAACCCCATGCCCTTCTGGTAAGAACAAGCTGTACACACATGATGACCAGTCTCCCAGCTGCTTATCCAGAACCCTAGCCTCCTCCACACCTAGTCCAAGCCAACCCCTCCTACAATCAATTCATTCATCTCTATCTCAGCTTTACACTTAAATCATCTTTCACATGATCACTGAAACTGGCCTCTCTGGCCTCAGTCCTGCTCTCTCGAACATTTTCTCCCCACCAGAAGCAGAATACCCATGTGAAACACAAAGGTAGTCTATTATTCACTTCTTAATCAGCATCAAAGGTTCTTCAATGTGTTCAGGAAAATGTACAAAATCCAGTAGGAATAAAATGTGAGTCAGATATACACCATTTAATGTTTTAGAAGCCACATTAAAAATACAGGTGAGACTCTGCTTCTATCACATGACTTACTTCTGTGTGTAATTTCCCTTTGTGAAGTGAGTGAAGTTGCTCAGTCATGTCCAACTCTTTGCGACCCCATGGATGGTAGCCTACCAGGCTCCGCGGTCCATGGGATTTTCCAGGCAAGAATACTGGAGTGAATGGATGATTTGCTGAATAAAAGAGTTACTGGGGAGAAGTAGCCTCATGCACACTTAGAGAGGTTTCAGCGTGGTAAAGTTCTTTCATTCTCAGAGAGAAATGAAATTCTCAGATTTGACACAGCAGGTTTAGGGTGGGCTGCTCCCAGAGTAAACTTTCTTGTCTCTGAATCAGTTTTTACAGCAACTACAAGTTTAAAGTTTGGCTTCACATATCTTAATGTCTTTTATCGTTTACAGTTGGAGTGCTCTAACTTGCTGGATTTTGTTACAGATAATTCAAGTATCATACTTGCCTAGTTTCCTAATTTCAATATGCCTTTGATACACAGTATTTATTTTGACATTTTGCTTTGGCTTTTAATTTTCCAATCACTATTATATTAAACATTTTAAAGGTTAAAAAAAAAAGAAAACTGGAGTGGGCTGCCATTTCCTTCTCCAGGGGATCTTCCCAGCCCAGGGATCGAACCGGGTCTCCTTGGGTCTCCTGCATTGCAGACAGATGTGCCACTAAAGGACAGGTGTGATGGCATTTTGGACCCACCCAGATAATCCCAAAATAACCTCATCTCAAAATCCTTAAATCACATCTGTAAAAGTCCCTTTTCCAAATAAGGTGTGACATTTTACATGTTCCAGAGATTAAGACTTAGTATCTTTGGGTGAACAATTTTCAGCTTACTACAGTAGGTGATAAATAACACATGCTAAATAAATGAACAATTTATTAAAAAGAAAAAAAACAGGTGAGGAAGAGGAGAATGAGGGGTTATTGTTCAATGAGTACAGAGCTTCTGCTTGGGAAGACGAAAATGTTCTGGAGATAGAGGGGCATGGTGGTTGTACAACAATGTGAATATACTTAATGCCATGTATACCACACAGCTATACACCTAAAAATAGTTAAAATAATATGTGTTATGTTGAAAAAAGTGAAAGTACTAGTCGCTCAGTTGTGTCCAACTCTGCAACCCCATGGACTGTAGCCTGCCAGGCTTTCTGTCCATGGAATTCTCCAGGCAAGAATACTTGAGTGGGTTGCCATTCCCTTCTCTAGGGGATCTTCCTGACCCAGGGATCAAACCAGGGTTTCCTGCATGGCAGGCAGATTCTTTACCATCTGAGCCAACAGAGAAGTTCTACATATTATGTTGAAAAGTGAAAGTGAAGTCACTCAGTTGAGTCCAACTCTTTGCAACCCCATGGTATGTAGCCTGTCAGGCTCCTCCATCCATGGGATTTTCTAGGCAAGAATACTGCAGTGGATTGCCATTCCCTTCTCCAGGGGATCTTCCTGACCCAGAGATCAAACCCGGGTCTCCCGCATTACAGGCAAACTCTTTACTGTCTGAGCTACCAGGGGCCACATGTTATGTTAAGTATATGTAATTACAATAAAAAGGCAAATGAAATTAATTTTACTAACACAAACTAACAAATGGATTTTAAAAAATCCAAACTATTATCATTTTAACATATAACCAACATAAAAATAATTATTAATGAAATATTTCACTTTCTTTTTTTTTCATACTAAGTCTTTGAAGTCTGCTGTGTATTTACACACATCTCAATTTGGACACTAAATTTTCAAGGGTGTTTGAAATGTAAAATGTGGACCTACCAAAACTACAGTTGTATTTCATGTGCTTATGCTGCTTTCGTTTTTTAACTTTTAAATTAAATACAATCTAAAGTTCAGTTCTTCTATAACACTAACCATGTTCTAAGTGTCCAAGAGCTGCCAGTGGCCAGAGGCTACTACACTGGACAGCACAGTGCTACATCATCTGAGACTTCCCCTTCTCAAGACTCATCTTTCCCTCTTCACACCTCATGATCTGGCTCTGCTGAAATGTCATTTCCTAGACCTTACAATTCCCTACCACTTCCAGGGTACTGAATATCCTGTTCCTTCTCCTGACCTCTTCTTCAGTGCACCTCTTCTCATCCTTCAGGGCTCAAATGAGGCATTATGAAGCACTGCTTCTTCCAGCAGGTTTTTCCACACCTCTTGACTGCCAACCCTTGTGCCCCAAATTCAGTAAGGTTCTTCACCGCATCCTGGACTTTTACTACAAAAGAACTTTTCATGCTGCTTTGTAATCACTTGTTGAATTTTCAGTAACTTCCCATTATCCTGTAATATCTACATAAGCAGAAATGATGTACATTTATCACCTAACCCCACAGCAAGTCCTAAAGAGATACATACTGGACAGATGAATAAACAAATGAGCGCACAGCAGGAACCCACTTCCTCCTTATAATTATTTATCTGCTCTGATTCTGATTGGTTAAAAGGCAGTTCACAGAGATTTAGGCAGCAAGGGGTTGCATCAGCCCATAAGCAGTGACTAACTTTTGAGTGTAGCAACATGCCAGGTCCTTCACTATCTCATGTCATCTTCACAACCACCCCAGTTTACAGACAAGATTCCAAGAGGTTAAACTGTATGGCCAAGGTTCCTTAGGTGGTGGACATGAAACTCAAAACAATCTCAGCCCAGAGCCTACATGCTCAATCTCAACGTAACAGAGGCTGAGAAGTGCATGATCCAAATGGCAATACAGATAAAAGCAAAGAACCGTTGATATTTAAATCAATAAATGCAAACTGGGCTGGTACCTGTATTTATGAGCTCTCTTAGAAAATGACATTTCTAAATTGTGGGAAAATGCCTAAAATAGGCCACACTGACTTACATTAAATTAATGACAAGTGTGAAAAGACTGTCACTTTACATAAGAAGCATTTTATAACTTTTCGTTGATTTTTTAGGAGCCCCTTCCGAAGGAATAAATAATTTATACTAAAACAGTGGAAAAATAAATAATAATGGATCCATTGCTTTACAATAATGACTGTACCTTTCAAAAACTATAATCTCTGTTAATCACTGTAGGACAAGCAAAGTCCTATGGGTTGTTTAAAGCCATCCAGCGGCTATCTCGGTTTGGCAAGCATTTGTAGGTATTGACCCAGTTGATGTTGGAGTGAAAGGGGTGACTCCATCTCTGGAACCCTGACCCCAAATCATTCACTCAATTAAAAGATCCATCAGTAATCACTACTCACACAGACAAGATCAGGGCAAAAATGGAGCACTCAGCAATGTAAGTCAAAAAGTAAGATGACTCCCTCACAATACTCTTTAATCATGGATTATGTGAAGTTCTACCTATCTATTTAACAATGTTTTTAAAATTAGTCCTCAGGAAAAAAAATGAGTCAAAACTGAAAAATTTAAAGGCTCCAATCAATTTCCTTTTGCCTCACAGTTGCCTTTCAACAGATAAAGAAAAATCCATAGTAACAAGGTAACATTTCATGCATTTACACATTTTCTCCTATAGACATCTAAAGCCTTCAGAAAGTATATTATTTGTAGTCATGCCCATCTGACATTTTCCATTTTACTCAAAAGATTTTATGATTTGGTATTACAGCAATATACAAATTTGACAGCTTGCAATAGGATCTAGTCCCTGTAGCAAATCATTCTGACAGTTAAGTACTATACAGCTACTAATGTACTTTTTTTTTTACACTACACTTATTTAAAAATCTTACAAAGTTGGAGACATGCATATGTTGAAATCCTGAAGAATGTTCTTAATGAGGCAATAAATTTTATACTGAGCATATTAAATAACAGGACCCTACACACCACACCACAATTGTCATTTGTAGTATCACTTATTTTCCTTTCAGTAATTCCCTATTACAACCAAATTTTTCCTCAACTGCTTTTTAAACAATAAACTTGCTCATCATCGTCAATGTTTATTATCTTCTTAGAATTTCTCTTCATCTTTAAAAATAACAGAAGACGTGAATAAATCAGTACATGAGTTTATGTGAAACATAATGACTTTTACTGATTGCCTTTACAACACATTTTTTTCTTTTAAAGTGATGAAAGATAATCAATATGTCTTTGCATTCCCGGAACTGCACTAACAGAGGCTCTGTCGAATACAACTATGATTTCCTCTAGAAAGAAAGTGAAGCTGCTTTCTCACACTGCTGTAACATTCACTAAATAGGACTCAGAGTGATCTTACAGCGCGAGAGGCAGACCCCATCAGTAATTCTATTTTTAGTATTCAATGCATCTGATAACATAAGCCAGTTAGCAAGAGAATAAGTGTCTTCTTTTAGGAAATAGGAAAGCTGAATGTACTTTTTTTTTTTTTTACATCCCTGATTCAACTCTTCAGATGGAATACCACAGTGAAACTACTCTATTTTCAGAATTGATGTACCTTTCAAAACTATAATCTTTGGCTTTCAAGTTCACTATTATTTGCCTTCAGGTACAAATTTTAAAGTGTATAGAGGCTTCTAAGCAGAATAGTTGGTCTCAGCCAGATACTGAAAGGCTTGGAGCTCCGTCATCACTGCAGTATAAATTCCTTTTCAAAATAATGTTCTTCACTCGGAGAACACTTGTGCCTGTGCTTGGTTCACTTGTCAAATACAAGTCGGAGGTCATCGAATGCCTGGGGGCAACTTCAGCTATTTCAAAAATCATTTCTCCCTCTATTTGGCTGAAGAAATAAAATTTCAAAACCCATAGGAATGTCCGCAGACGTAGAAACAAGAGGTAGTCACTATGCCGCTGTGAGGAAGGTGCATGGTCAACAAATACCACCAAGTTCTCTATGCAATGACAGCACATGAGATTTTCTTTGATACATGCAACTGAATATTTCAGTAATGTCATAAGACTTCTATTCGAGAACCTTCTCTCCAAAAGGGAAAACCATTTTAAAACTAACTTTTACATTTGGGGTCTGCTGCAATTTTCCAAGATTTCTTATAATCTATAAACTTGCCTTGTTGTTCTATTTATATAAATTCTATGAATATTTAATTAATTCAATCTTCAAGAAGTGACTGACGTGTGTAATAGACATTCACAGTTAAATATGTAACAAATACCATAATTTTGTGCCGATTTACTCCTTTTTTTAATTAAATGTTCTTCCCTTAAATTTTATAATCAGATTTAAGATTGGTGATCTGTTTCCTGACCATGCTGCTGTCTTCTGTGTGATCATACTATAAAAGCATTGCCCTCTAATTTCCTGTTCTTAATTGTTCCTGATATTTTTTACCCTGTTTTCTATTATGAAAAAAAAAAAACATTCTAACTTCACTTGTGTTTTATATCTCTCTACTTCCTTTTTTTGTTGTCATCTTCTTTGCACATATGACCAGAAATTCAATTATGACTGTGGCCAACCAATCATTATTAGTAGAGAAAACAAGACAGAAGGAAATAAGAAAAGGAAATGACTGAGTAAATTCTAAAATCTATACAATGTGGGAGCAATTTTTCTTTCTTGTCTTCAGGCATACCAATCATTTGTGACTTCAAACCAACCCCAAGAGTGGCTACCCTGAGCACACATTCAAATGGGTAGTAGGAGACATCCCTGGCATCCGCACCATTCTTTTCCCTGCCAGGCGACAGAGCTCTGACATCCCCTGGAGAAGCAGAGAGGGTACCAGAGGACATGGGCAAGGGGGTTGGGAACGACAGGACTCATCACAAGGATAATTTTTCCCAAACTGCAAGTCGTTCCAAACCAAAGGAATTCGTTCTAAATGAGTAGATGTAAATCCATGGCTGATTCATGTCAATGTATGGCAAAAACCACTACAATTTTGTAAAGTAATTAGCCTCCAACTAATAAAAATAAATGAAAAATAAATAAATAAATAAAAAAGAAAATGCTCAGTAATCTAGAACCTGTGTTAATAATGAGAAGAATGCTTAAGCTGACAGAGAAAATGGCTCTCCCTTTTGAACACGGCTTGGATACACAGACTCTTCAGGTAACATCCCGCCACTTCTTTCCTGTTGAAGTGATGATTTTGCTTGATAACCTGGTGCTTCCAGTAAGCCACCTGTAGCATTTTTAAGATGGTGCAGCCATTACTTTATTAGCCCCTGAGACAATTATTCTACACAGAAGTTAAATATTGTTCAGGAAGGAAGGGGGGGGGGGGGGAGGAGAGACAAACTAATTGGATAAATACCACTGTAGCCAAATATATTTTTGTGGTATTTTGGTTAAAAATAACAATGAATTTTATTAAAGCATTTAAATTAACAGCCACATAAATAAAATACAACATCTTGAAAATAACTCCAGTGCCATCCATTTAATTATGTGACTTGAAAGAGGCCACACCTGTGATATTAGCAAACAAGGTGGCTGGATGAGATAAAGGTTCTTCACAAAACACGCACTATTTTAGGATCAACATAATCCACTGAAGAGCACTGAAAGAGTTGTTTTCCATTCGTTGTCTCCTTTTTTTTAACAGTCATTATAAGAGGAAAAATCTGCTCTAGCAAACAAATCCTTTCTTACATCCTCTACAAGAATTTCCCCACACAAATAATTGTACAGAGGAGTATTTCAAAAACCACAAGTTGAATCTATGAATAAATAAAAGGCTAACAACAATATTACCAAAATATTAAAATAACTCTGCATAAACCCCAATATTCTGTATTCTAAAAAGACTACTACTAACAATAAGCATTTTTTATATATAGCTTTCATACTTCACAAGACATTTTAAACTCGTTTGCCATAAACTGTTCTTTAAGCCTCTTACAGTTACTAGCCCTTACTAGTGTTGCTTATTACTGATACAGAAAAACACTAACTTGCCCCAAGGGAAGAGCAGCTCTTTTTGTACGGCTAAATGAAAACCTGAAAACTAAAAACCGCCCTCTGGAATTCAGCACTTTGAATGCACAGCAGGCAGCACTTTTTCTGCCCTGCTGTCAGCAAGAGCCCTCCTTGGGTGAGAGCACCCCAGCATGCATCACATCTCTGTCTGTCTGTCTGTCCGTCTCTCCCACACACACAAAGACACAGACACAGACACACCTACACACCCCCCGCTAAAACTGGGCCAGGCTCTACTTAGGCACTTTCTCCACAAGGTGATTTAACGGCAACTGGATAAGAAACTGGAACAGCAGCACCACCTAGTGGGCACTGGAGAGAGGCTCAGCGTTCCCTTGCCACTGCTTCAGTCAGGTCACTCTAGGCTTCAATCTCCAGCTGACCAGAGGTTCCAAGATCAGAACTCTCAGACAACAGGAAAAGTGCTCCATGGGTATTCAGAGACTCTCCAATTACTGCTAGGCTCTGTGGCCTAATCATATGTACCCACTGATGCAGATAAGGTAACCAGTGCCTTGTTTTAAAGCAGCACGTGGAAGAGATGTGTATGAATTTAGCACCATGACTTTTAAAGAATTTTTCTTTAAAAAAAAAAAATAAAGGACAAGTCATTTCATATTGTCTGATCAGATCCTTCAGCCACAACAATTTTATGTCAGAGCAAAGAGAGTAAGTAAAATTTTGCTGCCTTTTTATTCAGTTCATGAATATTTATTCAGTACCTACCATATGTGTGCACATACACATATCACAAAATTTTAATCTCTATGATACTTGATTAGTAATCAAGGTTGTTCTCACTGTTATATTTAAAATGGATGACCAACAAGGACCTAATACATAGCACATGGGACTCTGCTCAATGTTATGTGCTAGCCTGGATGGAAGGGAGATTTGGGAGAGAATGGATACATGTATGTTTATGGCTGAGTCCCTTCACTGTTCACCTGAAATGACCCAGATAACCACGATGGTGTGGTCACTCACCTAGAGCCAGACATCCTGAAGTGTGAAGTCAAGTGGGCCTTAGGAAACATTATTACAAACAAAGCTAGTGGAGATGATGGAATTCCAGCTGAGCTATTTCAAAGTATAAAAGATGATGCTGTTAAAATGCTGCACTCAATATGCCAGCAAACTTGGAAAATTCAGCAGTGGCCACAGGACTGGAAAAGGTCAGTTTTCATTCCAATCCAAAAGAAAGGCAATGGCAAAGAGTGTTCAAACTACTGTACAATTTGCTCTCATTTCACATGCTAGCAAGGTAATGCTCAACATCCTTCAAGCTAGGTTTCAACAGTACACAAACTGAGAAACACCAGATGTACAACCTAAATTTAGAAAATGCAGAGGAACCGCAGATTAAATTACCAACATTAGTTGGATCATAGAAAAAGCAAGAGAATTCCAGAAAAACATCTATTTCTGTTTCATTGACTATACTAAAGCCTTTGACTGTTCAGATCACAAAAAAATGTGGAAATTCTTAAAGAAATGGGAATATCAAACCACCTTACTGGTCTCCTGAGAAACCTGTATCAAGAAGCAACAGTTAGAACCAGACATGGAATAACAAACTTGTTCAAAATTGGGAAAGGGGTACATCAAGGTTGTATACTGTTACTCTGCTTATTTAACTTCTATGCAGAGTATATCATATGAAATGTTGGGCTGGATGACTCATTTCCAAAGAGCCAACTTACTGGAAAATACCTTGATGCTGGGAAAGATTGCAAGCAGGAGAAGAGGAGGGTGACAAGAAGTTAAGGGGTGACAGAGGATAAGGGGGTGACAGAGGATAAGACTCAATGAACATGAGTTTGAGCAAACTCCAGGAGATAGTGAAGGACAGGGAAGCCAGGCATGCTGCAGACCATGGGGTCACAAAAAGTTGGACATGACTTGGAGACTGAACAGCAGTAACAGTCACAGCATTGTTAATTGGCGATAACCCAATTCAAAATAAAGTTTAAAGTTTGGGGGGGGGAGTAATCAAGGTTGCTTAATTTCTGTAAGAACTGCTGCTGCTACTGCTAAGTCTCTTCAGTCGTGTCTGACTCTGTGTGACCCCACAGACGGCAGCCCACCAGGCTCCTCTGTCCCTGGGATTCTCCAGGCAAGAATACTGGAGTGGGTTGCCATTTCCTTCTCCAGTGCATGCATGCATGTTAAGTCGCTCCAGTTGTGCCCAATTCTGTGCAACCCTACAGACAGCAGCCCACCAGGCTCCTCTGTCCACAGATTCCCTAGGCAAGAATACTGGAGTGGGTTGCCATATCCTTCTCTGTCTATAAGAACAGGTAATGTTAAAATACTAAATTGGATCATAAAATTAATAATTGTACAGTAGCAAATATACAAATAGGTTGCCAAGTGTTATTGTGTTATTCACAAATAAGAAATTCAAATAATCAGCAAAAAAAAAAAAACCCTCTAGGGATGCTTTTTAAAAGCAATTAAGAATTTTCATTCTGTCAAGACTGCCACTTCTTTCAACAAAGATATTATCTTTCTGAAAATGGCAAAAATTTTCTCATCATGTGTATGTCTTCTCTGTGGACCAGGGGGTTCTCATATGGGGGTGATTTTACCTCCGAGGATGTATCTGGCATTGCTTACTTTCTTTCTAGTTTTGTTGAGAAGTAACTGACATACCTCACTGTGTAAGTTTACGGCATTGTGCATGATGGCTTGACTTAACATGTACTGTGAATGAATACCACAGTATGTCTAGCTAACATCCGTCTTCTCATATAGATACAACAAAAAGAAATTTAAGAAGGGAAAAAAAATTATTCCTGTGATGAGAACTCATAGGATTTACTCCCTTAGGAACCTTCCTACACAATACACAGCAGTCTCAGCTCTAGTCATGACGCTGCCCATTACATCCACAGTGCTTATTTACCTTATAACTAGAAGTTTATACCTTTTGGCTTCACCTGTTTGGTCAGGGATGCTGCGATCTATGATACACATGACAGCCATTCACAACAATTAACTTACCCAAAAGATCAACAAAGCCAAAGCCAAAAAAGCCCAGTCTAGACTATAAGATGCTAGAAGACAGGAACAAAGTCTTACTCAAAAATATACACTAAGTATTTGGTAAGGTCAGGTAATAACTGTTTGGTGAAATACACTGACACCAACATCTAATTCCTATCCCCAACCCCTCCTCATCTGTGTGAATAAGAAGGCAGATGAACAATCCAGCATCCAGAAGAGGGCTGGCTACAGCTCCAGAAAAAAAGTGAAACTGACACTAGCAGACACACATACATTCACTAAACAGACATAGTAAAATACTCCATCTAGACTTAGGTCAGCCAAGATGAAATACTACATGAAAATACTGCTCTTACTTCTAGCTGGATGTACACTTATTAGATTAATTAAACTTCAAAAGAATATGCAACATACACAATCAAGGTGGCAACCTTTGCCATTTTTGGAGGCCATCATCAGATTTCAGATTTCTAGATACAGCTTCTTGACTGGCACTGAAATGATCCATGCTGGCCCTCCCTGTTGCTCCATGAAAACCCCTCTGAGACTGGTATTGGTGACAACAGATCACTAAGGACAATCTGTAGACAAGAGGAGCCAGTACATAGGTCCTTAAAGGGAAGCACCAGGAGCAGTGACCACTTATTCCAAGGGGCATTAAACTGATAACAGAAACCATCTTTTAGGAGACAGACCCAAAGGTGGGTGTTAAATGTAGTGCTGGAATTTCTACAAATACATATTACTTGTAAATCAGAAAAAAATTAAAATGTAAGACATTTGTTAGTATTTGTCACACTAAGCATTACGTTTTGTAGTATGTAATGAACTCAACATTATTCTTTATAACCTGCCTTACAATCCTAATTCTGGCCATTTTTTTGTTTATTTCTTTCTTATTGGTAGGTTGTTTTTCCCCCAATGAAAAATATTTTTTTATAATTTTTAATGGGCAAAACTAATGCATTCTGTTCTAATCATAAAGACCCAAACAATATCCACAGATAGAATATGTATCAACGGAATAATGAAAACAAGTTTATATAAGTAAAAAGCAATAGAGGAAAAGCAGTTTGCACATAAAATGTAATGTGATATAGGATTTATTGTATTTTTTCTTTTTTCTGTATCAATTTTTCAACCTTTGAGGTGTTAAAATGTTTGCACTCAAACTGTACTTATAAACAAAGTATCAGCACAGTAAGACAAAAGAGAGGACAAAAAAAGGCTACAAATGAGATTTCTTGAAATCAAGTAGAAACAGCAGTCTGCACAGTCACAGAAGACACTACTTCTGCCTCTCTCTTCATGTCAAGGTTAGTTTTTCTTTTTAAACTGGTGATCAAGATATAAGGTTACAAACATTTTCCTTTGGAAGTTCATGAGCTGAACAACCTTACTCTCTTCTGATAGTCACCATGAGCTTTAAAGGGCCATTTAAATGCCCAGTTATTTCCATCTCATTCTCAAAACTTCCATTACCACACTCAGATCATGTTGGCAGATGATCTCATATCTGCCAACAGCAATCATTGGGCCTAGAAAGGGCCACATATTTTCTAGCTATGTGAAATTCTTAATGGAGCTATAATGAAAAATAACAGTGTTCACTGAAAGACAGGAGAATAGATTCTAAGTTCCTGAGACAGAAATTCAGAGACAAAACACCCTGCTAACCAGTGGGGGAGAGACTACTCGTAACAAAGAAACACTCAGGTGGAGAGTTACAGCTCAGTGTCTGAAATAGTGGAAAGACCCCAAGTTAGAAATAACAAGGACTAAAGAAATTGTAGGGTATTAAGTCTACTTGTAAGATGTGCTTCAGCATTTTAAAGTCATGCAATTTACCTTTAGGAAAAATTCTCATTAAATATGAAATATTAAGAGCCTGAACTAGTAACCTGTTAGCTCACAATTTAATAGAACTCCAAGATAACTTTAGTGTTGAGGACATTAAAGGCCTACCTTTTCATGAAAAAAAGAAAAAACAAAACAAAAACAATCTAACAAAGAGAAACAATGAGAAGATAACCAGCCAGAGAGTTGGACAATTTAAATGAACTTTGTTGGTGAGAAAATCCCTCAGGAATAATCAGTTTCTCTGCAAGTTTCTTGGTGAAGAGATGATAAAATCAAGTTAGATTCATTTTTCTAAGTCAAGGCCAACCAAAGACAGGCAAGAGAGAGAAAGACTAAGCAATTAAAACAGAGATATTTGGATAGCTAGGGTCAGTTACTAACAAACTTCAGCGATCACCTTGAGATTGAAAAGTCACATAAATTCATGAAATGCAGTATTCCTTTGGCTCACTGAAGACATAAGTCGTAGAAAGCTATATGTACACTTACAACACAATAGAAAAAGAATAAGTACAGATAAGTAATTTAGGCTAAAAGGATAAAAAATGTAGAATAATTCAAAGAAACTAAGAAAAAAGTATGTGCATGAAGAGATATATTCAGAACTTGCAATTAACACTAATTTATGAGGGAAAAAAAAAGTATTGGCACTCACCAATTTTAACCTCTGTAAAGGTATTCTGCCTACATCTATCTGGGTCCTTTCTGGGACATTAGTAAACCGGACTTCTGGGACTGCAACAGCGCACATGACATGGGCCCACCTACAGGAAAGGAGACAGAAACATAAACAAATGTTCCCTAAACTTAACACAGCCTGTACTTCCATCAGGAGGTGACAATTCACATGCATGGGAAACACACAGATGAGAAAGCAAGCCCAGAGCACCTATGTCCATCACAAACAGACTCTCTGAATTTTAAAGCTATTGGATGATACCTGGAGAGATTCAGTGCCACACCTGCCCACCACGGTGACAGGAAGAACTAGATGAAGACCAACAAATACTGTTATTGTATTTATATGTTTCTACATATGACCTGAAAAATACTGAGATGCACATCTGCTATTTCACTTGACACTGAACTATAGAAGTGTTTAATATACTTAAGATAATTAATATGTGGCAAAAGATTAGTTCAATTAATAAAAGGTATGAAAATGAAATGAGTATACCATATAATCTTTTTACATAATTCTGATGTCATGAAGCAAACCAGAATAAATAGCAAAAATTCTCTAGAAGAATTAATGCAGATTAAGTCTTTCATTAAATTGTTTCTTATTGCAATCCTGCTATAATCAAAGGAACCAAGAGATAAGGGGAAATGAAATTTAACTTGTTCCCTTGTTTCCTTCTAAAACTCTTGTGCTCAGTTCAGTTCAGTTGCTCAGTCATGTCCGACTCTTTGAGACCCCATGGACAGCAGTATGCCAGGCTTCCTTGTCCATCACCAACTCCCAGAGGTTACTCAAAAACCTTGTGTATCTCCTTTCAAATTCTGAATCACTCCAGAAAAATGACAACATCCTCATTAACACTATTAAGTTTCTCATAAATCTTATGCCTCAAACAAACATAAAGACTCGAGGTTTAAAGAGATTTTGAAAGAATTATCAAATTTGTCAACTTATTTTTAAGTCAAAGCATGTTATTTCACTCAAATAACATAAGACTCCATCCTGCCTTTAGAGACCACCAGGAGAGAGAATAACTATCAACCCCAACAGGGCACTCTTTCATATCTAAATAAACATTATAATTTATAGCAAACATTACTTCTTTTTGTCCTAGTCCAGGGGAAGGAAGAGAAGTCTTTATCGCCTCCATCTTTACAGGAACTGCCTAAATCATCTGGCAGTCTGCACCACTCATGTAACAGTCCCAGAACCAGTCAATAGTTTTTAGCATAGTGTCAATCACATTAACTAAGACTAAGAGATGAACATCCAAAATCAAGCAAATACACAGTCTCTTAGACTAAACTTTACCAACATAGAAATGATAAATGCCTTTATTCTCCCTTATAAACAATCAGAAACATGTGTGCATGCACATGATTACATGACATTACATTATATTACTCCAGGAGTCTCAACTGCAGTGTCCATCGGGACAGGCAGAATGAAACCAAATAAACATATACTGGTAAATCATGGTAACCTAGAGAATGCCTACTCTCTTTAGGCCAGGTTCTCATACTGACTGGTTATTGTCATATAGAGATGCACAATCATTTATCAAGTAAAGATGAAAATCTGGATTTTATATAACTCTCAACTTTTAAAATCTGAATTAAATTAAAAAATGGTGTCAGTCAAATAAAACATATCTTTGGGCTGGATGTGGCTCTCAAGTGCCATAATACAACCTATACCTAAATCATTTCTACAAGTTTCTATTTTATAGGAACCTATAATTTGCTTTGGCCCCATCTTAAATGATTAAATTGGGTCATAAAGATAAAATTCATGCAAAAATACATTTCAGCTACTGCCATAGAAACATTACCCATCTTTTTTGTTCACTTATGAGTTTCTTCATATTTTCCAACTGTCCCCTTTAAACTGTAAAATCAATCTTTTCTCCCTATGTTTCTATTTTAGAATATACACTTTCTTATAAATTTACTGGTGTTAAAAGTAAATGCTTTTGTTCTAATGCTATGATTATAATTGATTTTATTTATCTAAAGATAACAGGTTTCATTGTTTTCAGGCATATTCTGCTTTTATTACAACAACAGCATTCATCAAATTAAAAACAAGAATTCCAATGGCACGAGAATATGGGCTGCCTTCAAACTCTGTTAGTGAAAGAGGGGTTACTCTTTATGACGTCAAAGACAGAATAGCAGCAGCCTGAGAACACCTTCACCCAGCGGAGGTGCATGTGCTGTCAGTAATGGTTTCTGGAAACATGTACAAAATCTCCACCTTACACCTGAACGGCAAGAGCTGTGGAACAGGGTGGGAGGGAGGTTCAAGGAGAAGGGGACATATGTATACTTATGGTTGATTTGTGCTATTTTATGGCAGAAACCAACACAGCATTGTAAAGCAATTATCCTCCAATTAAAAATTATTTTAAAAAAAGACCAAACATTTTAACTTACTAATAAAAACAAAGCTGTGGAACAAACCGTGTACAACAATGAGAGGCAAAGCACACTACAAACCCAGAGGTTCAACACTCAACAGAGGAGAAGGAAATGATGAAATTCCACACAATTAACACACTACTTACTTATTGTTCTTAGTTTCCTTAAGTGCACCCCCTCTTAAATTGCAGAGACAGCACTCCTAGGGCAGAAACAAATGTCACACAATTATTAGAGCCATGTAATAAAAGTCAGCACTATTATCCCCATACAGTCTAGTTTTTAATTTTAAAATTAAAACTATCAGTAACTTCATGAAGGACTATCCCTTAACAGTTCAAGAAGGGAGAGGAAAAAGAGAGATGGGAAGGTGAGAGACACCTGACAGTGTTCTGGGTGTGTACATCTCCTGGAGGGAACTGGCATTATCCTAGCATCAAGAACGCCATTGCTGGGTGAACCTGTGACACAAGAAACTGGTGTGTGGAGAGGTAGGTACTAGAATTCTACAACAGAGGCACACACATACAACTCAGTTCCCTTTAGTTCTGGGAATCCCTTCCTGTATACGGGATGGCTAAAAAGCAGAGTCATGGCAGGCTTTGTTCTAATACAGGGATAAGCAGGAAGCTCTTTATAAGAACACTCTTTACAGAAGTATCACTTGGGTCTTTTGGTTGGCAAATAGTGCTGGAAAAATTATTCTGATAAATGCAGGCTTTCCAGAAAAACAGAAAACAGTGCCATAAAATGTATTCCTTTATCTTCCCCACATTAACTTTATATTTTGGGCACTTTAAAAAAATAATTGTATCTATTTATTTATCTTTGGCTGCATTGGGTCTCTATTGTGGCGAGCGAGGGCTACTCTCTAGTTGTGGTGCATGGACTTATTGCTGTGGCTTCCTTTGTTGCGGAACACAGGTCGAGGGCATGCTGGCTTCAGGAGTTACTGCACATGGGCTCAGTAGTTGCAGCTACTGGGCTCTAGCACACAGGCTTAACAGTCGCGGCACATGGGCTTAACTGCTCTGTGTCATGTGGGATCTTCCTGGACCAGGGATCGAACCCGTGTCACCTGAATTGGGAGGTGGATTCTTTACCACTGAGCTACCAGGGAAAGCCCTCTATTTTTGGCATTTTTATGTGTCTTAGATTGGCATATACTTTTCACTCCAAGATGACTCCCTTTACATAATAAAGATATATTTATCACTTCTCATTACAATTTTATGAAAAACTCCATAAGAAAATATGGCCAAAAAGTAATGCAATGCCTTCTGTTGACCTAGAATTTTTAACTAAATATCTAAGCAACTTTTTTATTTTCAACCTCAAGCTTATACTCCCAGTTTACTGCACTAGTATCTTTTTTCAATAGTTACAGGTTATTTGGTGTTTGTTTTTTTTTCCCTTCAAGCTGTCTATATAAAATTTCTTTATCTATTCTCCCAGGTGATCTCCCTTAAATGATTCTGACAGCTTTGCCCAAGCCTGTGAAGATTAGATCCCTCTAACTTATCTAATAATAATGGGGTGTCAAACTCTGCAGCATTTATTTTTCTGAGAATAATACCAAAACTACTAAGGAGAATCAACATATCTATAGAACTCTTAATAGGGAGCAAAAAAAAAAAAGAAAAAAGAAAGAAAGAAAATACCAGAAATGTTCAATGGTTTTATTTGTCTGGGAAGTCTCTACACATTGATTTGAAATTTCCCTGGTGATTATTAAAGGTTCACAGTAGCAAAAGCTGCCGTGTGGCCATCTGTTTGAATCCATCACAAACCCAGCTCAAGAACGTGATGGAGAATATTCTCTAGTGCAAAGCCATATTCCAGGGGCCTTTCAAAGAACTGGTTTTGATGAAACACACAATAAAAGGAAAATTTTACAATCAAAATATTGAAAATGAAAAATAGAATAATTTTAATTATTCAATAACATCCAAATTATTCAGTAACTATTTCATAAAGTGTTTTTAACTTTCAGTATTTTTCTAGTAATTTAACACACTTTCTACAGAGAGAGAATGAAAATAAAAACAAAACACGGGGTCAGATACTTTCATTCAATATAAAAAGATGTGAGTATGAAGTGGGAATGTGGGAAAGGAGAGTTGTAGACTGTGAGGAGCACAGACACTGAGAGAATTAGTTATCTGATTAATGAAACCAGTAGTGAGAAGAAGCCTAAAGGGCCGAGCTGGCAGAGGTAAAACAGCAAAGCAGCATGGAGGCTGCTCCATGCGCCTGATTAGGATCATGAACAGGCACATGCACTTCAGAGCACGCCTACAACAGGAGGAACATCCTGTAAAGTGGAGCCTGTAGACCCAAGACGTTAAGTGGAGTTGAGAAGACTCTCACCTGCCACAACATGAAACTTGCTCTTTTGGTACCTCCCGCTCACAAAATCCATGGACAATTCAAAGGCCGTGGTTCACCTAACCTCTTGGCAGCATTCAACATAATTGATTGTGCCCGAAACAGTTTCTTCCCGTGGTTTCTATGACTGGACACTCTCCTCATTGTCCCCCATCTCAAGTTGATCCTTAGCTTTCTTTTACAGGCATCTCTTTCACACTCCTTAAACACTGTAATTTCTGTAGTAGGGCCTATTCACTCTTCTCCATACCTGTTTGCTGGGCATCTGATCCACTACCTTGATTCTCAGAAGGTCACTGACCCAAACATTTAACTTCTGCCACGTCTGACAGTCCACAGGAAGCTCAAACATATGTGCAGGACTGAACTCATATCCTCTTCCCAGAAGCTGGACTCCTCCAGCTTCCCAGCAGTGGCATCAACCAGCCATCCTAGCTCAGGCTAGAAGGCATAATCTTCCTCTCATCCGAGACTGAATCAATCAACTTCTGTAAATCCCACCTTCCATGAGTTTCCCTCTAAACTGAACACACCCTAGACATTTCAAAGTAAATGCTGATTCCTCAAGGAGGGGCCTCCTAATCCCCTGTTCAGTCACTTCCCTCTTGTTACTCTTGTTCACTATTTATTGAATTCCTTCTGCTGTCCTCACTAAACTGTTAGCTCAGTGAGTGCTGGCAGAAATTTGTTAGGTGACTCTTTATAACGACACCCAATACAGAGAGCACCCTCCATAAGAATTTGTTAAATAAAAGAGAAAATACGGCAAAATAGGCAGAGCGAAAATCCTGAATATCATCAAAGCGTCACAAAACTGCAAAGACCGTGTTCACATACTGGTGGGAGTACTAAGGAAAGAAAACTTCAGGCTCCAGTGACTTAACATGGAGTTAAGAAACAGTGATTTGACATAGAGTTATTTTTGCCATGATCTGCTTGAGTAGAAATCGTATTTCTTAGTAAAGGAGAAAAAAAAAATCTGAGGCCAAGTAAAGCTATTTTGATCTACATGATATTATATGATACCATGGTTTCTGCTTAATTCACTTAATTTGAAAAAATAACTAGGAAAGAGTAAAATCATGTCCAGTTATACCATTTTTCTTTTTTTGACTCACTGTTCCTCACATAGGTCAAACAAGCTAGTCTGATAGAAACACAAAGATGTCAATCTGTCAAGTCATTCATTTGTAAATTAATCTGAACTAGGGCTTCCCTGACAGCTCAGTTGGTAAAGAATCCTCCTGCAATGCAGGAAACCCAGGTTCAATTCCTGGGTCGGCAAGATCCACTGGAGAAGGGATAGGCTACCCACTCCAGTATTCTTGGGCTTCCCTCGTTGTTCAGCTGGGAAAGAATACGCCTGCAATGCAGGAGACCTGGGTTCAATCCCTGGGTTGGGAAGATCCCCTGCAGAAGGGAAAGGCTACTCACTCCAGTATTCTGGCCTAGAGAATTCCAAGAAGAAGAACTGGAGAGAAAAGAAAACTCTCACATAACCCCAAATCCAGGCAGCTGCTCTAAACCAAAGAGAAATTTCCCATATTTTTAAAAGATGCCAACCCAGCTGTGGAAACTAGACAAATGCTAGAGTCCTTATAGTGCCCAGAAAACAGACACTGTTGAAAGCAAGGTCCTGATCCCACCCTCCAAACACCTGACATCAGAGTGGGCTGAATCAAACAAAAGCTAGAATACAGCTCAGACCCTACTCAGGTACAATCAGGTTGACTTCACTTCTACTCTAAAAACCTGACAAAAGGGCACCCTCTTTCTGGAAGTAATATTAACTTCATTCACTACAGACAAAATGTTCACCACACAATCAAAAAGAGTACAAGCTATACTAAAAGCAAGAAAATATAACATGATCAAGAAAGTAATCAATAAAATCAGAAGCAAGACAAACAAGATATTAGAATTATTGGATGGGGTTGAAAAAGAGCCAGACACAACTTAGCAACTAAACAGCAGCAACAAAGAGAAAATAGCAACCTATTCAATTTACTCATAATTGGATTCCAAGAAGAGGGAAACGATAATAGATGAAAAAATATATGTACTTGTAGAGATAATGGCAGAGAACTTTCCAAAGCTGGTAAAAAACATCCATAGAATCAAGATGCCTAGCAAACTGCACGCAGATGAATACAAAGGAAACATACCTAAATACTTAACAGTCAAAACTCTGAAAACCAAATATGAAGAACATATTTTAAAAGCAGAAGAAAAAAAAGACATATTCAGTAAACAAGTATATGAATTCCATCTGAAATCCAACCAGAAACATTGGCAGCAAATGGCAATGAAATAATATCCATAAAATATTGAAAGAAAAAGCTGGCAAACTAGAATTCTATTTCCAGGGAAAATATCCTTTAAAAATAATCTCATAGAGACAAAAATCTAAGAGAATTTGTCTCCTAAGAATCCACACTATACAACTTCTAAAAAAAAAAATCTTCCAAATGAAGGAAAATGACACCAGGCTGAATCAGGAGTGGCAGGAAGGAATGAAGAACACCTAAAATGGGTTAGTATAAAATAAATGATTTACAGACTTATACTCAAAAACAGAACTAGTAAAAGAAATTATAGGCAAAAATATTGATGAATTTAGGATAAATGGCTTGTTAACATAACATTTAAAAAAACAAAAGGCAGGTAGAAGAGATAAATTTTGACTGTATCAAAGTTTTAAAGTTCTAAAGGATAAAATACTAAAAAAATAAAATAAAATTCTAAAGGATAAAATACTAGACATAAAACAATTTAAAATTTTCCAATATAAAACAAAGATAATTATCAAAAAAATAATTTTAAAAAATCTACACTTTTGAAAAACAGGCAAAAGATTCAAAGAATCTTCACTGCCAATACACAAAAGATACCCAATTTCAAGAATAAAGGAAATGAAAAATGAAATAATGAGCATTAGCCTCAGATTTTTAAATCAGGAAATCTATAGTTTTGGGGGTATGTGAGTTGTAACAGTGGCTTTGGACAATAATTTGGCTTTATCAATCAAAATTTTAAATGCACATAAATTACAACAAGCAATACCTTCTTGGAATCTACCTTAGGTAAACATTTATATCTATGCAGAAGTAGGAATGTACAATGACTATTATTTCATTTCTGTTCATAATAGAGAAAACAGTTGCCTCTGGGAGGAGCTGGAATGGTCAGTTACTTAAGATTTATTTGTAATGTCTGAATTTTTTAATTAGCTTCAGGTTTAAAATTTAAAAGTGATGAACAACATATGGCAAATCCAACAATTAGTTATTAAAAATTATACAATGTAATATTAAATGAAAACACTAAGATATTAAATAAACTGTGACACCATTTGGGTCTCTCAAGAACAACAAAATACAATATTAGTTTATGCACAGAAAATATCTGAAAGGCTGAATGACAAAGAGTATGGGTAGTTTTCTATTAACAGTGAGATTTGAGAATTTGAGAGTGATGGGAATGGGAAACTTTCCTAACAATACTTACTACTTTTACATTAAAAAAAAGAAGAAGAAAAAGAAAACCCACAGACACACAAAGAAATTAAAACTTTTTCCATCAAACATGTAATTTAAAATTCCCTACATTTTTTTTTTTTACTTAAATGAATATTTTAAATGGGCATCTATGATTTCTGCTAGTCTTTTAGTGTACCTAAAAGATACTAAAATTGTTTAGCCTTGCAGAACAAAATAAATAAATACAACTCCACAGTAAATGCTCATTGCCAGCCCTGTTTTATCTAACGTTTATGAGCATGGCTTTTGAGGAACAATAACACCCATTGTAAAATGACTCACTATTATAAAGATACAGATATATTGCTAGTCAACTAATGTTTCCTAAAACAAAACCAAAAAATGCTGAAATTTCTGTTACAAAATGATTACTCCAATAGTGGCTGCTCCTCCTGCCTCCCAAGCACAGCACCCAAGAGCGATCCTGTTGTGTACCCCACCCCACAGCAGTTAAAAGCTGGGTGAAACAGTATAACTTCAGATCATATTCTGATGTTGCACCTTTCCTGCTTAAGTCCTTGTCCCTCACTTAATACCATTCACAAAATTCCCTTTTAGCAATACCAAGGTACTTTTAAATTTTGGTTTCATAAAAAAAATCACCACTGAGATGAACAGAGAGTACATCAATTTACAACATGGAGTGGTTTCTGTACAGCTCAGTTATTAAACCATGAAAAAGAGTGTTTATAATCAAAGTGCTGACACAACATTAACAACAATGGTGGGAAGGGCACTGTTAGAATATGACTATCACAATCATTCATTATTTGTCCTAGAGGGAAATCATGTTCCAATGGCTCTTCTATAAAACATCAGTTAAAGAAATGCCAATACAAACATTCTCAAGCTGCCTCGTAAGGAACTCTCATTTTAGCTGACATATCCATAAGTGACACTAAAGCCAATTTTCAGTGCTATAGAAAAATTACAAGATTGAAGTACCTCTCCACACCCTTATTTATCTGACATGTTCATAACAGAAGTGCAAAACCATAAAATAGGGCTGTCTAAGCTGGGAAAACAAAGAGTAATTAATCACATTAACGGAAAACTAGCTTACAAAATGCTGATCAACAAAACATGGAAGAACCATTTCGGAAGACGGGGCTCATTTATCAGGGTTGGAGAGAGGTTGGAATCTCATGTTAGGACAAGGCTGGCATGAATTCTGAGTGATTAGGAAATTGAATAAATGAAAAACTTTCTTGCAGTAATCTTCTGAAAGGAAATTTCACAGGCTCCAATGAATTTTATATAAGCAAATGAGTTCCCTAACTTAGATGCTCACAGCTAATTTGTATTATAAGTGAAAACATAATCAGCAAATATTGGTTAATCACCATGTTATGTCCTAGACACTGGGCAAAAGCTATGAAAGATACACTCTGGCTGGAAGAGCAGGCACACTAAATCAGTAGATCATTTATATGGTAGAGGATGTTAGGCATCATGAGAGTGGGCCATGGAGTTCTCTATGGAAAGGTGTTGGCAGCAGATGGCCTTTTCTAATAGGAAAGGTCATCAGTAAGTAACAGGAAGAAAATCTGATAAAGCTACATGGTGCTCAGTCGGTTAGTCATATCTGACTCTGTGATCCCATGGACTGTAGCCTGCCAGGCTCCTCTGTCCATGGAATTTTCCAGGCAAAAATAGTGCAGCAGGTTGTCATTTCCTCCTCCAGGGGGTCTTTCTGACTCAGGGATTGAATCCATGTCTCTTGCATCTTCTGCACTGACAGGCGAATTCTTTACCACTGCACCACTTAGGAAGCCCTTCATAAAGCTTCACAGGCCTTGAAAAAAGGCGATAACTTGAAGCCACTGGACAGTCTGAGTACACTAAGGGCATAACCTGACTTACATGGTAACTGTTAAATGTTAATATGTTAAATGCTAACTTACATGTTAAATCCCAATTGCTGTGTTGACAGTAGACAATAGTGGTTCAAGGGTAGAAGTGAGAAGAGAAGCTAGCAGATTACCACCATATCCAGGAAAGAGTTAATGAGTAGATTAAGTTTGCATTATGTCAGCTGAGGTGACTAAGAAGTGGCCAGGATTCAAGATTCATTTTAGAAGTAAACAAGATAGGATTTACTTTCAGACAGATGTGGAGTATGAGAAAAAGAAAGCATCAAGTCTAACTCTATCAAGTTTTTGGCCTCAGCAGCTAGAAGGCCTGGAAATAAGGAAGGCTACAGAAGACCTGGAATTCAGTTCAGGACAGGGTGAATTTGAGCTGATGGACATGTAACAGGAGATGCTGTCATAAAGCAGGCCACGTAGATGAGACTGAGCTGGACATAGCAATGCCCAAGCCACCAATGACTAGATGCTGTTTACGACTATTAAAGCAACTGTGAGATGGGATGAGATGACCAGATGGATTAGTATGGAAAAGAAGCCCACATCTTGAACTCTGGGGAGTGAGAGAAAGTGGCTAGTGAAGATGAAAAGCAGGAGGGCAGGATCCTACAGGTCAACTGAAGACTGCTTCAAACAGGAAGCAGTGGTCAACAGAAGTGTCAAAGGAAACACAGGGCAAAATTTATGACTGAAATAAACTTAAGAAAGAAGTGGGGAAGAAGAATTGGAGAGAGTGAATAAAGATAAGACTTTCAGTAGTTTTACTATATTTACAGAGGCATGGAGAAATAGGGTAGAGCTAGTAGGAAGAAAGAGAGGGTTTTTTGGTTTACTTGAAGATGGAAGAAATAACAGCTTGTGTGGATGATACTGAGAATCATCTGGAGAAGAGATGTGGGCGAGAAAGGGATGAATTACTGGAATGATGATCCTGTGTATAAAAGAGGGGATGGTGTTAGAGAGGAGAGATGTTATAGATATGAAGCAGGTTGAAACCTTAAGGTCTCTACTGCTGTCTTCCCATTTCTCTGTGAATGTGGAGAGACTTGATGAGGTGAGGGTGAGGATGGGGGAAATATGAAGATATGAATTGGTCAGCCAAGAGAGGGGTAGAAAGAATGGATGATAAGAATGCAACATGAATTATCCACACCAGTGAAGACCTACCTCCAACTGCAACTGAAAGCAAGATCAACCTGCACATTGGGTGTTTCTCCACAGCCATTTAGCTACGGGGTGCGGGTTTGGAGTAGAGCTGGATTTGCCAGGGTGGAGGTATGCGAAGGTAGAGTAACAACGTCAGAGAGAGGCAAGGGAGCTGAGAGTATGCACAAAGAAACATAGCGGCTTAAATGGAAGTAACAACAAGACGGGAGGGAGAGACTGCGGAAAGCTGGGAGTTTCACTGAATCGTGTGTCACAGTGAGGTGAAAGAATTGCTGGAGGCCCAGAACCAGAGGGTGTGGGCTAGAGACACAGAAGGTAGTCAGAGAAAGCTGACACTGAAAATACAACATACCTAGTGGAATGCTGAACAGTTAAGAGTGTCTCAAAAGGTTGTCAGAACAGGGTGAATTTGAGTTTAAATTTGAATTTGAATTATACACCCTTTAGTCCTCTATTCCTGCAATAACAAATTACCTCAAATGCAATGACTTAAAACAACACAAAGTTCAGTAGGTCAGAGTTTCAAACTGGGTCTCACTGGGCTAAAATCAAGGTGTCAGCCAGGTCACTCCCTTCTGGAAGCTCTCGGGGAGAATCCATTTCTTTGCCCTCTCCAGCTTTAAGGGGAGGCTGTGTGCCTGGTCCTTGGCCCTCCTCCTCCACCCCCAAAGCCAGCCAGAGCAGGCCAAGCATGTCCCACATCGCATCACTCTGCCCTTTCTGTCCCCCTCTTCCTCACTTACAGGACCCTTCTGACTACACTGCATGCACCCAGGTAAACAGAATAATACCCTTTTCATGCAATGTAACATACAGGACCCAAGGATTAGGGTGTAGATATGCTGGGAGGGGACAGGGATCTCACTACACTTTAACTATTAAAATACAAGCATATAGCCATTTGTACAAAAGGACAATTACGGAAGAATAGGATATCATACTCTTCGTTTCAAATTACACCCCTTCCACCTTTTTTCTTTCTGATGCCATTCCTTACTGCAATGTAAAAATTACCTTGAAGTTTCCAGAGCACCTATCTGATAGAAGACCAGGCACACAACGGTGCCATGTTAGGAAGAAGTACTGTGATAATTTAAGACTGGCCAAAGTAATCTACATGGAACTTCATGGTAAGTACATAATAGTATTTCCAGGATCCTGAGCAAAGAACTTAAAATTATACAACACTTGGCTTTCAAGTAAAAATCCAGCTGGTTTATTCTTTCTTCCCACCATGACCTTCAGTAACAAATAGCAAAATACATGATTCCTTCATCCTGACACTGGACTAGTTTTTGCCATTCATGAGAAATGCGTGCAAGGCATGCTTCCTGAGGATCTCTTTCCTCATTGCTAAGGAGACGTACCGTGCAGCCCAGTGACCTCGGGGCTTGCACATCCTGGTGTGCAGAACAGTATGCTATGCTCCCCATAATGTCAGTCATTATTCTTCTTGACTTCACTTGTGCTTTCTGGTTGAAGCACTTAAGATTAATGAGGCATTTGTTCTCAATCAAGAAGCTATTTATGAATATAGTTTCAGTTACAATAAGCTATGTAGACTTCTTTTCTTTCTCTGCAGTACCAGCAGGGTTGGAGGGTGGGGAGGGTTGGTAGGGAGGGACGATGTCGACTGAGCAAAAGGGAGAAGAATGAACAAGAGGGGGAAAAAAAAGATTGTTACTGTTTTAGCCTATAAGCAGTCCTTAACACAGAGTCAGACATGACTGCAGCGACTTAGCATGCATGCATTGGAGAAGGAAATGGCAACCCACTCCAGTATTCTTGCCTGGAGAATCCCGGGGATGGAGGAGCCTGGTGGGCTGCCATCTATGGGGTTGCACAGAGCCGGACATGACTGAAGAGACTTAGCAGCAGCAGCAGCAACAGAAAAGCCTCCACATCATAACTAGGCTGTCAAGAAAATTGATATCCTCCAACGTGCTGCTCTGTTTGGTTAAAGTAAAGTAATTATTACCACTCTGGCCTTTGTGCACCAAGGTTTAAGTCTGCAGCTGTTCAGAATAATCTGCCTCCCTCAGAGGCAGAAGGTGATTCTGAACTCAAACGTGTTAGCTTGAATGTGAGATGTGGTCTGGCCAGCAGCTTCCAGAGACACCTCACAAGCAAACACTTGGCTACACAGAGCCATGGTCTCTAACAAGAACACGGTCTTCCTTTTCTTTTTCTTTTCTTTTCTTCACTGTTTTTATTATGTGTAAGGATCAAAGACAGCCTCTCACCACGTGGTCTTGACAGTAGTCCATGAAATGAAAAAATAAAAATAAAAAAAGCATAAAACACATCACAGGGTGCAGGAGTGTTGCCATGACCTCTCAAGGCCATAAGCCAATAAGATCTAAAAATCAGTGGCTCCAATCTACAAAGCTACTTAAGAGCTCTTTGTTAAAGAAAAATGTCAACTCAAAATGTTGTCAGTTGGGAAACTAGATCCAGGAGATCATTCAACTCTGGAAAATGTCCTCCAGGCAGAAATCAGAGTCAATATGAAAAAGTAAGGGCACTTCTCTGCTCAACTGCCCAGTAACACTAATTATTCCATACTAAGTATATGACCAAATAAATACACTATTAGTGTTGACTTTATTTTCAAAGTAAACAAATTGAAATCATTCAAATACATGGTTCAAAATTAGGTCAGTTATTCAGCCTTCTTTCCACTCTAAAAACAAGCAACTGAGGAAAAACAAAAAACAAAAAAGATTCTGGGCCTGGGAATCTAGAGGCATGAGTACTACCATGAATCTGAATTCTCTTACCATATAGAATGGAGAGCCTGGGCAAAGGACTTACTTTCTCAAACCCCTGGCTTAATATCTGTAAAATGAGACTTCTGAGATAGATGAAGAAATGTATAGTCTCTGTCAGCATGAAATTTTTTGGAAGCTAGGAAAGTTGGAAGCTAGTATCCTTGCTACTTAGAGTAGATTACATTTAAATCAACAACTGTTCTGAATTTGTAAGTCAAAAATTTTTTAATGGAACTTTTTTTTAAACACAAGACTTCTAAGAGCCAAATGATTGGCAATTCTAACATCTATTTTCAGTACCACCATTTTTTCTGTTTTTGGCAGTGCTATGTGGAATGTGGGATCTTAGTTCCCCAACCAGGGAATGAACCCATGTTCCCTGCATTGGGAGCATGGAGTCAATCACTGGACTGCCAGGTTAAGTTCCTATAACACTAATCTTATCTAAGGAGTTGGAGAGGAGAAATAATGGTTGTATTATGGAATATGGTAAGATAATTCTCAACTACATATATTTTCTTTAATGATCACTACCCTAAGAGAACTCCCATGTCAGAAAGAGAAGAGAAAGCACTGCCTTCAGATTTAACAGGGGGACTTCATGGGTCCCAAAGATAAGTTACCAACTTTCGAAGAAGTTAATCATTTTTACCTGAGCCTTAATAGTTGAGGTTTAAGACTACGGTATATTCCAAGATTAAGAGTTCAGATAAATACTTTTGAACAAGTGAAACAGACTTTTTTAGTTCACAAGCTTTAGTAACATTATGGGGGTGGGTGGTTTAAAGAGCACTACCTCAGGTACTTCCAGATTTTAACTTTGTGATTATGACTCATAAAGAGAAAACACTTCACTTTCTTTCAAAAGCCAAAACAATAGCTATGTCTAAACCTTGGAGGGCATGAATAGCAACCATTACTCAATCTATAGATGCCACTTATTTACAATCAAGCAATAAGAATAAATAAACAAACACTAAAATGTTTTTAATCACTGTAATTGCATATTCCACTCTTTGTAAGAGGAAAGAAAATGCTAATACCAAATGATCATCAAGGTACAGTTTGCTCATATCTTTTAGTTTATTAAAAAAACAAATAAACAAATAAGCAAAATAAAGAGAATAGATATGCGACCAAGGTGAAAACTTATATATTTACTTTTTGATTTCTTAAAACAATTTTGAAGAAAAAAAAAAGCAGAATGCTATCTATGCTTGTTATAATATATAATGCAACTTTGTTATTGTACAGAGAATAATAAATGCTCTTAAATAATAAATGTGTGACAAGATACACAGAAATACTGTACAAGGAGGTCTTAATGACCCGGATAACCATGATGGTGTGATCACTCACCTAGAGCCAGACATCCTGGTGGGTGAAGTCAAGTGAGCCTTAGGAAGCACTGCCATGAACAAAGCTAGTGAATGCCAGATGAGCTATTTCAAATCCTAAAAAATGATGCTGCTGAAGTGCTGCACTCAATGTGCCAGCAAATTTGGAAACTCAGCCGTGACCATAGCACTGGAAAAGGTCAGATTTCATTCCAATCCCAAGAAGGGCAAGACCAAAGAATGTTCCGTCTGCCGTACAATAGAGGTCATTTCACATGTTATCAAGGTAATGCTCAAAATCCTTCAAGCTAGGCTTCAACAGGATGTGAACCAAGAACTTCCAGATGTACAAGCTTGATTTAGAAAAGGCAGAGGAACCAGAGATCAAATTGCCAACATCCACTGGATCACAGAAAAAGTAAGGGAATTTCAGAAAAACATCTACTTCTGCTTCACTGACTACAGTAAAGCTTTTGACTGTGTGGATTACAATAATCTATGGAAAATTCTTAAAGAGATAGGTATAACAGACCACCTTACCTGTCTCCTGAGAAATCTGTATACAGATCAAGAAGCAATAGTTAGAACCAGACATGGAACAAAAGGCTGGTTCAAAATTGGGAGAGGAGTACGTCAAGGCTGTATATGGTCACCTGCTTATCTAATTTATATGCAGAGTACATCAAGCAAAATTCTGGGCTGGATGAAGCACAAGCTGGAGTCAAGATTGCATGACAAAAGTCCATACAGTCAAAGCTATGGTTTTTCCATTGGTCATGTACGGAGTTAAGAGTTAGACCATAAAGAAAACTGAGCACCGAAGAACTGATGCTTTTGAACTGTGGTGTTGGAGAGGACTCTTGAGAGTCCTTTGGACAGCAAGGAGATCAAACCAGCCCATGCTAAAGGATATTATCGGATATACATTGGAAGGGCTGATGCTGAAGCTAAAGTTCCAGTACCTTAGCCACCTGATGCAAAGAGCCAACTCACTGGAAAAGACCCTGATGCTGGGAAGGATTGAGGGCAGGAGGAGAAGGAGGTGACAGAGGATGAGATGGTTGGATGATATCACTGATTCAATGGACATGAGTTTGAGCAAATGACAGGAGACACTGAAGGACAGGGAAGCCCAGAGTACATCCTAGATAGTGAAGCCCTAATTATATGGGGTTGCAAAGAGTTGGACGTGACTAAATGACTAAACAACAACAGCAACCTAGTTTACTATTTCATTATACAGAATTTTTAAAGTGTTTTTTTTAACTTTTTCATTTCAAAATCTACCTTTTCATAGCACAACAGTAACTATTCAAGAATATAACATGCAACTGTGTATTCTGCTATATTATGTCCAAATAAAAATATTTAAACAAATTCTTCTAAATTAAGAGTAAAGGGATATATTAAAATAAAAAGAAATCCAGAAGATAATGCATAATATGCATTATCCAGAAGATAATGCATATTGCATAATCCAGATAAAATTACAGTAAGGCTTTGAAGTCACGTTTTTAAAAAAATGAAAGTTTCCTTGAGCATATAAAAATTACACTGATCCAGCCAATAATTACCAATGTCACTTTTACTCCTGTACTTTCCTGTAACTCATCACCTCTGACCAGGTTAAGAAGTACAGAAATAAATTTAGATTTCATGAAGGTGCCCAATTCTTAAGGAAAACTAATTAAAGCAAAATGGAAATACAAAACAACACAGAATCAAAGGATTTCAGGGTCAGAAGAGGCCTTAGATAGTCATCTCTAATCGAAGCTTCTCATTACATTGCTTTTAAATCTTCCTCTAATTAAGATTTTAGATTACAGGTATGTGAGTTACTATGTCTACCGTGCCTTGCCCTGCAAGAATTATATAAGGTAATTTAAAAAGCTCCCTAGTAAGACATAGCACAAAAGACACTGGAAGTTTTCACTAACATTGAAAAACTATAGCACCAGCTTAAAGCTACCATGGACAGAAGATTGACAACTCATGATTTGTAGTCATAAACCTGAGTATGACACAACTTTCCATGATATAAATTACCAATCTTCCCATGCAATTTCCACTCCCATTTACACCACTGAAACAAAACCTCACACTCCCCCTAGCTCAAAAGAAACATCCAAATTTCCTGGAGAGAAACAACCATCAAAGAGCTACACTATCCCTAAAGTTTAACCTCTTAACCTGCTTATGTTTTGTTCTTTAGAATTCAATAATATAAATCCTTTAGAAGATAGCACAGAAAATCCTTCTGTGATTATTAGCATACTACCTCTTAATGATTTATTACTAAATACTAAAAGTATTCAGGTTATCAGTTCAATCCATACATTTAACTAACATCCTCCTTCATAATTAGAAGTGAAGCTCTAACATAAAGTTCAGGTATTTCACAGAAATACTCAGAATTAAAAACAATTTTTCAAAGTAGGAATAAAAAAGAACATGGGGGGGGCGGTAAAACTTGAAAGAAAGCAATACATAGTCAGCATTTTTACAGTGCGAATACTATGTTCTTAATTAGCGGTAACTTAGTTATTATAAAAGGGAAACTGATAAACAGATTAGACATAAACTCTAGTAATTTAGGTCAAAAGTAATTAGATACAAATTAAGACTCAAAATAACTAGAAACACATTCCAGAATCAGTGTTGACATTCAACACCTAAAAATAGAACTTGGTAATGTTTAGAATATGCTCTCAAGTGTTACTATAATGAAGGAGAACAAACTGCTCCAAAATTAATCACATAGGCACAAAAGAGCTAGAAACAAAACAGAGCTGAAAATAAAACATTCTAATAAAGCTGGGTTATAAGCTTAACATTTATTACATAAATGCATGTACAGCTTTCACAGAGGTCTGTCTATTTATCTGAGCAGTACTGAAATAAGACAAACAGGCACAGTGCAATGATATTTAATTACAACTATGAGAGCTATAACCTTATGTCACAAAAGACAGGTATTTGGGGAATTTCTTAACTGTTTCATTCCATTTCACTTGAATTTGGGCACAGAGCCAGGATTCTAGAATCCAAGTTAGGGTGTAATTCAAAATTTGTAAGTCATCTCTTTCTCTACTACATACAGTTTAAGACTTTAGTTTCTCATTTTAATTGATATAAGTGGATAAAGTAAAAAAAAAAGTAGCAAAATCAAATACACTGAGGACTAAACCAAGACATCTGGAAATGGTGAGAATACTAAAGGTCACAGATAAAGGCTCTGTAAGTTCAGAAATGATCCAACACTACACCAGGTATTAGGAATATTATAGAAAAATGAGATGAAGTTCTGGTCTTCAGTTACTGAAAAGCTAGCAGGGCACTTTGGCCCACAGCGACTTCCACTCCTTAGAACTGATAAATAAAAAGACAGCTGGTCTGTGAACACTAATTTCAGCCTTGTGCACATTGGCAACTACCAAGCCCAACTACCTGTTAATGTATGATTTCAGTTAGTTAGCTAATTATTCATTTATTTATGGCCTGAATTTGCTGAAATAAACCTTATGATGTCTTCAAAAATGTAAATAATTGATACTTACTTATATGGTATAGTTACTATTATAGTTTCCCTCTTTTTTTTCTGTTTTATTTATATATAATTGACTTATTGTATAAGTTTAAGTTGTACAATGTGGTAACATGATATATCTCTATATTGAGAAATCATCACCATAATAAGGTTAACACATCCATCACCTCACATTAAACACCTGTGTGTGTGTGCGTGTGTGTGTGCGTGTGTGTGTGTGCGCATGCACGCACCCGCATGTGGTGAGAACATTTAAGATCTACTTTCTTGGCAACTTTCAAGTATCTACTGCTGCTGCTGCTAAGTCGTGTCCAACTCTGTGCGACCCCATAGATGGCAGTCCACCAGGATCCCCCTTCCCTGGGATTCTCCAGGCAAGAACACTTGAGTGGGTTGCCATTTCCTTCTCCAATGCATGAAAGTGAAAAGTGAAAGTGAAGTCGCTCAGTCATGTCTGACTCTTAGCGACCCCATGGACTGCAGCCCACCAGGCTCCTCCGTCCATGGGATTTTCCAGGCAAGAGTACTGGAGTGGGGTGCCATTGTCTTCTCCGAAAGTATCTATTAAAGCACTGTTAACTATTGTCACCATGCTGTCCTTACACCCTCAGAATGTATTTGTAACTGAAGTGTGTACTCTTTGACACCTTCACTCATTTCCCTCATTCCCCCAGCCCATGGCAATTACCAATCTATGCTCTGTATCTATGAGTTCAGGTTTGTATTTCTGTCGTTGTTGCTTTGCTTTTGTTTTTCTTTTTCTTCTACATGTAAATGAAAGCATACAGTATTTGTCTTTTTCTGCTTACTCCACTTAGTGTAACACCCTCCAGGTTCACCCGAGTTGTAACAAAACAAGAGAATTTCTTTCTTTTTTTAATGGCTGAATAATCATTGTACATGTGTGCATGTGTGAATGTGTTCATGTGTGTATAGAGACACTTTTTTTTTATCCATTTACCCATCAACAGGTGCTCTTTTTAATCTTTAATTTTTATTTTTTATTCTTTAAAAAATAGAACTACTGCATACGATTCTCACACACACCTTATGAAAATAAATATAAGGTGTTTCAGGTACCCTCTTCTTACCTGTAAGATTTTCAAAGCAATAATCATTAAAGGAAATATAATTAACTGAAACAATTACATTTGTTATATAAACATATATCTCAAGAAAAATATGCTACTGGAGTCTTCTGTATTCATGATGAATAAGCCTTACTTTCACAAACTATGTTTAAGACAGAAAATCCCAGGAAATAGTTAATCAGAGTTAGTGAAATAAAAGCCAGCACTGAAATATCATTTGACTTCAGCCGCACTGCTAAGATTCCCATTAGGTTCTTAAGAGTTTCCATACAAAAGGAGGTCCAGTGCTCCTCTGGAACCTAACACTGACACTATGAGATTGATTCCTAAGAAGACAAATCTAAGTGTACTTCCCAAATGCAACCATTCCAGCCACAAAATCCAAAGAATCATACTTAAGTACTTAGTAAAATATAAATATTGCAACACTCGATGCCATACTGACTAAGGGTGTTAAAGCCAAAATATTATCAGTTACTTCTCTCCAGTGCTTAAAATGAAATTCAATTATTTCTCAAGAGAAAAATTTAGAAACAGAGCTTCATGGACAAAGTTCACTCAAAATGGATAAACTGAAAAATAATAATAATAACTGGACCATTGTGAATTTAGATAATTTCCAATTAGAGCTAAGAAATTATGTAGGTCTAAAAAAATCAATGCAAAGTTGTATTCAAGAGCTCCTGTCTTTATTGCACATTGAGAGAGATTTACATGGTGTCAGTATTAAAATACAAAAGGTACACTGTATTTTCTCAGGGCACAGAGAGGTTAGATTAATAGAAAGATGTTTTAAATCAACAGAGAATGATTAATCTAAGTATTTCCTTCTGAAGAGATGCTAAAGGAAAACGACATAATTGATAAGAAGCAGCCTTGGAATCAGGGTGGCTGACCGAGGCCTAGCCCTGGCTCTGCCATGCAAAGGACAACGGTACCGTGAGGTGACAGTACTGCTCCGTGTGAGCATGGGAGCCAAGCAGTAAATGCGGATGCAACAAAGAATTCTTCATGCCTTGGTGAACTGAATTAGAGTAGCTCTAAATTCTAAATCTAGTCTTCCCTGGTGGCTCAGAGGTTAAAGCATCTCCTTGCAGTGCAGGAGACCCAGGTTCAATCCCTGAGTAGGGAAGATTCCTCCGGAGAAGGAAATGGCAACCCACTCCAGTATTCTTGCCTGGAGAATCCCATGGAGGGAGAAGCCTGGTAGGCTACAGTCCCGGCTGCGACGGACCGCGCAGAGGCGCGCCGGCTGCGACGGACCGCGCAGAGGCGCGCCGGCTGCGACGGACCGCGCAGAGGCGCGCCGGCTGCGACGGAGCGCGCAGAGGCGCGCCGGCTGCGACGGAGCGCGCAGAGGCGCGCCGGCTGCGACGGAGCGCGCAGAGGCGCGCCGGCTGCGACGGAGCGCGCAGAGGCGCGCCGGCTGCGACGGACCGCGCAGAGGCGCGCCGGCTGCGACGGACCGCGCAGAGGCGCGCCGGCTGCGACGGACCGCGCAGAGGCGCGCCGGCTGCGACGGACCGCGCAGAGGCGCGCCGGCTGCGACGGACCGCGCAGAGGCGCGCCGGCTGCGACGGACCGCGCAGAGGCGCGCCGGCTGCGACGGACCGCGCAGAGGCGCGCCGGCTGCGACGGACCGCGCAGAGGCGCGCCGGCTGCGACGGACCGCGCAGAGGCGCGGCCGTGAGGAGCTACCCCTCGCCCAAAGTCAGGGGTAGCGACCGAGAGCACCAGGCTGCGACAGCGCAGCAGTGGCGCCGAGAGGAGCTTCCCCACCTCCTAGGAGCGGCTGCTGCAGGGACGCAGGAGGGCCAAGAGGAGCTACTCCACGTTCATGGTCAGGAGGGGCGGCTGTGAGAAGATACCCCTCGTCCAAGGTAAGGAGCAGTGAGAGGCATGCGAGAGGGCATCAGAGGGCAGACACACTAAAACCATAATCATAGAAAACTAGCCAACTTGATCACAGGACCACAGTCTTGTCTAACTCAATTAAACTAAGCCATGCCTTGTGGGGCCGCCAAAACAGTCGAGTCATGGTGGAGAGGTCTGACAGAATGTGGTCCACCGGAGAAGGGAATGGCAAACCACTTCAGTATTCTTGCCTTGAGAACCCCATGAACAGTATGAGAAGGCAAAATTATAGGATACTGAAAGAGAAACTCCCCAGGTCGGTAGGTGCCCAATATGCTACTGGAGATCAATGGAGAAATAACTCCAGAAAGAATAAAGGGATGGAGCCAAAGCAAAAACAATACCCAGTGGTGGATGGGACTGGTGATAGAAGCAAGGTCCGATGCTGTAAAGAGCAATATTGCATAGGAGCCTGGAATGTTAGGTCCATGAATCAAGGCAAATTGGAAATGGTCAAACAGGAGATGGCAACAGTGAATGTTGACATTCTAGGAATCAGCAAACTAAAATGGACTGGAATGGGTGAATTTAACTCAGATGACCACTATATCTATTACTGTGGGCAGGAATCCCTTAGAAGAAATGGAGTAGCCATCATAGTCAACAAAAGAGTCCGAAATGCAGTACTTGGATGCAATCTCAAAAACAACAGAATGATCTCTGTTCGTTTCCAAGGCAAACCATTCAATATCATGGTAATCCAAGCCTATGCCCCAACCAGTAATGCTGAAGAAGCTGAAGTTGAACGGTTCTATGAAAACCTACAAGACCTTTTAAACTAACACCCCAAAAAGATGTCCTTTTCATTATAGGGGACTGGAATGCAAAGTAGGAAGTCAAGAAACACCTGGAGTAACAGGCAAATTTGGCCTTGGAGTACAGAATGAAGCAGGGCAAAGGCTAATAGAGTTTTGCCAAGAGAACGCACTGGTCAGAGCAAACACCCTCTTACAACAACACAAGAGAAGACTCTACACATGGACATCACCAGATGGCCAACACCAAAATCAGATTGATTATATTCTTTGCAGCCAAAGATGGAGAAGCTCTATACAGTCAGCAAAAACAAGATATGGAGCTGACTGTGGCTCAGATCATGAACTCCTTATTGCCAAATTCAGACTTAAACTGAAGAAAGCAGGGAAAACCACTAGACCATTCAGGTAGGACCTAAATCAAATCCCTTATGAATATACAGTGGAAGTGAGAAATAGATTTAAGGGGCTAGATCCGATAGACAGAGAGCCGGATGAACTATGGACGGAGGTTCATGACACTGTACAGGAGGCAGGGATCAAGACCATCCCCATGGAAAAGAAATGCAAAAAGGCAAAATGGTTGTCTGAGGAGGCCTTACAAATAGCTGTGAAAAGAAGGGAAGCAAAAAGCAAAGGAGAAAATGAAAGATATACCCATTTGAATGCAGAGTTCCAAAGAATAGCCAGGAGAGATAAGAAAGCCTTCCTCAGCGATCAATGCAAAGAAATAGAGGAAAACAACAGAACAGAAAAGACTAGAGATCTCTTCAAGAAAATTAGAGATACTAAGGGAACATTTCATGCAAAGATGGGCTCAATAAAGGACAGAAATGGTATGGACCTAACAGAAGCAGAATATATTAAGAAGAGGTGGCAAGAATACACAGAAGAACTGTACAAAAAAGATCTTCATGACCCAGATAATCACAATGGTGTGATCACTCACCTAGAGCCAGACATCCTGGAATGTGAAGTCAAGTAGGCCTTAAAAGGCATCACTATGAACAAAGCTAGTGGATGTGATGGAATTCCAGTTGAACTATTTCAAATCCTGAAAGATGATGCTGTGAAAGTGCTACACTCAATATGCCAGCAATTTGGAAAATTCAGCAGTGGCCACAGGACTGAGAAAGGTCAGTTTTCATTCTAATCCCTAAGAAAGGCAATGCCAAAGAATGCTCAAAATACCACACAATTATGCTCATCTCACACGCTAGTAAAGTAATGCTCAAAACTCTCTAAGCCAGGCTTCAGCAATACGTGAACCGTGAACTTCCAGATGTTCAAGCTGGCTTTAGAAAAGGCAGAGGGACCAGAGATCAAATTGCCAATATCTGCTAGATCATCGAAAAAGCAAGAGAGTTCCAGAAAAAGAAAAAAAAAAAAAAACATCTATTTCTGCTTTATTGACTACGCCAAAGCCTTCGACTATGTGGATCACAATTAACTGTGGAAAATTCTGAAGGAGATGGGAATACCAGACCACCTGACCTGCCTCTTGAGAAACCTGTATGCAGGTCAGGAAGCAACAATTAGAACTGGACATGGAACAACAGACTGGTTCCAAATAGGAAAAGGAATACGTCAAGGCTGTATATTGTCACCCTGCTTATTTAATTTATATGCAGAGTACATCATGAGAAATGCTGGGCTGGAAGAAGCACAAGCTGGAATTAAGATTGCTGGGAGAAATGTCAATAACCTCAGATATGCAGATGACACCACCCTTATGGCAGAAAGTGAAGAGGAACTAAAAAGCCTCTTGATGAAAGTGAAAGAGGAGAGTGAAGAAGATGGCTTAAAGCTCAACATTCAGAAAACTAAGATCATGGCATCTGGTCCCATCACCTAATGGGAAATAGATGGGGAAACAGTGGAAACAGTGTCAGACTTTGTTTTTTGGGGCTCCAAAATCACTGCAGATGGTGACTGCAGCCATGAAATTAAAAGACGCTTACTCCTTGGAAGGAAAGTGATGACCAACCTAGATAGCATATTAAAAAGCAGAGACATTACTTTGCCAACAAAGGTCCATCTGGCCAAGGCTATGGTTTTTCCAGTGGTCATGTATGGATGTGAGAGTTGGACTCTGAAGAAAGCTGAGCGCCGAAGAATTGATGCTTTTGAACTGTGGTATTGGAGGAGACTGTTGAGAGTCCCTTGGACTGCAAGGAGATCCAACCAGTCCATCCTGAAGGAGATAAGTCCTGGGTGTTCATTGGAAGGATTGATGCTGGAGATGAAACTCCAATACCTTGGCCACCTCATGTGAAGAGTTGACTCATTGGAAAAGACTCTGATGCTGGGAGGGACTGGGGGCAGGAGAAGGTGACAACAGAGGATGAGATGGCTGGATGGCATCACCGACTCGATGGGCATGAGTTTGAGTAAACTCCGGAGTTGGTGATGGACAGGGAGGCCTGGCGTGCTGCGATTCATGGGGTCGCAAAGAGTCGGACACGACTGAGCGACTGAACTGAACTGAAATTCTAAATCTACACTTCAGGGTGAAAGAGAGGACATCATCAATAATACTGACTCATAATATAAGACTTTGCTTTGGCTCATATAATAGGAGTAGAACCAGTGTGGTAAACAATAGCTGAATATATATATTACAGCAGGATTTCCTGGCTGTTCTAAAGATGCTGTGTAGTTATACAGTTTTTGTTAATGTAATGATCAACCAAATGAAATATCAAAATGTTATCTGGGCCCACTAATGGAAAGAATTCTTAAGTTGGAGATATTACCTCTAATATCACATAGATAAGATTATTTGGACTATAAAGATGGTCCATATTTTTCCCTGCTTTCCCCTCACTATCCAAAGTGAATACCAGCAATAAAATCATACAGAAAGTCATTCTTACAGATGCCTTTAATTTATAGTTACCATATGTCTATTTCCACACTGAGAGCTAAACATATATAATCATGACATAAATTTTCATCATGCAAAGCATGGTCCTTACATTGTGCCTCAGTGTTTTAACTTTGGCTGCAAAGAGATCTAATCCATTGTCATTAGAGATCATTAAGGAATAAAGCAAAGGCTACTACTTAATCAAAACGAAGCTGAGCATCTGTTCTGAGATCAAGAATGAGGGATACAGTCTTGAGATCTGACTGGTCTCCACCTTCAACAATGTTCTGATACCTTTTGAAAGAGAATTTTTTTAAGAAAAATTAATGCAACACATAATCATAACTGTAAAATGAGTGAATTGGTAGATGAATGGAATGGAGTGCAACACTTGAGTGTAAGCTAAAGTTTCTATAGTGTCTTCAGGGAAAACAGTTTAGGTGAAGAGAAATCTGTGTTTCCCAAATGGGGAATAATTTGTTGTTGTAGTTTCTGTCTCAAATTAACAGCAATGCTTAGCACAAACACTTTAAAATTTGCTCAAGTATGAATGTATAAATGAATAAACAGGGAAGAGCTCATGCTACTGGAATAGTTGTGAATGATCATGGTTTCCTCAGAGGTCCCAGAGATTCCCATCTTCACTGTCACTCAGAATACTTATTTCCTAGAACTGCAAAACCAAGCTGGGAAAGAACGTGAAGCAGTATTTTGGACATGCTCTAATAAACTGCTAGTCTCTGTAGGTTCCTGAGCAGGGGATGATGCCTAGAAATGTATTTAACATTTCTGCAGTGGATACAGAGATACTCAGTAGGATGATTTGGAAAGAGAAGACTAGAAAAACAGGGAAGTGTGGAACTGCACACAAAAGTACATGTACCACTAGATTTAAACGGACCCACAATGGATGGAATGAATAAGCCACTTACTGCTGTCCATGCATTTCTTTTGCACCGGGCACATAGCCATCCATCACAGATCTCATGAGAAGGGATTCCATAACAACCTACAAAATAATAGTATGGATCCATTAATTAAGCCTTTTGTATTTTGACAATATGACACACTTCAGCACTGAATAAGTAAAATCAGAGCAACAGCTTACCATACCATTTTTTATTCTCTCTGCTTAGAACAAAACATAAACAAGGCTGGCTCAGAGACACTTCTGGTTCTCACACCTTATACCTAACAGGATATCACTGCTAGGAAGCATGAGAGTATGCATCTTAACAGTTATCAGTGCTCACACTAGTTATCATAAAGAATACTAATGATAATACTTGAATGGGAAAAAATGAAATTTCTACACTTGCAGGTCTAGTCTGTTACTCATATAAAACATATTTCAAAGTAAGCTGCAATTCGTGAAGCAAAGTTTGGAGAAGTTTTAAAATGGTACAGTAAATAAACTTTGACATAATATTTCTGAGCATAAAATTATATGCATAAAATTAATGTAATTTAAAATTACACTTCAAGAAGTACATTTAATTAGCTTTAATTTCAGTGATATGGACAAAGAATACACAATTCATGGTCGGTGATAAAGAGATATGTTCAATTTTACTGGTCTATTCAGTACATGACTGACTCAACAATTTAAAGAGATGGCTGATGATGTAAATACATGATATATGTAGCAATTATATAGTTCCAACAAACATGTGTTACTCTGGCTTCCTGCAAAAAGAGGGCTTTGAAAGATTTAAATGAGTAGAATTTAAAGAAGTAATTTTTAATATCAAATTTCTATAAAATTTGACTTAGGAAGGGAAAATAACAGAAATGTAATTACCCAAAGAAAAGCCTGTAGTAGTTAACCAAGATCATAAAATGTTTAGTTCAAGCACATGTTCATAAAATATTATGGCTAGGTTGCACAGTTAGTGCATTCTGGAGTCAAGATTAAATCCTAACTTGTTTGTAAAATGATGCTGTGCCTCTTATATACATATAACCATGTAGAGTGAGTGTGTGTGTGTGTGTGTGTGTATTGAGTATCTTACAGATTGATGAAGTAAATAAGTTTTATGTAATTATATTTCAAACACAGGTTCAAATCCCTTGAGGAAGGTGAAAGTATCTAATAAATAAATGCTTGGTAGCCAGGCAATTTCAACCTTAATATAAGACTGGTATTACTATGGGGTAAATACAGAAGATGATACATATATTATAAATCATTCATACCACATTGACAGACTCACACCATACATAAGAATGTTAATAAAACATGTGACTTGGTAAGAGCTTGAATATTAAAATGCTTTAAAATAAAACTGTAGTGTATAACAGATCCATTTTATACATTTTAGAGGGTTTAGATGACAGATTAGCTATAAAAATGTATTTGCCACTAATGCAATTATGTAAAAATAGCAAATTGAGACAGGTATAGAGCCTAACCATCTCAGTCCTGGGGGAAAACAACCTGAAGGACTGTTGTCCCCGGAAGACAATGAAGATCTTCCTACTCTTACAAAGAATAAAATTTTAACTAGTAATTAATTTAACAACAATTCCCCAAATCACCAAAAGAATACTCATTCTTTTTAAAACTTACAAAGGAAAATAGTGATGAATCAACATAGGAGACTAAAATTAAGGTTTTATAAGCTATATCTTAAGTAAAATTCAAGCATGTGAAAGGAATCCCATGATAACTCCACATGGGGACCCCAAACAAACCATCAGACCTGTTCTCCACTGATACCACATAAAACACAAGAAAGAACAATTACACCTTTCTTACTTTCATTACAAGAAATACTAGAAATAATGATCTAATCATTAATGATGCCAACAGTTTACTGTGATAGATTTGATAGGCTGCAGAAGGGTGAGAAATAAAGACTATGTGAAGCATTAAAAAGCCAGTGATTAAGGACTGATAGACTCATTTACTTGCATGAACCCGTACGCGGCACTTTGCACAGGAAATCAGAAGGCTTGTTCCATCCTCTTCAAGGAGGGCATTAGGTGGAGAATATTCTATATTTTCTTCACTATAAATAAAACACATCTCTGGAATGAGGGGCTTAGTCTTTCCTCCTGAAGTCACCACTTCATCTAATTTTGTCTCCCATCTAGAATCATTTTCTTCATTGCTGCTATCTGGCTGAAAAACACAATATTTGCAAATGAGCAAAAAACATGGAAAAGAGCTCAGATCGCTTGCTTTGGACAGATCCACGAACAGGTATTTCATTTACTAGTTTTCCACTTCTGTATTGTTTCTTTTTTGTCCTTGTCCTCCAACTACCAGCTCTGCCCTCCAGGTTTCCATCCAGAAGCTAAAGAGGAGATTCTGTATGTCCACTGTCATAGAAAGGGATGAGCTACTAAAATTACATTCTTAATAGACAAAGTTCATAAGAAGCAATGACCTTTCTGATCAACTTTTTTTGCTTCTTTATTTGCACTAGGTTAATAGATCTGATTTCATTTACTGAAGAATCTTACCTGGTTACACCTTAAGGAGAAACTTCAAAGACCTCAGTTTTAATTTGTATGACAGTATTTAGAGTTTTTGAAGGCTTTTGTCTCATCACACAAGTTTTAAAACAGCAAGACAGAAATATCTAGCAAATGACATTAGATAACAAGGCATAATATGCAAACAAAATTGTCATCTCTCATCAAAATATAAGATATTAAGTGTTTGTTTGAATATATTTAATGAACTATCTTATCCCCAGAGACCTTGTGTTAATAAATTTCCCCAAATCTTATAATTTTAGTTGGAATTTTTTTAATCATTAGGGAAATATGCAGGCAGATTATGATACAGAAATAAGAATCAAAACAAAGGCAAATTTTTCAAGAAAACATAGAAATTTAATGATAAATTGGAAATAAAAATAGTTAATCACTCCCTAATGTCACATTCAAAGATGAATGAATGAACTACTTCCTGTTTACAAAGTTCTGAGAATGTGGCACGTTACACATTTTTATGCTCTGAAATGTCTGAACAGAATCACTTCATGTGGAACTTTAAGAACAATGTGATCTTGAATAAAATATTTCTGATTCTATTAGTGAAAATATAACCCAGAACACAATATTCAGATCAGTGCACTTTATAATAAATTGTATCTTAAAATGGACCTAGTAGTTCTACCCTTACAAGATTCCTAAAGATTGTTTTGTTTGTGTTAGTGCTGAAGAATGTGGCCCTCTGTGATCTAAGATGCTTTTGGCATAACATATATGACATGACATCTGAAAATATTACCATGAATAGCTGGTTGATGAGGATGAACTGGACAATTTGGTTTGCACTGAGTCCTGCTCTGTCTTTTGCATGTTCTACATGGAAAAATGAAGAGAGGTATTTCAAATGTGGTCCCAGAACTGACATTTATATGACTGAGAGCAATATTTTCAAACATAAAGCAGAGACTAGGTCTAAGTTCTCTCTTTGCAAGGTTCTACTATTTTGAAGCTTTAAGGTCTGTGTTTCTTGGTGAAGTGGGTAGAAAGAAAGGTTGGAATTAACTGCTGACTGAAATAAATTAAGACCTTAAAAAATGATAAAGCACTGTTAAAGAAAAGTCTCTCAAGTGGCACGCAGGAATTCTGTTTGCTGCTCTATGATGGTCATTAGCTACAGAAGAACTAATGTCTTCTTCACCATGTGCATACTAACAGTACAATGATTCACCTGTGTTTTTACAGTCAAACAGAAAGTGCTGCAGTGAAAGGAAACGTGGGCAGGGGCCCCTCCCGCCAGCTACCTTGTAGTAGGGCATGAGCAGAGCACAGATGGCGCAGTGTGGCTCCATTCTGCCCATGGCTGTATTATACTCTTGCTCGGCCACAAAGTTTGGGGACTTTGTCTGCCAAAGATGAACCAGAGGCTTTGCCCAAGACTCGGTTTCTTCCACTTCCTCCTCAATTGATGGAGCCTCAGGCAACTCTGAAGAGAAAGGGCATGAAAACACAGTCAGCAGGGTCAGTTCAGTTCTGTTCACTCACTCAGTCGTATCCAACTCTTTGCAACCCCACGAACCGCAGCACGCCAGGCCTCCCTGTCCATCACCAACTCCCAGAGTCCACCCAAACCCGTGTCCATTGAGTTGGTGATGCCATCCAACCATCTCATCCTCTGTCATCCCCTTCTCCTCCTGCCCTCAATCTTTCCCAGCATCAAGGTCTTTCCAAATGAGTCAGCTCTCCACATCAGGTGGCCAATGTATTGGAGTTTCAGCTTCAACATCAGTCCCTCCAATGAACACCCAGGACTGATCTCCTTTAGGATGGACTGGTTGGATCTCCTTGCAGTCCAAGGGACTCTTCAATGGTCTTCTCCAACACCACAGTTCAAAAGCATCAATTCTTCAGCCCTCAGCTTTCTTTATAGTCCAACTCTCACATCCATACACGACCACTGGAAAAACCAGAGCCTTGACTAGACAGACCTTTGTTGACAAAGTACTGTCCCTGCTTTTTAATATGCTGTCTAGGTTGGTCATAACTTTCCTTCCAAGGAGTAAGCGTCTTTTAATTTCATGGCTGCAATCACCATCTGCAGTGATTTTGGAGCCCCTAAAAATAAAGGCAGCCACTGTTTCCCCATCTATTTGCCATGAAGTGATGGGACCAGATGCCGTGATCTTAGGTTTCTGAATGTTGAGCTTTAAGCCATCTTCTTCACTCTCCTCTTTCACTTTCATCAAGAGGCTCTTTAGTTCCTCTTCACTTTCTGCCATAAGGGTGGTGTCATCTGCATATCTGAGGTTATTGATACTTCTCCTAGCAATCTTGATTCCAGCGTGTGCTCCTTCCAGCCCAGCATTTCTCATGATGTACTCTGCATATAAATTAAATAAGCAGGGTGACAATATACAGCCTTGACATACTCCTTTTCCTATTTGGAACCAGTCTGTTGTTCCATGTCCAGTTCTAACTGTGGCCTCCTGACCTACATACAGGTTTCTCAAGAGGCAGGTCAGGTGGTCTGGTATTCCCATCTCCTTCAGAATTTTCCACAGTTTATTGTGATCCACACAGTCGAAGGCTTTGGCATAGTCAAATAAAGCAGAAATAGATGTTTTTCTGGAACTTTCTTGCTTTTTCAGTGATCCAGTGGATGTTGGCAATTTGACTTGTGAAGTCAAGTGGGCCTTAGGAAGCATCACTACAAACAAAGCTGGTGGAGGTGATGGAATTCCAGTTGAGCTATTTCAAATCCTAAAAGATGATGCTATGAAAGTGCTGCAGTCAATATTTCAGCAAATTTGGAAAACTTAGCAGTGGCCACAGGACTGGAAAAGGTCAGTTTTCATTCCAATCCCAAAGAAAATCAAACATTCCCAAAGAATGTTCACACTACCACACAATCGCACTCATCTCACATGCCAGTAAAGTAACGCTCAAAATTCCCCAAGTCAGGCTTCAGTAATATGTGAACCGTGAGCAGAATACTCAGGGAAAAACAATAACCTTGATCATAAAAGACGCAGACATTCCAAAGTACCTGTGATATTAATGTCACAGTGGAAACCAGAAATGAAATTGGCATCCTCCTCATCATCGAGCACTACCTTTGATCTGAGAGTCAGACAAACCAACCCGTTTTCCACACCTTCCTAATCCCACCCCTCCTCTCAACTCCACGACTTTCTGTTTCTCGTGCTATCCTGATACCTCCCAGGGTAAGAGTTAATATGTGCAAGATTATCTTCCAGCTAGCTAACTGCTAGCTAACGTCCAGCTAGACTAACTGCCTTACCAATATTTTTAGTTCCCTAGCCTAACACAGCAGATGCTTTAATTCAAAATTATTAATTTTCATTTAATTAACTTTTATTCAAAATTCATGACAAATACCATTTACAGACTATTATGTGCCAAGCAATATAGTACCATTACATGGATATAAAAGACAATCCCTATGCCAAATCTCATTTGTTCAATATGATTCCCCAGAGGGTCAAATCTCTTTAAGTATGTATATCTGTTAACATGAAAGGGGCAGAGATCCATTCCACAAAAATGTCATTTTACAAAATTTTATAGAAGGCCAGAAAAATACAAAAAGATATAATAGGTTAGGAGAAAAAATTCCTCATGCTTATAGCAGAGGACAGTATATCAAAACAATGGCAGCAACCACAGCTACATCTAGAACTTAATGTTCCCAGCTGCAATACACTCTAAACTTCCTCTCCAGCAGCTATCTCAGTGCTACTAATAAATACTGTAAAGCAATGTCTTCAAGTCCCAGAAGGGGTATTCCCATGATCTAAAGAGCTCCTGCCCTTGCCCTGGTGACTTACCTGTGTTAAAAAAAAAAGTCAAAGTGGATTTGCTGAAGTGGAAAAATAGGAAGGGCTAAATGAGGCTGAAAATAACTCCAAAAACATCAAATGCCAACTAAAGCAAAAGGGAATGATCCTGTTCCTGTTTCTGTGGTGGTGGTGGTGGTGGTGGTGGTGGTATTATCCTTATTATTACTATTATATACAATAGAAATGCTTAACGTTCAGTCAGGGACAATGTTTGAAACAAAACAAAAGCTAAGAACCTTTGCCTACATTTGAAATAAAAGTAATCTGATGTTAAATGTTTCCACCTCTGTTTCCACCTCTGTTATTATATATATAATATATAACAGAAGACTTACTGTGAAGAGTAAACTTTGACAAATCAAAGATGTGAGTAAAAGTTAACTAGGAACTTGAAATAACATTGCATTTAATGACTAATATACACTAAATATGAGAGCTAAACAAACAAGCAAAATTCTTGGGCTTGAATAACCAATAAATGATTGGTTCACAATAAATTTATCACATCACTTGTTTTATTTTAAAAGACGGAAACTAACAAGATGAATGATGCTCTTATTCATTCAGTTGGACTTAGTTGTGATGAGTTCTCAAAATAGTTTTAGGGATGAAGAAAATACTATTTACTTCCTAAAAGCCTTGTGAAAATGAACAAGCAGCAGGAGAAAATAACAATTCTCAAGAATGGAGCCAGAGAGAAGGAGTGTGTGTGCCACAGTCTCTGGCAAGACTTGATCTAGGACAGCCTGCCACACCTTGAGCTTGTCCTCAAACCTCAAACTGACCTGCTCCACAGCTGTCCATCTCCCAAATGAGGTCATACTCTGGCCCAAAGAGCATTTGTCTTCTGTTTGGATGCTCTCCGGGCCAGAGTATGCAGGGAACACGGTAACTATGGAATCCTGCGAATTAAAAGCTGCCTGGCAGGGACACTGTGCAGCCCCCAGTACAGGAACTGTCAGTTCAGAGACTTCGTTTTTGTTTGTTTGTTTGTTTAAGGCCACTCCATGAGGCTTGTGGGATCTTAGTTCATCGACCAGGGATTGGACCCAAGGACCCAGGAACTCAGCAGTGAAAGCACCAAGTCCTAACCACTGGACCACCAGGGAACTCCTCAGAGACCTAACTTGAAACTCAGACTTTGATTCAGAAGGGCTGTGGCTTTATGTAAAGTAGATTCTCATATAGTGATCACAGCTTTCTCACCTACTTCAGGTTTTTTTTTTAGTAGTGAAATGAAATAGAGAAGTTAAATTTCTTTTCAAGCTCCAAAGTATTAAAATTCTTTATAAACTCTACAATGATATATAATACACATATTATGTAAAATCCATCCAATCATCTTATTTTTCATATGATCTGTTTGTCAACTCTATCCTGCAATATTTTATGAGAGGGGGGATAAACACTTAATCATAAGTACATGATGATGACTATACAAATTTTAACTTAGTTTTAAAAGTCAAACACACTGGCACATTCTTGAAGGTAAGTATTTTATCTTCCTGAAATTACCTCACCAAATTATTCATCCCATATCTCCAAGAATTCTCACCTACCTTTGAACCATGGCACTGTTCAAGCATAGACTAACCTTGATTATTTCCTTTCTCAGACTCATGATATTCATAAATATTCTGGGGAGGAAAGTCTTAAATATTCTGGGGGGAAAAGTACCTTGGAATATTTAAATACTCTCATCATCACACAATTCCAAATGAAAATGTTCCCTTTCAGTCTCTAAACACCACTCCTATTTCTGGTCTCTTTTTAGTGCACCTTCATCCACTTGCTTCTTAAAAAAGATACTTATATTCCAATATACAGAAGTGGGAAAATGTTTTTTCCATTGTAGTTTTTAAATATTCTGATCATTTGGCAGTATACGCCTAGGAATTTCCTCTCATCTTCAACTATAATTGATTAATGAACCTCTAAAGTTACACTGTGATATCACTGGTATATATTAATATTTATCTCACTATATGATGCACTATAAGATGTCAGGCAATGAAAATAGACTGTACAGTTTCACAGATTTTTAGATTTTTTAAATATCAGATTACTTCTCACAACACCTTCACAAAAGAGGAGGACAGGGCAGATATTAAACATACAAGGACATGAACACTATACACAGTTAATGAATCCAATGTTTTTTATTACTCTAATTACCTCTTTTTTAATATATGCATATATATCAGCATAGCAACATTCATAAGCTCTGAGTCTCACACTGAAAGCCACAGTTTGCTGTAGAAACAAAACGAGTGGGGCCAAGGAAAGATCCCTTGGTGCAAATGCATCAAAGTTTAGGAAATCTGTGAAAATGTTACCAGCATAAGACTCCTTTCTTTCCCAACTATATTCTCAACAAGAACAAAAGAAGAGCTAACAGAATAACGGCAGCTCTCAGAGCAAGGTCTGTGTACTCTAGAAGACACACAGCACAGTTTCATGTGGTCTGTACAGTCAAAAATACTTGCACAATAACAGAACATGTTATTTGCCTGTGTCACCCTATTGATATTTTTAATGGTGACACAAAAGCAATGAAGGGTAAAACTATTGGTGCCTTAGCTTGAATTAAGGCAGGGGCTCCAATGCAGCCATTATATACTCAATTATCTCAAATTTGCACTTGAGGGTGAGGGAGTTCTCATAACAATGCCTTGATGAAGAAAAAATATATCTATCAATTTTATTAAATTTGTGATAAAACGGGATGTATGCATAAAGTATGTCTGCTGTATACTGTAGTTCAATGGTTATCATGGGAAAAGGTAATGGACAAATAATTGAATCACATGCTGAATGACCTGTCTTTTTCATGGAATACGATTTTTACTTCAACAAATGATTAACAGACAAACTATGGTTATTCAGATTTGGCTATCTGGAAGGAATTTTCATGAAAGTGAACAAAGAAAGCTGTCATTTTAATTTGGAAAAAAAAAGTTACTGATAATATTTTTTGACAATGGTGAAATTAAAGCTTCTAAGTCAAAATTAAAACTTCCAAAAATGTGTATCCACTTTTGTGAGCTTGACAACTTCCCAATAATTAAAGCTATTTCTGATGGAACTGATGGCGATAATAACAAATATACCTTTTTCATAGTATAAAAAGACCTATATGACACAGATCTTTGTTTACCAATATATGACATTACAAAATCACACGTGTAGAAGAGCCAAAGTGCAAAATAGATCAATAAATAGAGAACAAAAGGATCGCTGATGGGATTCAGATTACATGTTGCAGCTAGTCTTTAAAAAACCACCTTGTGTCAAATTTTGTGTAGTGTCAAAGAAGAACACACATATTAACATGGTGGGCGGTTCTAAGATGGCAGAGGAATAGGACAGGGAGACCACTTTCTCCCCCACAAATTCATCAAAAGATCATTTGAACGCTGAGCAAATACCACAAAACAACTTCTGAACGCTGGCAGAGGACACCAGGCACCCAGAAAGGCAGCCCATTGTCTTCAAAAGGAGGTAGGACAAAATATAAAAGATAAAAAGAGAGACAAAAGAGTTAGGAATGGACACCCTTCCTGGGGAGGGAGTCATAAAAGAGGAGAAGTTTCCAAACACCAGGAAACCCTCTCACCGGCGGGTCTGTGGGGAGTTTTGGAATCTCAGAGGGCAACATAACTGGGAGGAAAAAATAAATAAATCAAACCCACAGATTATGCACTTAACTGCAACTCCCAGCGGAGAAGTAGCCCAGATGCTCACGTCTGCCACCAGCAAGCAGGGGCTGAACAGGGAGGCCCGGGCTGCATCGCTTAGGGTAAGGACCAGGCCTGAATGCCCTGAGGGCAACCTGAGGGAGCTAACCTGAGATAGCAACCCAAACTGAGGGATTGCCAGAGAGAAAAAAAAAAGAGGAAAGAGACAGAACTTTCCCGAGAAAAACTCTAACCTAAGGCAATGCCAGGTGCACTCAAAGGACACAGGACTGAGCAAATACCAGAGGAGAGCTAGCTGGCAGCAGACTGACCCATCCCTCACCAGAGGCAGGGAGGCAGGCGGGCGACAGCCAGAGCCAGGAAGGCAAGGGGCATCCTCTACCAAACTGCGAGCAGGCTCCCAGTTGTGAATCAAGTCTTCCTGGGATCCTGGATGGTTGACATCCGCCAGGAGGGTCGCAGCCAGAGATTAGCTCCCCAGAGGAGACACAAGGCACACCTGAGACTGTGCTCCCACTGCGCACCCAGGAAACCGAGCAGCTGGGATGGGGGAGGCGATAAGCCATACTGCCCCACCTGGAGAAAGTGCGCTCCCCAAGCACCTGGTCGCCTGAACGGGTTGGACCTGTAAAGGGTACAACACACAGGCCCAACCAAGTCTGCGCCTTTGTGGAGTACCTGAGAGCTGAACCTGAGAGGCTTAGACCTGGGATGTGCATGCAACCCAGGGCCTGCTTTAGACAGTGCCCCTGCAGAGCAACCTGGAGCCTGAGCAGTGTAGACCAGGAAAGCACACACGCTGTGAGCGGGGGGCAAACCCAGTGTGGCCCAGACACTGCGAGCACTCCCCACACACGCCAGTGATATTTACTTGCAGTGTTCCTCCCTCCCTGCAGCACAATTGAACAAGTGAGCCTAAATAAATGACTACCTTTGCCCCCTTGTGTCAGGGCAGAAGTTAGATACTGAAGAGACTTGCAAACAGAAGAAGCCAAAATAAAGAAGAGGGAACCACTTTGGAAGTGACAGGTACAACAGATGAAAACCCTGTAGTTAGCACTGGCTACATTGGAAGGGACCTATAGATCTTAAGAAGAAGTAAAAGCTGGAACAAGGAACTATCTAAAACTGAACTGACCCCACACTGCCCTCAACAGCTGCAAAGAAATTCCTAGATATATTTTACTATTATCATTTTTTAATTAAAAAAATTTTTTTTTATTTTTAAGTTCTTTATTACTCCTTTAATTTTCATTTTTAAAACCTACTATTACCTTGCAAAAAAAAGCAAATTTCATAATTTTTTAAGAATATTTGTGCTTTTGTTTTGTTTTTTTAATATCATATTTTTGAGAGTCTAACCTCTACTCTAAATTTTTAATCTTTACTTTTTGGTATTTGTTATCTATTCTGTACCTTTAAGAATCCAATCTTCAGTACCCATTTTTACTTAGGAGTGTGATTACTGGCTTGATTGCTCTCTCCCCTTTTGATTCTCCTTTTTCTCCCCCAGGTCACCTCTATCTCCTCCCTCCCCCTTCTCTTCTCTACTTAACTCTGTGAATCTCTTTGGGTGTTCGGGCTGGGGAGAACACTTAGGGAACTGACCACAGGTTAGACTGGTCTCTCTCCTTTTGATTCCCCCTCCTCTCCTTCTGGTCACCTCTATCTCCTTCCTCCTCCTTCTCCTCTCTATGGAACTCCATGAACCTCTCTGAATGTTCCAGACTGTGGACAACTAATAGGGAAGTGATTATTGGCTAGATTGCTCTCTCCCCTTTTGATTCCCACCCTCTTCTTCTCCTGGTCACTTCTATCTCCCTCCTCCCTCTTCTCTTCTCTATGTAACTCTGTGAACCTCCCTGGGTGTCCCTCATTGTGGATAATCTTTTCACCATTAACCTAGATGTTTTATCATCAGTGCTGTGTGGATGGAGAAGTCTTTTCTTTCTTTTTTCTTTTTTTTTTTACATTCTACTTGGATCATTTTATTAGTTTTACTTTGGCCACCTGATGAGAAAAGCTGACTCACTGGAAAAGACTCTGATGCTGGGAAAGACTGAGGGAAGGAGGAGAAGGGGACGACAGAGGACGAGATGGTTGGAAGGCATCACCGACTCAATGGACATGAACTTTGGCAAACTCCGGGAGCTGGTGAAAGACAGGGAAGCCTGGAGTGCTGCAGTCCATAAGGTTGTAAAGAGTCGGACACGACTGAGCGACTGAACAACAACAAAGAATTAAGGGACAGATTCACAAATTTAAAAAGAAAAAAAAAAAAAAAAAAGGATGCGTCTTCCCATCCCTTGAGAGACCCGGGTCAGACACAGATCTAGGAGAAAGGGCTGCCTCTTCTGAGCACTCTTGCATTTCAGAAGCACACCTCCAGGCTCCCTGCTTCCTCTGGGCGGCCGGGGGGCGACAGGCAGGGACCAGGCCCGCGCTCACCTTGCCGTCGCTCTTCCTGCGGATCTTCTGGCAGCGGCCGTAGGAGCCCGTGCCAATGGTGTACAGCACCTCGTAGTCCTCCACCCGAGTCGGCACGGCGGGGCCCGCGCAGGACGCCTGCAGGCCGTACCGTCTCCTCGGAGGTGCAGCCACCGACCCACAAACCTCCAGCCCCGGTGCCCCGGATGGAGAAGTCTTGGGGCTACTGTAAGAATAAGACTGAAAGATGGAGGCAGGAGGCTTAAATCCAAAACTTGAGAACACCAGAAAACTCCTGACTCCAGTGAACATTAATCAACAAGAGCTCATCCAAAAGCCTCCATACCTACACTGAAACCAACTTCCATCCAAGAGCCAACAAATTTCAGAGCAAGACATACCAAGCTAATTCTCCAACAACGCAGGAACATAACCCTGAGCACAAAAATACAGGTGGCCAAAAGTCATACCAAACCTATAGATACCTCAAAACTCTCTACTGGACATTTCATTGCACTCCAGAGAGAAGAGATCCAGCTCCACCCAGCAGAACACTGATGCAAGCTTCCCTAAGCAGGAAACCTTGACAAGTCACTCGTCCAACCCCACCCACAGGGAGGAACCTCCACAATAAAGAGGAACCACAAACTTGCAGCATAGAGAAAGGCCACCCCAAACACAGCAACCTAAACAAGATGAAAAGGCAGAGAAATATTCAGCAGGTAAAGGAACATGATAAAAGCCCACTAAACAAAACAGGAGGAGATGAGTCTACCTGAAAAAGAATTCAGAATAATGATAATAAAAATGATCCAAAATCTTGAAAACAAAATGGAGTTTCAGATAAATAGTCTGGAGATAAGGATTGAGAAGATGCAAGAAAAGTTTAACAAGGACCTATAAGGAATAAAAAAGTCAATCAATAATGACTAAAGGAACAACTGAGATCAAAAGCACTCTGGAGGGAACCAACAGGAGAATAACTGAAGCAGAAGATAGGATAAGTGAGGTGGAAGAAAGAATTATGGAAATAAATGAAGCAGAGGGGAAAAAAGAATCAAAAGAAATGAGGGCAACCTCAGAGACCTCTGGGACAATGTTAAACACCCCAACATTCGAATCATAGGAGTCCCAGAAGAAGAAGACAAAAAGAAAGGACATGAGAAAAATACTTGAGGAGATAATAGTTGAAAACTTCCCTAAAATGGGGAAGGAAATAGCTGCCCAGGTCCAAGAAATCCAGAGAGTCCCAAACAGGATAAACCCAAGGCGAAATGCCCCAAGATACATATTAATCAAATTAATGAAGATCAAACACAAAGAACAAATATTAAAAGCAGCAAGGGAAAAACAACAAATAACTCACGAGGGGATTCCCATAAGGATAACAGCTGATCTTTCAATAGAAGCTCTTCAGGCCAGAAGGGAATGGTAGAACATACTTAAAGTGATGAAAGAGAAAAACCTACAACCCAGATTACTGTACACAGCAAGGATCTCATTCAAATATGAAGGAGAAATCAAAAGCTTTACAGACAAGCAAAAGCTCAGAGAATTCAGCACCACCAAACCAGCTCTTCAACAAATACTAAAGGATCTTCTCTAGACAGGAAACACAGAAAGGCTGTATAAATGCGGACCCAAAACAACAAAGTAAATGACAACGGGTCCATACCTATCAATAATTACCTTAAATGTAAATGGGTTGAATGCCCCAACCAAAAGACAAAGCTGGCTGAATGGATACAAAAGCAAGACCCCTATATATGCTGTCTACAAGAGACCTACCTCAAAACAAGAGACACATACAGACTGAAAGTGAAGTGCTGGAAAAAAATATTTCACACAAACGGAGACCAAAAGAAAGCAGGAGTCACAATACTCATATCAGATAAAATAGACTTTAAAATAAAGGCTGTGAAAAGAGACAAAGAAGGACATACATATGATCAAAGGATCAATCCAAGAAGAAGATATAAAAATTATAAATATATACACACCCAACATAGGAGGACAGCAATATGTAAGGTAAATGATAACAAGAATGAAAGGGGAAATTGACAATAAAACAACAATAGTGGGAGACTTTAACACCCCACTCACACCTATGGATAGATCAACTAAACAGAAAATTAACAAAGAAACACAAACTTTAAATGATACAATGGACCAGTTAGACCTAATTGATATCTGTAGGACATTTCACCCTAAACAATGAATTTCACCTTTTTCTCAAGTGCACACAGAACCTTCTCCAGGATAGATCACATCCTGGGCCATAAATCTAGCCTTGGTAAATTCAAAAATATTGAAATCATCTGAAGCATCTTTTCTGATCACAATGCAGTAAGATTAGATGTCAACTACAGGAAAAAAACTATTAAAAATACAAACATATGGAGGCTAAACAACACACTTCTGAATAACCAACAAATCACAGAAGAAATAAAAAAAGAAATCAAACTATGCATAGAAATGAATGAAAATGAAAACACAACAACCCAAAACCTATGAGACTCAATAAAAGCAGTGTAAGGGAAAGGTTCATAGCAAGACAAGCCTACCTCAAGAAACAAGAGAGAAATCAAATAACTAACTGAACTGTACACCTAAAGCAACTAGAAAAAGAAGAAATGAAGCACCCTGGGGTTAGTAGAAGGAAAGAAATCATAAAAATTAGGACAGAAATAAATGCAAAAAAAAAAAAAAACAAAGGAGACCATAGTCAAAATCAAGAAAGCTAAAAGCTGGTTCTTCGAGAAGATAAATAAAATAGACAAACCATTAGCGAAACTCATCAAAAAAAAAGAAAAAGAAAAAAAAAAAGGCGGGGTGGGGGAGAGGAATCAAATCAACAAAATCAGAAATGAAAATGGAGAAATCACAACAGACAACACAGAAATACAAAGGATCATGAGACTACTATCAGCAACCATATGCCAATAAAATGGACAACTTGGAAGAAGTGGACAAATTCTTAGAAAAGTACAACTTTCCAAAACTGAACCAGGAAGAAATAGAAAATCTTAACAGACCCATCACAAGCACAGAAATAGAAACTGTAATCAGAAATCTTCCAACAAACAAAAGCCCAGGACCAGATGGCTTCACAGCTGAATTCTACCAAAAATTTAGAGAAGGGCTAACACCTATCTTACTCAAACTCTTCCAGAAAATTGCAGAGGATGGTAAACTTCCAAACTCATTCTATGAGACCACCATCACCCTGATACCAAAACCAAAGATGCCACAAAAAAAGAAAAGTGCAGGCCAATATCACTGATGAACATAGATGCAAAAATCCTTAACAAAATTCTAGCAAACAGAATACAACAACATATTAAAAAGATCATACATTATGACCAAGTGGGCTTCATCCCAGGGATGCAAGGATTCTTCAATATTCGCCAATCAATGTGATACACCACATTAACAAATTGAAAGATAAAAACCGTATGATTATCTCAAAAGATGCAGAGAAAGCCTTTGACAAAATTCAACATCCATTTATGATTTAAAAAAAAAAAAAACCCAGAAAGCAGACATAGAAGGAACATACCTCAACATAATAAAAGCCATATATGATAAACCCACAGCAAACATTATCCTCAATGGTGAAACACTGAAAGCATTTCCCCTAAAGTCAGGAATAAGACAAGGATGCCCACTCTCACCACTATTATTCAACATCGTTTTGGAAGTTTTAGCCACAGCAAATAGAGAAGAAAAAGAAATGAAAGGAATCCAGATTGGAAAAGAAGAAGTAAAACTCTCACTGTTTGCAGATGACATGATCCTCTACATAGAAAACCCTAAAGACTCCACCAGAAAATTACTAGAGCTAATCAATGAATAAAATTGCAGGATATAAAATTAACACACAGAAATCCCTTGCATTCCTATTCACTAATAGTGAGAAAACAGAAAGAGAAGTTAAGGAAACAATTCCATTCACCACTGCAACAAAAAGAATAAAATACTTAGAAATAAATCTACCTAAAGAAACAAAAGACCTGTATATAAAAAACTATAAAACACTGGTGAAAGAAATCAAAGAGGACACAAATAGATGGAGAAATACACCATGTTCATGGATCACAAGAATCAACATAGTGAAAATGACTATACTACCCAAAAATTCAATGCAATCCCTATCAAGCTACCAACAGTATTTTTCACAGAACTAGAACAAATAATTTCACAATTTGTATGGAAATACAAAAAATAGCCAAATAGCCAAAGCAATCTTGAGAAAGAAGAATGGAACTGGAGGAATCAACCTGCCTGACTTCAGGCTGTACTACAAAGCAACAGTCATCAAGACAGTATGGTACTGGCACAAAGACAGAAATATAGATCAACGGAACAGAATAGAAAGCCCAGAGATAAATCCACATACCTATGGACACCTTATCTTTGAGAAAAGAGGCAAGGATATACAATGCAGAAAAGAAAATCTCTTTAACAAGTGGTGCTGGGAAAACTGGTCAACCACTTATAAAAGAATGAAACTAGAACACTTTCTAACACCATACACAAAAATAAACTCAAAATGGATTAAAGATCTAAATGTAAGAACAGAAACTATAAAACTCCTAGAGGAAAATACAGGCAAAACACTCTCTGATGTAAATCACAGCAGGATACTCTATGACCCACCTCCCAGAGTAATGGAAATAAAAGCAAAAATAAACAAATAGGACCTAATTAAACTTAAAGGCTTTTGCACAACAAAGGAAACTATAAGCAAGGTGAAAAGGTAGCCCTCAGAATGGGAGAAATTAATAGCAAATGAAGCAACTGTCAAATAATTAATCTCAAAAATATACAAGCAACTCCTGCAGCTCAATTCCAGAAAAAACGTGACCCAATGAAAAAGTGGGCCAAACAACTAAACAGACATTTCTCCAAAGAAGACATATAGATAGCTAAAAACACAAGAAAAGATGCTCAACATCACTCATTATCAGAGAAATGAAAATCAAAACCACAATGAGGTATCATTTCACGCAGGTCAGAATGGATGCTATCAAGAAATCTACAAACAATAAATGCTGGAGAGGGTGCAGAGAAAAAGGAACCTTCTTACACTGTTGGTGGGAATGTAAACTAGTACAGCCACTATGGAGAACAGTGTGGAGATTCCTCAAAAAACTGGAAATAGAACTGTCATATGACCCAGCAATCCCACTGCTGGGCACACACACTGAGGAAACCAGAATGGAAAGAGACACGTGTTCCCCAATGTTCATCGCAGCACTGTTTACAATAGCTAGGACATGGAAGCAACCTAGATGCCCATCAGCAGACGAATGGATAAGGAAGCTGTGGTACATATACACAATCGAGTATTACTCAGCCATTAAAAAGAATGCATTTGAATCAGTTCTAATGAGGTGGATGAAACTGGAGCCTATTATACAGAGTGAAGTAAGTCAGAAAGAAAAACACCAATATAGTATATTAATGCATATATATGGAATTTAGAAAGATGGTAATGATGACCCTATATGCGAGATAGCAAAAGAGACACAGATGTAAAGAAGAGACTTTCGGACTCTGTGGGAGAAGGTGAGGGTGGGATGATTTGAGAGAATAGCATTGAAACATGTATATTATCATATGTTAAACAGATTGCCAGTTCAGTTTCGATGCATGAGACAGGACGCTCAGGGCTGGTGCACTGGGATGACCCTAAGGGATGGGATGGGGAGGGAGGTGGGAGGGGGGATCAGGATGGGGAACACATGTATACCCATGGCTGATTCATGTGAATGTACAGCAAAAACCACCACAATATTTTAAAGTAATTAGCCTCCAATAAAAATAAATAAAAATTTTTTTTAAATGGTACTAACATACTGCACTCCTTCCAACCATGTATCTCTGGGAAGCTCTACTTTCTTCAATATACTTTAACCAGAACAATGAGGCCCAATAGACTGAATGCAAAAGTAGACATGAGAATCCAATTTTCATTAAACTCAATGTTAAAGAGCTCTGCAAAAAATGTAAAACAATGTTTTTTTCTTTATTTTTATGGTTTGGGAAAAGTGTTATTTTTTATGAAAACGAATGTTTATGCACTTATTATTGCTACTTTAAATTTTTCCCCGTTTTAACTTTCAGCAAATAAGTACCATTAAGAAAAATCTATAGGGAGGGAAAAGGGCTGGGGTTGGGAGAGAAAGGAAGAGGAAGGGAGGGGAGGATGTTACAGAAAAGAAAGGAGCTGAAATCTTTTCAGGATCCTCAAAATGTTTATAAGCATAAGTTGTCCTGAGAAAAGGTCTGAGAATCACTGAAGAATACATGTGCATTTTCACCCAAAAGTACTAGTATCACAGTCATTGTTGAGCAATACAGCACTAATAAAGCTGGTGTAGACTGTGTTCTCACAGTCAAGCAAGAATAAACTACTTTCCTCAACTAACGAGTAATACTAAAGCAAAAACAACACAACAAAATACTGCAAGAAGGCCTTTTCTCCCTTTTCTTTCATTAAGGTCTGCAAGGTTTGCCAGCTACAGCAGGGAAAAAAAAATTCTATGCCAACAACACTTGGTTATCTTTTTTCTTGGTGAGCCTCTTACCTAACAGCAGAAATCTAGATTCCTAAACTACTTTGTTCACAGAAACACGCCCATTACTCTGTAGGAAGTACAGTAGAGTTAAGAAAATCATGCCCCTAAACACAGAGCAGCTCCTTAAATCTACATCAGTTCTTCTAGATTCACAGAAGCAGGCTACAATACAGCTCCAGACACCATGTTATCAGGAATGTTCTGAATATAGAAACATAAGCTGAAAACACTGCTATCATACAAGTTGCACCTTCAATAGTTGCTTTGAAAGTTTTCAATCGCTACATCACCAAAATAACAATCAGTTGTTTTATTCTATAGAACCTGCCTGCCTACAGACCAAGCACCAAACTCCTGGATCATATATGCACAATATCCCAAACCTGTTGCTTTTTAGTAGTATTAAAAATAAGCTTATACCTAGGAAACCAAGCTTTGCCTCCAACTTTGAATATTTCTGAAATAAAAAAGCTCTTGGAAAAGGGCAGTGGGAATAGATATGCATACAGAACTCAAGAAGAAATAAAAGTTAAACCACAGTATCTGATCTATACATGTGACAGCTGGGTACTGAAAGGTCAACCCCAACTTGTGCCTCTATAGTTACTTGCAGATAAATCACAGTAAGAAGCCCCTCACAGGCAGCCTGCTTACAGCTTCCCTCAATCTTCCAACATGTTTTCAATACTTCTCCAAAATGATCCTCTCCCCACCTACTATTCAGGTCATACTCATTGTGATAATGTGATATATAAAGAAACATATATTCAGTCTTTGTCCTGGTTTCTGGCATATAGTTTCTAAAACCCTTGGAATATTCTGAATCATATGGCTAAGAGGAACAGCACTGGTTAAAATACCTGGTCTTAGTCCCTAGTTCCTGACACAAGAGCTTCTAAGACCTTTGGAAACACAGAACTGAAAAGTGTCTTCTACCTGCTAATGAGATAACAGGAGGCACCTAGGTAGTTTCAAGATGAAGGCTAGTCACCAGAAAGACCAATGCATGACTAGAGTCAATTCAAGACTACAGCGTTACCGCTTTAGCCCCACATCAAGGGAGGGGCTGGAGACTCAGTCAATCGCCAATAGACCCTGATGGAATCAATCACATAAACATAACAAAGCATCCACAAAAACCCGAAAGCAACAGGGTTTAGACAGAGCCCAGGGTCAATGTACATGCAGAGGGAACACAAGTTCTGCAGATACCTACCCACTTTCTACCTTGCCCTGTTCATCCCTTCTTTTTGGCTGTTTTCCTGACTTCTATGAGCCACTCTAGCAAATTATCAAACCTGAGTAGGGAGTTGTAGGAAGCCCCCAGACTTTATAACCAATAGACTATAAAGTGTAAGGTGTATCAGGTGAAAGGACTTACAATTGGCATCTGAAGTGGGGACAACCCATGAGACTGGACTGAGTCCTTAATCTGTGAGGTGCTATGCTAACTGAGTGGTTAGTGTCAGAAAGAAATTAAATTGTAGGACATCCACCTGATAGCTAGTGACTTGCCTGGTTTGAGAATAGTAAGCCACATCTTTGCTGTCAGAAGTATTCACTTGCAGGATCCACCCTCTTCTCAAGACCATGAAAATTCCACTTTTCTAAAGATCAGTCAGTCTCAAGGGATAACTAAAACTGTGTCTTGTCCATATGTAACTATGAAGTCTGAAAGTCAGTAGTACATCCCAAGCTGACCCAGAGACTCCACAGCACTAACAAAGATGCATGTGTGCTAAGCTGCTTCATTCTTGTCTGACTCTGTGTGACCTGATGGACTGTAGCCTGCCAGGCTCCTCTGTGCATGGGATTCTCCAGGCAAGAATACTAGAGTGGGCTGCCATGCTCTTCTTCTGGGGATCTTCTTGACCCAGGGATTGAACCTACATCTCTTACATCTCCTGCATTGACAGGTGGGTTCTTTACCACTAGTACCACCTGGGAAGCCCAACAAAGGTGCTACAGGGGAAATATTCAATCCTCCAGAGCATATGAAGAGGAAGAGGAGGTTCCCAGAAAGTTGGGAGCTCAGGGAATTTCCGAAAACTTTCTGGGAGACTTTCCTGGTGGTCCAGTGGTTTAAAGTCCACCTTCCAATGCAGAGGACATGGGTTTGATCTTTGGTTGGGGAACTAAGATCCCACATGCCGCTAGGCAAGGAAGCCCATGCTCCGCAACTACTGAGCCCGTACACTCTCGAGCCTGTGCTCCATAAAAAGAGGAGCCACCGCATTCTCAGCAACTAGAGAAAGCCTGCATACCACAACGAAGGCCCAGTGCAGCCAAAAAAAAAAAAACTGTTTCTGAAAAGAAAGTCAGGCTTGCTGCAATGTACTTTACGATCTTAAAATGTTCAGAGAATCTTCTTAAGATTTCTACTTATACTAATATGAAGGCATACCCCACTGTTTAGACAGCAACTTTCTCCTTCAATTAATAAAACTGCCCAAAGGGCAGTGAGAGCCTGACTAAGAAGTGACCTCAGGGATTATTATAGATGTACACTTTAAAGTTTAATGATTAAGTGTTTATTTCTTTTACTTTCTGTATAAAGCACTTTACACTGCTTATCATATAAAAGCATATGTGAGTTTTTTAAAAGCTTATATAAGATTGAAACTATAAAATATTTTAATATATTAGTTTAAGTGATCACAAAATTAAATCTATTGCAAATATTGTACAGTTAAAGTAATAAATTAGAAAAGAAATGTAATCAAGACTCTGACTTTGTGGCCTACAACAGCTGATATTCAACTATTCTCAGTTAGGCTTGGCTACAAGAGTAGCTGTCTGATCCAAAAAATTAAATTACCACAGTGTTTCACTCATGTAATCTATGCAGTCTTAATGTCTGGCTTTAAGTCTAAACCTCAATTTCTTCATCTGCAATATATGAGCAACCAGCAGTACAGCAGCTGCTCATCAGTAGCGAGACCTAGGCCTTCCAGATTATAGTTCCTTTCGCTTTAGGTCTCCAGAAAATTTCTGCAAAGATCATGCAGTAAATTACTTAAAAATGTCTGCCTAAAAACTTAACTTTTAACATGACAAGACAGGTTGGAACAGAAACAGCCAATCTATACACACACCCAGTTATCTTTTATATAAAAACATTTCAAGATTTATCCTTTCAGGAGGAAAAAAAGACTTTATTCTCCCATTCTGTCAAAAACATGACTGAGTATCTTTATGATAGTAAAAAAGATTAATGTCTTGTACAAAAGTATTCAAAAGAAAGTGCTCATTTAAAAATATGTAAATAAAATTATGGCATGACCATATTATGCCAGCACGGAAAAGGTGCTTTTGAAGAATATTAATGGATATGATATAATATGAATATATACACTGTAACATATAATATTAAGTGATATAAGCATTATATTAACAGATGAAAACTCAGCACACAAAACTGAATATTGGGGATGATGTCAGTTCTGTAAGAAATATGTTTAAAAATCTGGAATAAAAGAAAAGGAAGATAAGTTTTTACAGTTATAAAAATATGCAGTTTTTAAAGCTGAAAAAATACTGCAGTCAGAAAAATGTTAGGTAGGTCCTATGAACTGGGGGAAACCTTAGTTTAAAAGCAGACATATGTCTGTTGACTCGGGCCTGGTGCACTGGGAAGACCCAGAGCGATCGGGTGGAGAGGGAGGTGGGAGGGGGGACCGGGATGGGGAATACATGTAAATCCATGGCTAATTCATTTCAATGTATGACAAAAACTACTGTAATGATGTAAAGTAATTAGCCTCCAACTAATAAAAATAAATGGGAAAAAAAAAAAAAGCAGACATATGTTGGAGTTAACTCTCTCCACAGTACAGTCTTTCTGAACAACTTTTGCTTAGTAAGTGCAACTGGAGTTCTCAGCAGAAAAACATTTGGGCCACTGTGGAAAGGCCAGGACTTGCTGACAGGACCCAGCAGATGGGAAAAGCCATTGACACAGCTCCAGCACAATTTCCCTCTATGAGTCCCCACAATGATTCTGCTGCTGGGGTTTTGCTCCAATGATGTGTTTTGGCTCATACGGCACTATTCTCTGCTATGAAGAACACGACAGCATCTGTTATCTTTCAGGTACTTGAGCAAAATCTCAGTCCTGGGAGGCATTATATACGGTTTCAGATGTCCTGGAGGAAATTGAGGGAGAAAGGGGTGAAAGGAGAGGAACCAAGCATGAATGAGCCAAGAAATTCAAAGTTAGAAACTATTGCTCCCATACAAACTATTGTAAAATTTGAGTGCAAACCATATTCGATGATTTTATGAATTGCTAAACTTCAAAGGTTTCTGAAGTTGTGTTCAAAAGTACAAAATAGAAAAAAAATTACAAGTCTTTTAGGTCTAATTTTACTGGGAAGAGATGACATTATGGGAAATTTAATTCCGTATTACAGTACCCGAAAAATGCTAATGTAATACGGTATAACACAGAATTCCACTGTTTAAGGCCTAAAGCACTTAAATGAGGAAACAGTTTTACTCTTTGTGCATACCCTTACAATAACTAAGATGTCAAAATAATTTCAAAAGGATACATCCCAACCCATTCAATACACTACTTTAAACAGCCATAATATTCCAAAGCACACTCCTTCAAAACTCCTAATACACGAAAGTACTCTGATACTTACAGCACACTTTCCAATCTTGAAAATACTTGTCAATGATACTTACTGTACCTCTGGGGAGGTAGGTTTCAAGGAGAACTTTGGCATTACCACCATTACTTAAATTTCTGAAAGAACACTAGCTCATATTTCATATATGCATATATTCTCACAACACAGATAGATAACAAGGAGCACTGTGAATGATCTAATCCATCAATAAAGACGGTTGGTTCTTATCAGAAAAATTTATATGTGTTCACTTCAACTTCTTTTATCAGTACTGGGGCTATTATTGGAGGGTTGCTAGTGTGATAATGTAGAAAGAGTGCAAATTTGGGGATCAAGCAGAATTTAAAGCCTGTTTTCTACCAGTTGCCAGCCTTGTGACCTTAGGAAGTGAATTAGTGTCTCTGAGCTTCAGTTTCCTCATCAGAAAAAAATGGTAACACTACCTATCTTAAATAATTATAAATAATAATTGCTAATAATGTACATAATAGAAATTAGCATACTCAATTATCATATCATGGTGAGAATGTTGTTGTTCAGTTGCTCAGTCATGTCCAATTCTTTGCAACTCCATGGACTGCAGCATGCCAGGCTTCCCTGTCCTTCATCATCTCCCGGAGCTTGCTCATGTCCACTGAGTCAGTGATGCCATCCAACCATCTTGTCCTCTGTCATCCCCTTTTCCTCCTGCCTTCAATCTTTCCCAACATCAGGGTCTTTTCTAATGAGTTAGCTCTTCACATCAGATGACCAAGGTATTAGAGTTTCAGCTTCAGCTTGAGTTCTTCCAATGAATATTCAGGTCTGATTTCCTTTAGGATTCACTGGTTTGATCTCCTTGCAGTCCAAGGGACTCAAGAGTTTTCTCCAACACCACAGTTCAAAAGCATCAGTTCTTCGGCGCTCAGCCTTCTTTATGGTCCAACTCTCACATCCACACATGACTACTGGAAAAACCATAGCTTTGACTATATGGACCTTTGTTGACGAAGTAATGTCTCTGATTTTTAATATGCTGTCTAGGTGTGTCATTGCTTTTCTCCCAAGGAGCAAGCGTCACCATCTTGGCTTTCATGGCTTTCATGGCTTTAGTCACCATCTGCAGTGATTCTGGAGCCCAAGAAAATTAAGTCTCTCACTGTTTCCTGTTCCCTCATCTGTTTGCCATGAAGTAATGGGACTGGATGCCATGATCTTAGTTTTTTGAATGTTGAGTTTTAAGCCAGCTATTTCACTCTTCTCTTTTACCCTCATCAAGAGGCTCTTTAGTTCCTCTTTGCTTTCTGCCATAAGGATGGTGTCATCTGCATATCTGAGGTTATTGATATTTTGAAAACTCCTTTTAAGAAAGCTTTCATATCTTTGTAAAACTAGCAGCCAACATGGCACCAAAAGGAATTTATTCCAAGCATCAAATAAAAGATAGGTGAAAGAGAGTATGTGAAACTCACTGTGGCAATATGACAGATGCTAGAGATAACAAAAATAAACAGTCCCTTGCCTCCAAGGAGTTCAAAACTTCCCATGGGTGAAAGGTCTGGTTTCTTAAACTATTTCATTAACAACACCTGTATTAGAAACTTTAAAAATGGTCAAAACAAAATCACTAAGCAAAGAACAACTAGCATATGTTGCAGTTTACCTGCCAATACATAAAGAAAATTTAGAAATTAAAAAGTTTCTCTTGGCTAAAAGCCAACATCGGTCATCTATATTAAGCACAGCAGAATCCCTGGACATTTTAACCCAAGAACTAACGGGGTATCACCTGGCAGATCACACAAAACAGTTGCTAAGGAGACAAAGAACTTTGTGCAGAGCAGCTACAACGCCAGAAACTAGAAAAACAGGGCATGGACTACCCAAGAGGACGTTTGGAAACAAGAAGAGGACAAGGTAGCAAGCATTCACTCTGTAGTTCAATGTCCAAAGCCATCAGCTTTGGCTCTTCTTGCTGTTCCTCAAATATGCCACACTAACTGCCTTCCTTGGGGCCTTTGTACTCCCAAGAAGATTCTTAGTCCAGATCCTTGGTTAACTCACTTAAAGGTATTATAAAGTATGTTTCCTCAAAGAAAGACCTTAAGAACTATAAAAACAGTTGAATAACACTCAAAATGTTCATAGAGCATCACAAACCTTTTTGCCTTTGATTTCTACTTTTCTATCAGCAAAACAAAAAATCCTACACTTTTCAATCTTGAGAATGTTTACCCATAACAAAACCAAACCAAACATCAACAGTAAAACAATGGAACATCAGTGTAGAATTAAGAGGCCCATATGATATGTGCTTAGAAAAAAGCCACCTCAACATTTCCCTAAAGCTGGAAACAGAACCAGAAAAAAGAAAATGAATAGAACACTGCCATACAGAATTTTTTTTTTTTCTTTTTGCCATACAGAATTTAAATGATGATAAAGTGACCCACTTTCTAACAACTCACTGGGAACCTTACACATATTACTTAACAACCCTCTCAGCAGTGAAAACTCTTTTTTCTAAAATGCATGACAATGGTCCCCAAATGTCAGCCTGCAGAACTGACAGCCCACAATAGTCAGAGACAAAACAAAGCAAATGAAAATCATAAGTAATTACAAAATTAAATTTTTAGAGCTACATTAATTTTATAAACATCATGCTTGTTCTCAATATTCATAGTTTCATAAGCAAAAAAAAGATGAAACTAAAAATGCAGAAAATGTAGAACAAAATACAGGATAATTCAGTGGCCTGTATCATTAAGACATCATTGTCTCCAAGGAAAGGGGGTTGTGTACAAGTTTAAGGAAACAAAAAGTTATATATGAAGATACATGAAAATCAAATATCAGCAATTTCATACATTTCAACCTAATATAATAACTCATTTTTCTAAAGATGGGAATGAACCACACAATTATACTATCAAAGGCTGTTCCTCAGATATTTTCTACAAGACTTTAAGAGTAACAAGGCACACATGAATTCAAATAAATTAGCCTTGACTATCATTTTACAATACTAATGCTCTCAGCACTTACAGACACCTGATCATTAGATTTCAATAACAAACAGTTTCAAGATTGACTCTGAGAAGTACAGAAAACAACCATGTAACATAAGTTAAAAAGCCAGCATGGTTTTGTCTAATTCAATCAAACCCTTACCAAGCCACTAGCATAATAAGGGCAAGGTGTTTTTTACTTTTATTCCCTATACTGCAGAAAAAGTCAGGGCCCTTGGGACTCCAGTGGAATTCACTAACAGAGAAATCAAGTAATACAGAGGACGCCCATATATTACACAGCTGAGTGCTAGATAAAATATCCATTAAATCTGAGTGCCAACAATATCTACTGTTTTATGTCCACATAATGCAGAAAACACTCGCTGTGACCTAGGAACAAACATCCCAAGACAACCTGCTTAAAAATCTGATGAAGCTGCTGTTTTATTGCTTAAACAGACAGAAATATAACTATGCTTATTATGAAAGTATAGCATTACCTCAAGCTAATAAGAACTGATGGAACAAGGAAGAGATCATTATGTATAAATTAATAACTGGAGCATGACATGCAACAATCATAAAACAGCATTTGTTTTTCAAAACTAGCAGAGAAAAAGATTTCTTTTTACAGAGCGGAAACACTGTTGGTAAGGAATACTCTTACACTGCACTATTTGCTTTTCCATGAAAGCACAGCATGAAACAAGGGGACTACACAGTATCCTCCCCATTTTTTATATATTATAGTATATATATTAGAATGCTGGACCTTATAGTTGACTTAAAATATTATGTTGGTTTCTTCCTATTATATTTTGATAGAATTAAAGAACTTTAGAGTTTGAATGAAACTCTGGGATCACTAATCCAACGATTTCATCATATATATGGGTAAACATAGGATGAGCCTTAGGTTACATGACTTAGTTCTCCATGGTCATACACTCATTAACAGCCAGAAAGACTAGAAAGCAGATCCCAGATTGCTAACCATAAACAAAGTCAGGTATTATGTGGCAAAGCAAACAAATTAACATTTCTGGTATTAAAACTAATTTTAATTTAATCTGATACTTAACATTTTAAAAATGTGAATCAATAAAAGACATCATTATTTTGGTCAATATATCCACTTAAATCTTTGAAATAATTTTTTTTTAACAAAATGAAGATTGGCAAGCTTATACTGGGGGTTTCCCTGTGGCACAGTCAGTAAAGAATCTGCCTGCAATGCAGGATACTGCCTGCAATGCAAGAGATACAGGTTCGATCCCTGGGTCAGCAAGATTCTCTGGAGGAGGAAATGGCAACCCACAGGGCTTCCCTTGTGGTTTAGCTGGTAAAGAATCTGCCTGCAAGGTGGGAGACCTGGGTTTGATCTCTGGGTTGGGAAGATCCCCTGGAGAAGGGAAAGGCTACCAACTCCAGTATTCTGGCCTGGAGAATTCCATGGACTGTATAGTCCATGGCGTTGCAAAGAGTCGGACATGATTGAGCGGCTTTCACTTTCACACCAGTATTCTTGCCTAGGAAATCCCACGAACAAAGGAGCCTGGTGGGCTACAGTCCATGGGGTCCCAAGAGTCAGACACGACTTAGTGACTAAACCACCACCAAACCTATACTAATGTTCTTAGAAACCAGGGAGTTACAGCATGCCAGGGGCAGAAGGGCATAATCTTCTTCCAAAATATCTGTCTGCCAAAGATAAAGCATGACAGCCAATTCTAAATAATGTTCCTTATTTGACAGACAATTGCAAAGCGCCCAAAGGCTAGCTTTCACACCAACAGTACTAACAGTTACTGTATGACACAGTGTGAAGTTCATAAAATATCCAGGAAATATCGGGATACCTCAGAAAAAGATAAAAATCTCAAAGTGAAAACATGTTCTTGGGAAAACATGTTGAGGACCACTTTATCATTCAATTGCATTATAAACACAAGTGTTTTCACAAAATGAGTGTGAAACCAAAAAACATTTGAGGAAGTAATCAGATTTTGTCAGATGTGAGTTCCTGAGATTTTCCTTACTTAAATGTACTTAAATGTACACATTTTATTCTTCACAATAACTGAAATCTAGCTTAAATGTGTTACATTATGGTCAAAATCAAGAATAATCTTAATTAATGCAGCAGTTTCCACCTCTTCCAACTCTATATTTAAATGTTTAATCCATTACTAAATGAATTATAATATTAACATAGGCTGTCCAAAAAAATTAATTGCTGTAACACTGCCTGAAATACACTTTTAATCTAACCCTCAAGGCATGCAGACAATACAGAGATGGAGATCAGGATCTAAGCCGTCTTTAATTTCAAAGAGATCCTTAACAACTCATTACAGTACTGCAGTGCTGAACTGATGATTTAGGAAGAGTCATCCAGACAGTTCAGATTAGAGAAATTCAGAGCCACAACCAGGGTTTTAATCTGAATCTTGTCAGTATTCAAATGTGTAGGTGGGGTCACCTCTGCACTGGGCAAATACAGTATAGATGGGTATCTGCATCTTTCAATCTTTCTGTATAAAACTACAGTTGAAGAGTTACAAATAAAAATTTGTCCAAGGGTGATGAGCTCAACATATCACCATGTTACTTCAGGATATCTGAAATATCAAAAATCCATTCATGTACCTGTAGGTTAAAAGCCCTAATTACTTAAAGCCAAGGCTCATATTTTACACAAAAGGAAATTGAGGCCAGAGAGAAGACTTGAAAGAAGTTAAAAAAAACTTCTAGGGGACAAAGCCAGGGCCCCAGTCAGCATCTACTGTCTTTCAGTCGGCTAAACTTCTCAGAGTGGGCTCAAAAGATTTTGTAATTGTTTCTGCTTTTGATGCTCTAGAGGCATATTTGCTTTAAATTTCTGATTGGAATAAGAGGCATAAATATGACAGTAGTCCTATGTTAAGAAGTGTTAGGGTACCTTTCTTTCTCTTATCCTATCCTCTTTCCCCACCCAAGCCAAGAACCAGGTAGCAGGATCTCTTGTCCTCTGCCTGGGGCCATGGTGAGTTTTGGTTTTTAGTTTTTCCCTAGTACACCCTTCACTAAGGGCTTAGGCTTTTAAGAGTCCAGTTTTATGTGTCTAGAGGAGCCTATGAGGTCTTAGCTCTGACTTCCCAGCCTCCACTCTAGTCCTGGCATATTGCCCCCAAACAGTGCAACATTCACTCTCTCCTACCCACCAGAATGTCCTTTCACCCTGAATCCCCTCCGGATTCCCCTCATTTCTTGAAAGCTCAGATATCACCCTCCTCCTCCTCCTCCTCCTAATCATATTACAATGAGGATAACAAACATATCATGTGCCAGACACATGAGCGCCTTGTCCATGTTCTTTTAACCCTCCCAAGCGCTCCGTGTGGGAGGTGCAGTGGTAACCCCTCCTGGTAAGCACAGGCCCCGAAGCGTGGAGGGTCACGCAGCTAACCCAACACTAGAGTCAGTTGACTATGAGCACACACAGGGAGAAAGACAACCCTTCACGTGATTTTGCCTCTCTGTGCAAGTAAAGAGATAGACGGCCTAATTTATCAATTACTTCTGAGTGTTATATAACTGGTGAATTATCTGGTAATCCAGTTCATCACGTTCATATTCTATCTCTTTAAAATATATTTTTGCCCAAATATAAATGTGTTTATCATAAAAGTTTGAAAAGGTATCAGCATACAAAAGAAAAGGAGAACTAAAATCACTAATAACAATCTTGTATATTTTCTTATAAACTTTCAACTTAACTTTCTAAATCTTCAGCAGAATCTCCATAGACAGCATGAGTATGTCAACTCAAATCACCACCAACAGACGAGGAGATTACTGCATCTGCCACGGCCACATTCATAAGCTCTCCTGGTATTTGTGAGCTTTGTCCTTTACAGTTGCTTCAGAAACAACATTAGCCTTATCACTTCACCAAGGGGATTATGTGCACAATAAGTACATAAGCAGTGAATATACTGTAAGTCAAAAGTAGGGAAAGTTGGAAATTTTATGTTGCAAACAAAGTAGTAAAAAAAAAAAATTTAAGTGAAAAATAAACACATACAGGATACCTGAAAATTGTAAATCAACTATACTTCAGTTTTTTTTTTTAAATGCATATGTGTGTGCAGGAAGGGAACTTCAAAGACCAAACAAGGGACCATAAAGGGTAAGGCAGGGGGATGGATATTAATAAAATGTATGGTCAGAATATGGACGTCAGTGTACAATGTTTATTAGCCTAACATCAGTTTAGGAAAAGCCCTGAGTATGTGTCAGCACAAAGGGTTGCTGATGAAAACTCTAGTCAGAAAAAGCATGCATGAGTGAAAAGGAATTGAATAAAAATGCCTTTAAACTGGGAAGGAAATACACATAAGTGCACGCACATGCACACACACGCACATCTACATATATACTGATCCTAGCTAAGCAACTGTCCCAGTGGGGTATCATTCCTCTGGGGGCCCTCAGGTCCCCAAAGCACTGACCACATCTATATGCCAGGTCAGCTTCATATTAACTTTGAGGACCTGACTGAGTCAGGTGACATCCCCAGCTAATTAAAACAGTATGTTTTACTATCTACTTATATAGAGAATATTTCCGAGACAAGAATTTCAGTTTTACTTTTAACATGACAGCATATATTACATCATGGTATTTCACAATCTTTTATAATGGTTGATTTCAAGGGTACTAATCACCTGGGACTTCCTGCTTTTGGACCCACAGGTGGGTTAAGCCACATACTCACCTGGGACCCAGAGTACAGAGACAAGAGGAAAGGAGTGAGAGTGAGGAGAGAGACACAAAGACAAATAATGAAACACAATGTAAGGTGTGTGGACAAGCCAGATGCTCGAGCTAACTAAGCATAGATGGAATAGGACAGTAGAAGAGAAGTAAGAGAAATGAGGAAAAAGTGCTAAGAAACACATGAGAATGGTGCCAAGATGGAAAAAGGCATCACAGGTAAAGCAACAGTTCAAGGAAGTGCATGGAAGCATAAAGCAGCACAGATACTCAGAAGGGAAAACGAAAAGTTATGTGAATGGATGGAAAAGAGGTTCCTCACTGACTAGTTGAGGGAAATGAAGGCAGTAAGAAGTCAGTAGTGGACTATGAGCAGTCTTCCAGTCATTTATCCTGTATTGAAGCTGTAACATTAAGGGAAATCTGTGAGATTTGAGCTGGCGTCTTTAGCAACCCAAGAAAAACACCACTGTGGCAGATTCCTGAGCGGCCCCCCCAGCCCCACCCCAGGGCCCATCCCCACTCTCAGTGTCTGCTGAGGCCAGGCTAGAGCACCGTCCTCAGAGCTGCCTGACTCGCTCATGCTGCAGACACTCCCCTCTTCCTACAGACGGTCAACCACAAAGCTCTGAGATCAGCCTGCAGGAATATACCATTATCAGTACTCATATCACAAGGGGAGAATGGGTACATATCCAGAATGTTTCAAAACTAGAACCACCCAGCCAAGCACTTCTCTTTCAAGGCTGTTTCAATTCAACATTGTACAATTAGCTTAAAAAGCAGGAAAACACAGAGACTATCAATCCATGTTTCAGGATCATCTTGTGCAGCTGCCTGACTTAAGGAAAAAGGTAAGAGAAAAACACTTAAAAGAAAACTAGAGACAGGTTAGTAACTGCTTTTAAACTATAAATAATACATACGTGGTATTCAGTTAAGATAATTTTTCACCACTCCCCTCAAAAAGAACAAAATTAAATACTAGTTTATGCAAAAATTTTACATTCTAAAACATCATTCCTTTCTTAGGTATCCCCCTCTGTTCAGGCCTTCATGTTTTTCTGCTAAGTATGGAAAAGCTTCTTCTAGGAAAGAAGAGGATGAGAGTCGGGAAATCCTTGCTGATCCTGTAATTACTGGATCTACCACCAATTAGGATGATTTCCTCAGTTTCAGGCCATTTGAATATCAAAGAACCACTGTATTGTCTTTCGAAAGGCACAGCTGAGAGGGGACTCTTTAGCTCTCAGCTGCCCAAAAGCTCCCAGAGGTGCTGGATCAGTATCCTTCCCCTCTGCTGCTTTTCTGGAGTCAAATGCCAGTCTCACCACAGAAAGGTTCATTTACCAGCAAGGAACACTGCTGTTTGGAGATGCAATTTCTCAGATGCTCCAATCTAGATCTACTCATGCTCCTGCCTGGCATACATACCTACATCTGTAAGAGGAGTGTAGAAAGAGTCCAGTAGTTAGGGCAGGAAATTTCCAAAAGAAGCTAGATTTATAGTCGTGTGCTCCCAATGAGCACTCATTCACCACTCTTCATCACTTTCTAATAATGACACTCCCAGTTGTACAAGACACAAAGGGAGATGGCTAAGAGAAAAACATTCAAGTGCCCAAAAAACAATTTGCCCCAGGACACAGAATACTCTCCATTCTCAACTTAGAAGCTTGTAAAAAACTCTTTAGTCACTATAATTTTCTGATTTTTCCTTTCAATTCTCAGAAATCCCCAGAGGACCCCAGCAGTTCTCAACATATAAAAATAGAGGGTGAAACTGCTGCAAACGCTGCAATCACCAGTGTATCAGCAAGATATTTAACCTCAGACCTTTGATATCTCCCTGTTAAACCAATTCAGTTAGAAATTTTGCAAGCTATAATGATCAAAATCAGAACTGTTTTCCACGGAGAAACTCTGGACCAATTTACGATGATTCACAGGGAAATAAACTTCCCAGGATGATAAAGAACTAGGAGAAGGCAGTTTTCCTTATGTATCAGGACAGCACATTCCCTTCCAAGAAGCTGTGCTGTTGCTATAGGCTATAATGGGGAAGGGTCATGAACATTCATGAGTAAGGTACAGTGAATATTAATTACTTTATACAGAACAATTCTTTATTCTGACAATAAGGAGAAAATGGTTTGGGTTGGATACAATAAAGTTGGAGAAAGAAAAACTGAACATGATGACATATGGAAATAAAGGCAAATGTGTTTAATTACTTTTATTATTCAAGGCAGAATTCCATCCTGAGCTGGTGTTATAGACACTGCTACCATCATTATCTGATCCCTACACTGATTAACTTTTTTTTCCTGACTAAACATAAGGCATAAAAGAAGACAGTGAATAAAAGGGAAAAAAATCTGCTAAGGATATGTACTCTGATAAATTGGATTTAAACTAGATAGAAGTCTGAACCCAAGATTTATGTTATTCCCTTGACAGCACCCCCACAGACAAGGACCTTAACAGTTTCTACCAGTAAAGGATAACATCTCAAAGAAGGGCTTTTTACAGAACACCTGCTTCAACTGATCCTTTTAGGGATTAAAAAAAAAAAAATAGACCTCATGAAGCTATGAGACACTTGGAAGGAATAAACAGTTGATCAGTGGTCTGACTGAAGAAAAAGAAAAAAAACGTTTTTGGAAAAAGAGAGAAAGAGAGGTAAAGAGGGCAACTAGGTAAAGCACACAGACAAATGTTACATCTAAGAATAGTAGCTGGGTGTAAATAAAATGACTTCATGCCAAGCCTCATTAGTATAGTCACTGAGGAAGGATGTTCCACGACACACTGGGTCTAACAGGATACAGAAGTACTACATGTAGTTTCTGACTCAGATAGTGTTGATAAATTTAAAGGAGTCAAGTTAAAATCAGAGGCAACGCGAAAAGAAATACAAAGCATGTTAATTCCATGATTTGATACTCTGAGAGAAAGGATGTCAACTTCTTCTGGAGGGTCTTAAGGCAAATGTCAGAAACAACCAATTTACCCATCAAATAAAAAAGGAAGACTTTAACACTGCTTGATTATGTGAAGCAAGTATGTATCCCTAAAATCTAAGTTCTAAATAAACTGTGTGTTACTCAGGATCTCCTTAAGGTATATAATTGCCACTTAAGCAGATTTCTTCTCTCCCAGGCAGTTTTTTTAGAAAAGTTTGTTACAACAAACCGACAGAATAAATTCTGAATATTATACAGTTTATATGGAATAAACACCGGAAAAAAAAACCCAAGCTCACCTTCATCACTTGTTGCCTGTTGCTTCACCAGGGTCATTGGGGATCTTGCTGGAGGCTTACTAAGTGGGTGGCGCCAACTTTTAGCAGTCTTGGTTTCACCTTCTGTTCTCTGGTTACAGAACATGAATAGGGGAGAAATACTCACCATTAAAGACTTGTTTTAAAAGAAAAAACTATCATCACAATGACTTACCACAAAAAAAATTATAAAGAACTCTTGTACTTGTTTTACCACCTGAGAAATTAAGTTTATTAAAGAAATTTAAACGGCAAAATCAAAAGAAATAGGAGCCATTCTGTTAGTAATTTTACTGACAGAGGAATCACTGAACTATCCTTCCATTTCATATTAAAGCACTATCTGTAGTTCAGGGTACGCTTTGCAAACCTATAATAAACTCGGATGTTAGAGAGTTTTCAAAAGTCCTTTAAAGATAATTTAAATTTAGGATTATATATTCGTAACAATCCAGGACCATGGCATTTGGTCACATGTGACTGTGCAGCAGATTATTTTGCTTTCTGTCTTCAGAAGGCAATACAGCCAAAGTGAATCTGTACTGTTCCTTCCACTGGAAAATGAATCCTCACTTCTCTGAGGACCAAATAAGAAATCAAAAGTTGTTGTTTAATATGGCACATAACTGTCATCCTGAAACCACTAAAATTCTATGTAAAATCTTTTGTTATGAGCTGCCTGGACTACATTTTTCTTTCAAAGGTAGAGGAAAAAGTCATTTGCATCCTGACATCTTTCAGAGAGACTCTATTTACAAGCTTTCTCATCCATACAATTTAAAAAAAAAAAAAAAAATGGCAGAGTTGCTAGTTAGAGAAAGAGTTCAAATCCAGTGGGTTTGCATCAGTGGTTGATGCAAAAGAAAGGAGTCTCATAAATTTCCCTAAAAGCTGAAGCAGCAGCGCCCGGAAGGAAAGAAACTATGCTGACATCTGACACATAAACAGGCTTATGAGAAAATGTGTGACAACATTCTAATCAAAGCAAGATTCACAAAGTAATGATAGAGGATGAGATTTGCCTCTGGTATATAATACCTAAAAATGAATGTGAGAAATTATAATTTAGTCAAAAATAAGAAATATTTATTAAACCCTTACTATGTGCTACACTGCTCTTAAGAGTAGCTAGAGCAGGAAAAAATTCTAGTAGGTCCCTGCTTCCAAGGAGTGCCATATAGATGGAGTGGGCCAGAGGCAATAAACAAGTAAAAAGTAAATATTGGGTTGTTGCTATTGTTTCAGTTGCTCAGTCGTGTCTGACTCTTTGTGACCCCGTGGACTGTAGCCCAGCCAGGTTCCTCTTTCCATGGGATTTCCCAGGCAAGAATACTGGAGTGGGTTGCCATTTCCTTTTCCAGGGGATCATCAAGACCCAGGGATCAAACCAGCACTTCCTGCTTGGCAGACGGATTCTTTTATCATTGAGACACTGTGGAAGCCCCAAAATATCAGGTACTATTAAGTAAATATGCAGTAATAATGGGGAAAAAAAGCATGACAAAGAATAGAAGGAGATGGGGAGGAGGTTATTTTATGTGGGATCATCAGAGAAGGCCTTTTTGATGTGAAGACATCTTGAGTGGAGTCTTGAGAGCAATGAGAAAGCAGCACATTTAGCTCTCTGAGAGAAGGGCATTTTGGACAGCAGGAATAGCAAGTAATGTGTGAACATGTTTGGTTCACTTAATGTTTCCTGAGGATGACTAAAGCTGACTGCTATCAGCTAACACACAGTGTTACACTCAACACTAAGAAACACTGGTCACACTACACAAAAATGAACCAGGTCTGTATGACTTAGAAGGACTTAGAAGTCTGACAAAATGGGATGAGAAAAGACCACTACACAGCTATTTCTGACAAGTGCAAACCAAGTCCTTATCCCTCAACAACAACACTTGCCTTCCTGGGCAGTCAGGCTTTGTTCACTGAAATGATAAAGATGAAGGTTAACAGTAAGGGAACAGAAAAGTTATTTTCAGTTCCATTCTAGTTTAAAGAATTAGACCAAATATAAAGAGGCATTTGACTTATTCACCAGTCTAGAATCCCAGTATCTGTCCAGCTACAAATAATCCCTACGTGAAACTAAGTTGTAAATTTTGTTTACTGTTATGTGAATACTATGTTCAAATTTCTCAGCCACCTTTTCAAGTAAATTAGATTATAACTTTCTGTTTCTCATGTGTTTCTGAAAAATATTTTATAGTTCAGTAGGACAATCATGCATAAAAAATGATAAGTTATTGGGGGAAATTAGGAGATTATCTATATTGTATTGGACATTTTAAAACTACTTATAAATAGGGTATTCCAAATTGATGTCTTTATTTACTCTCTCTTGCTACTCAAAGATACAAAAGGATTCTTCTGAGCTAAAATGAACAGGAGCAATCCAGAACTGGGTCTGTTCAGCAGCCAGCACAATTTATCAGCTCAAATATTTGAGGCTTGCCTTATTCATCCACCTGAACTCCTTTACCAAGTTGTTCAGGTCAAAAGAGGTTACCAAATTATGACAATCACAACACACAATTGTAGCTTGGCTGATACAATCAGTTCATGCTGGAAGCATGTGATATTAACATCATACAAGGACATAGGACAAACAGGGAGGCCTTCTGTAAAGGGTTAGAAAAAGGAAGTTGGAAATCAAGAGGAATCTTGAGCTTTCCAAGTGGCAGAAAGCCTGGTTCCAGCATGGGTAGAGACAGAAGGTTCAGCCTGGTCCTAGATTCAGAGTCCATGAGGCAAGAGTCAGGGAAAAACATAACCAGAAGAGCCCTAATGTTAAAATAGAGGTTGAGAGAAGCCTAGGACCCAGAGGTATTAAGCACTGGCAGAAAGAGGTGAGAGTCTTGCAGGTGAATTATTTCCAGTCTGGCTAATATTGCAGGTGACACAACCATTCTATGTCTTGACTATATCGATGTCAGTATCACTGTGCTATCCTATCCTAGTTTTCCAAGGAGGTTCTATTGGGGGAAACTGGGTGTATAAGATCTTGCTACACTGCTTCTTACCACTGCATATAAATCTACAAAGATCTCAAAACAAAGAGTTTAATGTTAGAAAAACTAAGAAAGGAAATCAAACCCCAACACGTGGCCAAAAGTTCCATGTTCTCTGAATTATCACCACGTTAGCCAGAGCTCACAGAAAGTTTACCTCCCAGTCATTGAAGGAAAAAGATTAAGACCTATAAATGTGAGATGCTATTTCCACCCTACAGCAAGATTTCCAATGCATAGCATGCTGTTTCCAAAAAGAGCCTTGACAACACAATAAATATGGTAAAAATGGACACCGTCACATACACTGGGGACTTTGAAGCCATTTCTCTTGCCACTGGAGACCGCCGGGACTTCCCCAGGTTCAAGGCCGCTGCCACGGCTCTCCACATCACTCTCTTCTCCCTCAGTCAAAGCACTGCTGCTCTCTGCCACAGAGGAGTGCGACTCAGGCGACTTTGGCCACGGAAGCCTGCGTGGCTCTGATTCCTCGGATGTCACTTGGCCACTAGATATGGACTCGTCAGCCTCACTGGGATCTGAAGGTGGAACTGCAGCACAAGTCTGGCCATCCTCAGCTGTGATTTTCTCTGCTACAGATGCACTTAGGCAGACGTTTCCTAAGGAGTAAAACAAGAGCGTGTTAATAAATGTTACAATGTATTATTGCTAAGAATTGGTAAACTGCTCTCAACTAAATGTCTACCATCAAACATCCCCTCTAAATTTCCACCGAAGACCCCAGTGGGAAAGGTCACCAAAGCACTATGCAGCCTTTGTAGTTGCTAAGGCAGCAAAATAATATATTTACTGACAAAATAAGGGATCAAAAAGAGGTTCCACTGTAAACCAATGTCCAAAGCCTTGGCAATAACAATACTTACCTAAGCAATTGCAATTTGAGATCTTTCAAAAAAATAAGAATTTAATTCCAATATATGTTACTGATGAAACATTCCAACTCAGAGGATGTGAAACTGTACAAGTCCATGTAAAACACATGTAAAACTGTGCAGGTCCAATAAAAACGGTTTCTTAAACTAATCCAGCACAGTACAAGGACAGCACAAAACGGAAAGGAATATCACAAATACTTCACTTCTACATGAAGTGAAGGTCTTGGCCCTACCATTTTCTCTTATGTATACACAAGTGTGCATCATTTTATTCACCTATCGCATAGTAGCTCAAACTGCACCATGCCAAATCTTTTTTTTCCCAAATCTATTAAATGCTCTGTTGGGTTTTAAAACCCAGAAGTCAAAATCCAAGAAACCAGGTAGCAACAGAACAAATAAAGCTGCATATCCTTGGCTTAAACCACTCGGTAGTTCGTAAAGTAATTAATTTAATCCAGTGTACTTAAAAAAAAAAAAAAACTATGGTGAGGGACAACAAAGAAATATCTGTACACATTACATAACTAGGGATTCCTTGGTGGCTCAGAGGTAAAGAATCTGCCTGCCAATGCAGAAGATGAAGGTTCAACCACTGGGCTGGAAAAATTCTCTAGAGAAGGAAATGGCAACCTACTCCAGTATTCTTGCCTGAGAAATCCCAGGACAGAGGAGCCTGGTGGGCTACAGTTTACAGGATTGCAAAAGAGTCGGATACAGCTTAGCAACTGAGCATGTGTATAGTGCATAACTGGTCTCTGCACTTTCCTACCTTCTGCACTTTCTATCTTCCGTGCATTCATCATGAATCAGTTCAGATATCACCCACTCCCAGAAACCTTGCCAGTTCAGCCTCCTGTCTATTTTGTGTCTTTCCTTGGTATGCCATCTCTATAGTGGTACTTGGCACACTAGATAGGAATTACATATTTATTTGTCTAGATATCCAATTAAATACAAACTCACTGGGAAAATGTCTATGATTTAAACTCTATTAACACAGACATTTCAAGTGCAAAAGGAAATAAGAATGGAGAAGAAGCCAAGGACTGATTAATTAGAACAATGATCAGGACTTTTCTTTTACTCTAAGTGGAATAAGAACAAGAAAATGGTAGGGCCAAGACCTAAGCTGAGTCTTTTAAAAGGATCACTACAATTGCCATATGGAGAACTGACTAGAGTGGACACTGGAAAAACGGGAAGGAGGCACCTTCTAAACAGTCCAGACAAAGATAACACATCTTGAGTGAAGAGAAAGCAGGTGGATGTCTGGATTTGGGACAGCCCCACAACAGAAAGACAGAATAGATGAGGGGAATGAGAGTGAGACAGGAATTACCAATAAGCTCCATTGGAAAAAAGGCAAAATCTCCCACAAGTATTAAAGAGGCAAAGCATAAAAACAGTTTCAAAGAAATATGCTACAAAAAAGGGGAAGAGCAAATGAGTTGAGATTTATAGATGATGGCTTTGGTACAGAGAAACAGCCAGGGGACTATATATGCCATGTCACAGGATTGAATGATTTTTGATGTTACTTTGTAAAACCTTAATCTTTATTTTCTTTTTAAAATTAATTCAAAAGCTAAGAATCTGCAAAGAATTATCTATAATTGGTTTTCTCTATTCCATGTGAATTCGAGATTTCCAAAAATGTATTATATATCGTAAATTGAGTTGCACCAAAAAAATTTTTTTTCTTTTCCATTTTAGAATCTACTTTTTCATTAAATGAAATAGGTACTGCTGGCTATTTGTCTTAAAATTTCATTACCCGGAACAGTGGTACTTCTGGCTTTTATAACACTCCCTTGGCCTTCTAGTTGAGTTACCCCATAGCTTTAGATACCTTATTGGTTAAGCTCTGTGGAAAAGTAAGATATCTGTCCTAGAAAACACAGACTTAAGGAAGATCAGCAACTACCTACTACTACTACGTGAAATATAATCAGCTAGTTTCTCACCCGAGAATCTGATATTATCTGACAAATTATGATCCAATTGCATCCTGCTAACAGAGGTCTCTTTCTCTGAAGGTGCTTCTGTGTTTGCTAGTTTCACTGCTTCTTCTGGCTTTCCATCATCCTTGAGATCATATGGATCTGGGTCAGGAGTGGGTCCCTCTGTCCCACCAACTGTAGCTGACAGTTTCTCATCCTCCTCATTCTTAGGCCTCTTAGAGTGAGAACTAGTACACTGGAAGCTATTAACAAGAAAAGCTGTAGTCAGAACACAATGTGGGCGAAGGACAGAAGAAAATACATACATAAGCATTATTTTCACTTATTGAAAAAACAGAATAAAAAACTGGTTTTTAATTGCAATATACAAAGATAATCTTCATGATTAATAAATCAAATTTGAAATTGAAATGTTAACAACAGTTTTAATAACAATTTACTAAAAATTAAAATTAAAACAACTCTATATAATTGATTATTAAAATATTATTGGGAAAAAGTCACTGTTAAAATTTTATATGGAGAAGGAAATGGCAACCCACTCCAGTATTCTTGCCTGGAGAATTCCATGGGCAGAGAGCCTGGTGGGCTACAGTCCATGGGGTCTCAAAGAGTCAGACAGGACTGAGCGACTAAACAACAACAACAACAAAACTTTATAATAATATTAAAAGAAAGCTTAACATAAAAAATAAAGTGAAAAATCATGACACAGGGATAAAATCAAACATTATTTAGATAATGAAGAAACAGGAAACAAAGTGATTCCATAAAGCTGTTGTTAAAATTTTAGTAGATTATTTACATTCCAAGGTGACCTGGTGACTGTATTTCCCTGAGTTTCACAGAATTCTGAAATATACATGAAAATCATTAAGATTACATGTCAAATTATCATTAGCTAAAGAAATTACAAGAGGAAGAAGGCTAACCACATGTGTTTAACATCTTATATCAATGTACTATTTATTTTCAGAGTGGACACCATTTTTATATTATTCCACTTCCAGTATTTTTCAGCAAGTTACTTCATAGCTTTATTGTAGATGCCTTCTGTAAATGACACAACATTTCTAACACTTTCATTTGAGAAGAGCTATGTCAAATTAAATCAACATGTATTTCAGAATACGTGTACACACACACACACACACACACACACACACGACATTAGTGTTATCCTATAGGAAGTCCCCATAAGATAAAGGGAGTAGCCAGGGATAACCTGGCTTTGGTAAATTTGCTAGAAGTAACAGTACTGGTATCATCATCACTTTTACTGAAACCCATGCAGTGGTCTATGTGGAATATTACATTATAAATAGCACAGCACACATAAAATTAAAAGGTTGACATCTCTTTGAGAATTCAATGAAACATTCCCTTAATTAGACTTCCTCAGATACAGTATATTACTTAAGGGAGATCAGCAAACTCAATGATCAAGCCACAAAGGTGAGTATAATAAGCCCCTCAACATTAGGCTTTCTAACTGGGTAAGTAAAGACCACTGATTATTTTAACCTACTGAAAGACACTTCACTGTTCGATGTCATATCCGTGTGCAATGTCAACCAACAAGGACCACTGTGATTAGTAACTAAGAGACCAGATTATACACCTAAATTAGTGTTGTGTTTTCTGTCCATTAAAGAATAATTCTCAAGACATTCTATTGGCCACTGAACTCAAGATTGACTACTGTCTCCTGCAGCGAATTTTTTTTGGCAATGTGGATTAGCACCTTTATTCTCCAAATCAGTGTTTCCCAAACTTTTCGGAGTGCAACCCACAGTGAGTTATACACTTCAGATGATGACACGATATGCATGTACACCGATGCTCACACATGTCATGAATTAATACTTACCATCACCTCATGGGAAGGACTACAGTACATTTTACTCTCTTTAACTTCCTAATCTTAAAATGCTGTTCCTAACCTATTAAATTTATTTGAAAAGTGACAGTTTGAAAATTCCTGCTGTAGACTATAGGGTGAAATAAGAACATCTGGGTTGTAACTCTGCTACTAATTCTGTGCAAGTATATCTCATAAAATGCTGGTTTGATTCCATGTTCTTAAGGTTCCTCCACTTACTAGCATTCTAAAATAGCAGAAAATAAATTGTCAGGGGAAAAAAAAAAACAGAGAGAGAGACAGAGAGAGAGTCAGAAAATAAACATCAGAAGTGTGGGCAAAGATTTAAAATTATAGTGTTTTTTGGTTAGTAGCTAAAAACTGGAAAGAAGCTACAGGTCCAACTATAGGAGATTAGATAAAATACATGCAGGCATTAAAGATTTTGTAGCAAATCATTCATTTACATGAAAAAACACAAAACTGGTCAAATTACTAATAGAGCATGGCCCCAATTTTGGAAAGGTATATAATATTATATAATAAATAAGAAATATATATGTAAAGGATATATACAAAATGTTAACACTGGTTATCTCTGGATTGTGAGGTAATGGGTGATTTGGGATTCCTTCATTATTCTTTTCCTTATTTTACAAATTTTCTCCAATGCACAAATATTAGTTTTACAATCTGAAAGAAAAACAATGAGTAATATTGGAGAGAAAACTACAACACAAACCTGGAAAATAAGAACCTAAAAAGGTTGCCTGAGGACCTGAGCGACAAAACACACTTCCTGTTTAATGTGTTTTAAGACAGCAAGATGACCATGACAGGCCTAAAGACCACAAAAATGGAATGCAGGATACATTACACAGAGACAACCACGTTACAGAAACACCACATGCTCTGACTGACAACTTGTGAAAGCACAAAGCCGTGTGTATAATGCAGCAAAATATAGGCTCCCCAATAAGAAGAGTAATATGAGATGTTTGACAAGTGAAGAAGAGAACTACCGAAAGTCAAAATCGGTAGCCAAATTAAAAAGTTGGAAACCAAGTTATTGAAGCTGACAAAAATAAGGAGAGAGCACCCATAAGACTTTAAATACACTCGTGTTAAGGGGTTTAGTAGTTCTACAAGTGTTCTATTTCTCATGCGCTGCAACACAACAGACCTCTCTTTTTACATTCTATTTATTTATTGCACTTCCAAAGAATTACAAATACTTTGCCTCAAATTTTCAGTTAAGATAGTAAATAAACATACAATGAATAAACAGAAGAAAAGCAAATAAATAGTCTTTAAATTTTAACTGAGTGGGATGGGCTGGGGGCAGGATCATTACCTCCTGGATGCTTTTCTTACTTTCCTCCTCCGCTGCAGCCATGCTTTTACTTCAGGGGTGGATTCTGGAGTAGGCTTTGTGTGATCAATGGTGTATATATCCTTTCCTTGTTTCCAAAGCTGGTATCTGTCTGGTTGAAATTTCCTCACAAAGATATCCATAGAAATTTTCACCATGTCTTTCCTGCAAGTGCACTGAAACACAATGGCGTTGGAGCGCTTTAGACATTTTGCTAACTATATAAAGTCACACTGAGTTGTTCTCTGAGTGTGCCATACATGAATACTTAGTTACTACATAATTAAAAATAATGCTTTATATTTTCGAACATTCAGTGAGTAACAAACTCAATTTCTCCTGAATGGAGGTGACAATCTGTATATTCACATCTATAAATGAGAGTAAGATATTAAAATGTATTGTACAGTTCTTGGAAACTCTATCAAGAACAACTGAAAGGAAAGAGCACATATTTGAAAGCATACCTGCAGAGAAGGAATACCCTCCCAGCACAAGGATGCATTGCTGCACTGAATATTATAAAAAAGAAAATCTAGGTTGGCAATGAATAAAAGTAGCTAATGAATGTGTGGTTAGAATAATTTAACCAATAGATTGATATAAATTTTCTCCAAGACCCTTATTAATCGCCTTAGTGTTTATTAACAAATACACTCTCACAAAGTAACCAACAATTAGGAGCAAATAAACAGTCTCTTTTACATCATATCACATGAAACACCCAGCATCATCTCTACAATCATATCCATTAGGAAAAACAGTATTAAGGTAAGAAGTTTAAAGAAAAGATTATTTTGAACACACTAGAACTTCCATTCTCATGAATACATAGTTAGCAGTCATTAGGAAGTTTCCTATAAAGACCTCACACAGGTTAAAGTGTGTCCAGACTAATACTCCAGGCAGGTAGAATTCAGTGAAACAGAGGTAGTCTCAAAGATGTAACTAAAATCATCCTTTTTAAGGATGATCCATAAAAGATCCATAAAAGATGTACCTTAATCATCCCTAATACACCTGGCAATAGACTGGTTTACTCAACAACAGCCTTGAAAGTAAATCTTTCAATACTTTGGGAAAACAATTATCATCTCTATGCAAATTAATTTAAAATTTCTTAATAACCTCCAGCCCAAAACTTTCTCCACAGAGTTCCAATCTTGACTTTAAAGTTCAAGAAGAATGAAAAAACAAAACAGTTCAGGACATGGCTAATAGTCTAATATGCTGAAAAGCAACTTCTCCAACTTCCACCAAAAATTCTATTGTTATATATGTTATGATAATCCTTTTGTTCTTCTATATTCACAATCAAGATTTCCTAATCCCCCCCTTTCGCTTCGAATCCTCGAAATCCAATCTGTCATCATCTACAATTAGCTCTTCACCTACCTGCATAAATCGTTTCACCAGGACACCTTCACTGTCAGACTCTGAAACTTAGTATAACAAAGCTAACTAATTTCCCTGCCTGCAGTCTCTCAGAGCTCCAATTCATCTTCATAGCTGTCACTTTAATCTCCCTCAAATATCTCATAATCTTTCATTTCTGAGTTCAATACGGTATAGTATTCTGCTCTGCCTTTAAAATAAAGTCTAATGTTCTGAGCCTGGCATTCAAGGCCTCTTAAGTTTTATCTCCACTAGTGAGATATCCAGGTTTCTCCTCCACTGCAACTCAAATGAATATTCCTATTCAACCACGAAGCAAAGTCACCAAGAGCCTCCTTACCTCAGTACTTCTGATCCTACCACAAAGCCTTCCAGCTCACCATTCTGCCATCCAAAGCAAATTCATCCTAAACACTGAATGCAAATTGTACCAATTATCCTTCTGAATGGAGTACTATTTATCTACATCATTGCTTTCTATTATTAATTAAGTACAGGCAGACTTCATTCCATTACACTTTGCTTTATCACACTTTCCTCTAACACGCTTTGCAGATAAAAGTGCTTTTTACAAATTGAAGGTCTGGGGCAACTATGCATCAAGTCGATCAATTTTTCCTACAGCATTTTCCAACAGCAGCTGCTCTCTTCATATCTCTGTGTCATGTTTTGGTAATTCTCAACATTTCAAACTTTTTCATTATTAGGGTGATCTGTGATCAGTGATTATTGATGTTACTATTGCAAAAAGAATAAAACTTGCTGAAGGCTCAAATGATGGTTAACTTTGTTTTTAGCAATAGAATATTTTCTAATATATACTTTTTTCTAGACACAAAACTATTGCACATAATAGACTACAATATAGTGTAAACATAACTTTTATATGCACTGGTGAGCCAAATAATTTGTGTGACTCGCTTTTTGTGGGGAAAGGAACTGAAACGCCAATCTCTGAGGCATGCCTGTAAAAAGAGAATTTTGAGTCATTTTTAAGTCTTCCTGGCTCAGAAATACAGAAAATGAGGATCATTAGATATTTGAAGTTATTTTACTTTAAGATGCAACCTTTCACTAAAGGAAGAAATGAAATTTAGACTTACCTGCAGAAACTCTCTTATTTGAATACAGTGTTACTAGTATTGTTTTGTGAAAAAAAGGAGTGGACAATATAGATTCTGTAAGTTGCCTTGGCATCCAAGAATTTTGTGTTACATTTTAATTTCCTATCCCTCTCTCCTGGAAGTCTTGAATTCTGTACACAAACAACATGATCCACTGCTCACCTGATTCTCTGACTCAGTGCAAGAATTTATGTCCCAAGTTATAGAAACAGAGAACAAATTAACGGCTGCCAGGGTTAAGGGAAGAAATGCCAGTGAGAGGGAAGCAGGTAGGTTCAGGTACACAAGGCAATGTGACAGAGCCTTGCAGTGGTGGAAATATTCTGTATCGTTGTCAATATCCTCTTCTCCTATACTGTGCTATAGTTGTGCAAGAAATTACCATCAGGGCAACAGTAAAGGATACACAGGATCGATGTGAATCTACAATTATCTAAAAATAAAATGTTTAAGAAAAAAATAAGCTCCAAGACTTCCTTAAAAACGTGTGTGTGTGTGTGTGTGTGTGTGTGTGTGTGTTTAACCTTTAATTTTAAATATTCAGAAATTCAGGCATAAAATACCCAAAATAATGCAAGGGCACAATGCCAGAGTCAAAAATAGTTGAAGTAAACTTTAAAAGCATACAGAAAATCTACTTTTGTCAGTAGTGACAATTAACACATTCATCTAAAGCCCTAAAGATTACATGAGAACATTTAATAGAACGTGCAATGTGACTTTACTAGCATATAAGAATGGAAGACATTAACAATCCCATTTAGGAACAAAGAAATTACAGACTACATATTGGTACAAAAAGCAATAACAGGTAATAACTCTCAAGCAAGCTATTTTGGATAAGAATTCAAAACACTAATAGAAATGGCTTTTCTTACTGTTTCTTTTAAGAGTATACCCATTGTTTATGCAATATATATAATGTATGCAATGCTAAGTTCATATTTAAAGGGAGTTGTCAGGAGTCTATAAGCACAGAACTCTTTCATATTTCACTACCCTAAGACTTCTTACACAGAATCATGATTATTCATCCCTGTCTCCCAGGAAGTCAAATTCATGCTGTTATTTATACTGAAAACCAACAATCTAATTTCAAAATGAAAATGTTTCTAAAAATCAGCAACTTTCTAAGGCAGCAAATACTAAGCTAGTCATCTGAATTGTAGAATTGGAAATTTCATATAACTACAATATATGATTAATAAAATAAACAGCTGCGGCTTAATTAAAAAACCCAAATGAAGGTATTACTTGAACATACATTCTTTGTGACATACAGTGTGGCTAATGGGGGGGGGGGGGCTTTCATCTGCAAATATCTGATAAGGAGACTTCGAAGGTATGCAAACATCTGAAATTATTCTGCTTTCCAGTCTATTTATAATAATTAAATGGTAATTAAGAAGGAACTGAGGAAAGGGACTTCCCTGGTGGCCCAGTGGCCAAGATTTCTCACTTGCAATGCAGGGGGCCCCAGACTGATCACTGGTCAGGGAACTGGATGCCACATGCCACAACTAAGAGTTTGCATGCCACAACAAAGACCCAGGGCAGCCAAATAATAAAAAATAAATATTAAACAACAAAAGAGGTACTAAGGCAAGGATTACTTAAAGTAAGATAACAAACCAAGTAAGCCACTTGATGTGGTTGTTATGGGTTAAACTGTATCTCCCCTCTACCCCCAAAAGGTATGTTGAAATTCTAACCCCAGTACATCAGAATACAGACCTACTTTGGAGACAGGGTTAAGGCAGAAGTAATTACTATGGTGTAATATGGTGTTACTGAGTAGAGTGGGCCCTTAATCCAGTAGGACTGGTGCCCTTATCAAAAAAGAAGAGGCACAGACATGGATTAATGCATCTACAAGGCAAGGGCCATTGAGGATTAACTCTGCCACCAGGAAGAAGCCTGGGAGGGTCTCAGAGGGAGGAAAGATCTATAGGTGCCTTGATTTTGGACTTTTGGCCTCCAGAACCCTGAGGCAATAAATTTTTGTTGTTGTAAATCACCCAGTTGTTGGCTCTATTACAGCAGTCCAACGGAACTAATACAAATTTTTGGAACTAGGAAGTACAGCACTTCTATAACAAACAGCTTAGGATGTGGAGTGGCTTTGGGGAGGAGAAAAGTAGAGAGTCATCATCATAGACTATATCACATATATATCATATGCTATAACATATATATATATATATATATATATAAATGAAGAACAGAGTATCGCTACATGTGCTAAATCTACTTCTGGCAAGGTCTCGGAGGTAAATGAGGAGCATGGTATTGGTCACTGGAGGAAAGGTGATCCCTGTTGTGCAAAGTGGAAAAGTTGTGTTATGTTGGGTGAAAGGTAGAACTTAAAAATTACAAACTTGGAAATGTAGTTGCAATTTCCAATGGAAGTATGGAAGGTTCAGCCTTGCTTGCCTTGTCTGCTTACTGTAAGATAGCAGAAGAAAGAAAGAAACTGAGGAAGGAACTGCTAAGCAAAAAGAAACCAGTTTGGAAAATGCTCAGCCTATCCACAGAGTATATTCTGGAGACTGGGCCAATGGTTTGGCTGGATAGACATTTGCTAAAGGGATTAGGCATGTGAGTTATGGATCAGATCAACCATTTCAGCAGAAGCCAGGAATGGAGGAGTGATTATCCAGGAAAGGCCTGCGGAGGATACTCTTGTGTGATGGCTTGGATACCCCTGAGGTGCAAAGTAGACCAACCAAGTTTGTGAGGGCTTTATGTTATAAGAAATAATGCCAGCCTGAACTGAAAAGGACAGAGCCAGGATGAACTGAAGGAAGAATGACTAACAGGACAACTCACAAGGAAGAGGACTGAGACAACAGTCCTCTGTAACATCTGTTACAGCAGCAAAAAAGCTCTAATACGGAACATATAGAAAGATGCTGCCATGTGTTTTATTTAAGATATATTAATGGAGGCCCTCCTGCAATGGAGGAGACAGAGGAGGTGCGGGTTCAACCTCTGCACTGGGAAGATCCCCTGGGGAGGAAATGGCAATCCACTCTAGTATTCTTTCCTTTTTTTCTTACCCTCCCTCCCCCCACTCTGGTATACTTGCCTCAAAAATCCCATGGACAGAGCAGCCTGGTGGGCTATACAGTCCATGGGGTCGTACAGAGTCAGATACGACTGAGCAACTAAGCATACACAATGGAAATATTCAATAAAGCAGTAAACCCATTCATGTTAAATTTTTCTGAATAACAAAAACCCACGAACTATTACTATCTAATCAAAAGTACGCTAGATAATACATAAAAATAACCTTATTTCTTTTAAAATTCTATATTGGATTATAATGCCTTGGAAGAGGAGGAAAAGAAAGCATGAAAACAGTTTGTTGAGAAACTACAAAACCCACAGCGCAGCATACTGTGGCACTTAAAAATTGGATTCAAACTCCAGTTTCAACACTAACCAGCAATGTAACCTTGATCAAGTTATTAAATGTCTCTGTGCCTCAGCTACCTCATTTGAAAAACTTTCTCATTTGAAAAACTGAGCATAACAATGATAACTACCTCACAAGGACTAAGCTTTTTGCATCTGTAAAATAGACTGTTGTCAACTACAAATTAGCACTTATCTTGCCTTGACAACCTCATGAACAGTATGAAAAGGCAAAAAGATAGGACACTGAAAGATGAACTCCCCAGGCCGGCAGGTGTCCAATATGCTACTGGAGAAGAGTGGAGAAACAATACCAGAAAGAATGAAGAGACGGAGCCAAAACGAAAACAACACCCAGCGGTGGATGTGACTGCTGATGGAAGTACAGTCTGATGCTATAAAGAGCAATACTGCATAGAAGCCTGGTATGTTAGGTACATAAATCAAGGCAAATTGAAAGTGGTCAAACAGGAGATGGCAAAAGTAAACATCGACATTTTAGGAATCAGTGAACTAAAATGGACACTGGAATGGGCGAATTTATCTCAGATGACCATTATATCCACTACTGTGGGAAAGAATCCCTTAGAAGAAATGGAATATCTCTCATAGTCAACAGAAGAGTCCAAAATGCAGTACTTGGATGCAACCTCAAAAACGACAGAATGATCTCTGTTTGTTTCCAGTGCAAACCATATAATATCACAGTAATCCAAGTCTATGCCCTGAGCAGTAATGCCAAAGAAGCTGAAGTTGAATGGTTCTATGAAGACCTACAAGACCTTATAGAACTAACACTGAAAAAAGATGTCCTTTTCATTATAGGGGACTGGAATGCATAAGTACTAAGTCAAGAGATACTTGGAGTAACAGGTAAATTTGGCCTTGGAGTACAAAATAAAGCAGGGCAAAGGTTATCAGAGTTTTGCCAAGAGAATGCACCAGTCATAGCAAACACCCTCCTCCAACAACACAGGAGAAGACTCTACACATGGACATCACCAGATGGCCAAACCAAAATCAGACTGATTATACTCTTTGCAGCCAAAGATGAAGAAGCTCTATACAGTAAGCAAAGACAAGACCAGGAGCTGACTGTGGCTCAGATCATGAACTCCTTGTTGCCAAATTCAGACTTAAATTGAAGAAAGTGGAGAAAACGACTAGACTATTCAGGTATGACCTAAATCAAATTCCTTATGACTATACAGTTTAAGTGACAGATTCAAGGGATTAGATCTGATTGACAGAGTGCCTGAAGAACTATGGACAGAGGTTCCTGAAATTGTACAGGAGGCACTGATCAAGATCATCCCCAAGAAAAAGAAATGCAAAAAGGCAAAATGATTGTCTGAGGAGGCCTTATAAATAGCTGAGAAAAGAAGAGAAGCAAAAGGCAAAGGAGAAAAGGAAAGATACACCCATTTGAATGCAGAGTTCCAAAGAATGGCAAGGAGAGATAAGAAAGCCTTCCTCAGTGATCAGTGCAAAGAAATAGAGGAAAACAACAGAATGGGAATGACTAGCGATCTCTTCAAGAAAATTAGAGATACCAAGGGAACATTTCATGCAAAGATGAGCATAATAAAGGACAGAAATGGTATGGACCTCATAGAAGCAGAAGATATTAAGAAGAGGTGGCAAGAATACATAAAAGAACTATATAAAAAAGATCTTCATGACCCAGATAACCACGATGATGTGATCACTCACCTACAGCCAGACATCCTGGAATGCAAAGTCAACTGGGCCTTGGGAAGCATCACTACGAACAAAGCTAGTGGAGGTGATGGAATTCCAATTGAGTTATTTCAAATTCTAAAAGAGGATGCTGTTAAAGTGCTGCACTCAATATGCTAGCAAATTTGGAAAATTCAGCAGTGGCCACAGGACTGGAAAAGGTCACTTTTCATTCCAATCCCAAAGAAAGATAAGGCCAAAGAATGGTCAAAATACCTCACAATTTCACTCATCTCACACACTAGCAAAGTAATGCTCAAAATTCTACAAACCAGATTTCAACAGTATGTGTACTATGAACTTCCAGATGTTCAAGCTGGATTTCAAAAAGGCAGAGGAACCAGAGATCAAATTGCCAACATCCACTGAATCATCGAAAAAGCACGAGAGTTCCAGAAAAACATCTACTTCTGCTTTATTGCCTACACCAAAGCCTTTCACAACAAACTGTGGAAAATTCTTAAAGAGATGGGAGTACCAGACCTCCTTACCTGCCTTCTGAGAAATCTGTATGCATGTCAAGAAGCAACAGTTAGAACTGGACATGGAACAACAGACTGGTTCCAAATAGGGAAAGGAGCATGTCATGGCTGTATATTGTCACACTGCTAATTTAACTTACATGCAGAGTATATCATAAGAAATGCCGGGCTGGCTGAAGCATGAGTTGGAATCAAGACTGCCAGAAGAAATATCAATAAGCTCAGATATGCAGATGACACCACCCTTATGGCAGACAGTGAAGAAGAAATTGGGCCTCTTGATGAAAATGAAAGAGGAAAGTGAAAAAGTTGGCTTATAGCTCAACATTGAGAAAACTAAGATCATGGCATCTGGTCCCATCACTTCATGGTGAATAGATGGGGGAACAATGGAAACAATGAGAGACTTTATTTCTCTGGGCTCCAAAATCACTGCAGATGGTGACTGCAACCATGAAATTAAAAGAAAGCTATGAAATTTAAAAAGCTTGCTCCTTGGAAGAAAAGCTATGACCAACCTAGACAGCATATTAAAAAGCAGAAACATTACTTTGCCAACAAAGGCCCGTCTAGTCAAAGCTATGGTTTTTCCAGTAGTCATGTATGGATGTGAAAGAAAGCTGAGCACCGAAGAATTGATGCTTTTGAACTGTGGTGTTGGAGAAAACTCCTAAGAATCCCTTGGACTGCAAGGAAATCCAACCAGTCCATCCTAAAGGAAATCAATACTAAATATTCATTGGAAGGACTGATGCTGAAGCTGAAACTCCAATACTTTGGCCACCTGATATGAAGAACTGAATCACTGGAAAAGACTCTGATGCTGGGAAAGACTAAAGGCAGGAGTAGAAGGGGACGACAGAGGATGAGATGGTTGGATTGCATCATCGACTCAATGGACATGAGTTTGAGCAAGCTCCAGGAATTGGTGATGGACAGGGATGCCTGGTGTGCTGCAGTCCATGGGGTCGCAAAGAGATGGACACAACTGAGCGACTGAAGTGAAATGAATAGCACTGCCAATGACTGAACGCAAAGGCATTCGCCGTCTGCCTCTATGGAGACTGAACCCCACGCTGCTGTAGCTGCTGACCTTCAACAACCCCTGAGGGAGCTCAGGGCAGAGTGAGGCGCTCTGTGCTCCAGGGAATCTGGTGGGACAGGTCTTTAGATAGTTGGATATTTTTAGGAACAGATTTTATGATCTCAATCTTTGCATCTCCTCATATCTACAGAAGCAATAAATCCCCTCATGACATCACATCTTCATGACTAACAAAAAAACTTTTGTAAAATGAGTGCTTCACGGTACCAAACTCCCTCTTCATCAAAACCTTATATACTGACATTCCCCCACTGCCGCTTTGGAGCAGTCTCACTTAGAGCAATCTGAGATGCTGCCTCCTGGGCTGCAGTCCTCATTCTGCCCCAAATAACATTTAACTTGCAGCTCTCAAGTTGTACATCTTTTTTTAGTCAACACTGCTATAAATAATATACACGCCTATTGTTTTAAATAGGTTAAAAGTGAAAGTGTTAGTCACTCAGTTGTGTCTCTTTGCAACCCTGTGGACTGTAGCCCACCAAACAGGATAAGCATTATACAAAGTGCTTTAAGTTGGTCTGACTACAAGAACACAGAGGTTCCTAGTGTTATCAAGAATCAAGAGCAACTATGGACTTGTACTGGACTGAGAAACAATGTGAGAGGACGGGGCCCTTGTCATGGGTGGAACCCAGTGCAGGGCGCATCCAGCTTCTGGATGGCTCCTAACAGACCAACTCCTTGGCTTCCCCTCTTGGAGAAACAACAAAAACTGAAGGCTCAGTAGATGCAAATAAATCCTGCCAAGTAGAAATAAGGTTTGAGTGTAGGGGTGGAATTCATTTGATTTCTACTGTATTCCCCTAAAATAGGTATAAGGGGTCAGTGTTAGATGGTTCCATGTATGTAGTTTCAAGAGACATGAGATGCTATCCACTTGTATCTCAGAGTTAAAAAGTAATTTTCTGTACATACACAGGAAAATATTCTCTTTTTTACATATAAAGTTTCAATGACTGTCAGTCACAGCATATCACAGCCCACAGAGGATAAATAATATTTAAAATTTTCACATAAATCATTAACTTCCCAACAAATATAAAAAAAGGAACCAATGCATAGGATGAAACAGATTTACTGAACTGGACAATCAAAAAAAAGAGAAGAACCAATGATGGCAAACTCTTGTTATGAATATATATGTGTCCAATGAAGCATATATTGTAGTCTTCTATCGACACATGGTAGTCGGTGTATCTTAAAACCAAAGAGCACTGTCAGAAACTGTCTAATTGCACTGAAAAATTACAAATCCCAGTCTGTACAGTCATTATGGTAACATGTGCCCATGAGGACTTGAAAATGACTCATATTTTAAAAACACAAATAGCACATCAATACCTATTTCCTTCAGAAATTTAAATCAACAATTGGAAAAGTTAGGTTTTTATCAAAATCTAGTCTCCCCCAGAAAATTAATGTTTTTGAAGGTTATTGGTTATCTTCAAGGCACAACCAAATTACTACATTAGTTTACATTCAGCAAAACTGTCTTACATCTTCAAACACAGAAGCTCTGAATATATGGGACTGTGTTTCAAATGGAAAAGTGCAAAACATTCAGTGGAATCACCATTCACTTACTTTAAGAGCCCAAAAGTTTTTACATTACAACTTGCCCTTTAGAAGAACTTCATAAATAAAGAATAAAGGGAAGAAAAACAGTCTCAATTTCATTGATTTCTAACAACACGCTGTCCTTAGCTATGACAATAAGAATTAAGAATGTTATTAACATAATTAGATACAATTCATTACTGTTTAAGTAGTAACAAAGATACTACTTAGAGTAGAATAAAGTATTAGGGATAATGACCTCTTTTTAACAAAGAAAGTGACTGATGATGATAACTAATTTAGAGTTAAAACCAGTAACTAGCCTGAAATACAATTATATTGTAAACTACAAAACTACCCTTTATAGTAACAGATAATTTAATACTCAGTATGTTCACATACCTCATTGGGGGGAAAAAAAAAGTTTATCAACTCTTCACAATAATTCTGAAAGGTAGAAACAAGTACCTCATTCCCATAAGAGGACACTGAGATCAACCAAGGTCATCTAACTAGTGAGTGAGTATACACATAGGTCTGACTACAAACATGCTATTGTTTCTTTGCTTCCTTTTTTTTTCTTTAAACATTTACTGTCCATTTCGTGTGTGCCAAACATTATCACAGAAATGAGTGACTGAGATTGGTGTAGCCTCATATCCAAGTCTATGCTGTCAGTAGGTAATGTGGCCATGAGCACTTGAGATATGGCTAGTATGAACCAAGATGTGCTGTGTGTTAAATTATACACCAGATTTCAAAGACTTAAAAAGAAAAAAGAGGATATAAGGTATGTTAATAATTTTTCACATTACATATTGAAATGTATAAATTAATCTATTTATATATAAATTAATATATAAAATTTGCATGTATATTTTAGGTTAATAAAAAGTGTATTTAAATTTTTTTTTAAATTCAGACAATTCTAAGGCTACAGTATTAAGAGAAATCTTGAATTACAGAATGTGGGTATACCATGGAAAGGGAGAATCTTTCTTAACCAGATATTTTAACCAGCTGATAAAACATTTATCCTTTATTCTTCTAGGCTTACACCTCTTTCATTCCTTCCTCTTTTTTTAACACTTTTATCTTTTTCTTCTTTTCTGTTTGTTTTCAACCCTTTTATTTGTTTTCAACTTAGTGATGTCCAAAGCCTAAAAACTCTCCATTCCCTCTACATGTAAAAAATAGCCTTCACTGAAACAAACTACGCTACTATCAATCCACTGGCACTCCTGAATCTTCACCTTCATCTCACAACTACATAAACATATACCCAATCAATACAAATGAAATGGATTTCCACTGAATCATACCAAACTTAAAGGAGAGGAAGACCAGCTCTTTGGAAAACTGTTACAATACTAACTCATTTTATTGCAGGATTCCAGGAAGTCCAGACTTTTTCCTGTACACTTATGCTTAGTTATTTCTCACTTCAAATAGGGATGGGAAATAATATTTTCCAATATCAACTCAAATTTTTAAGGTAGTACTTCTGATCAGTATTTTCTGGCTTCTGTTCTGATGGTAAGTCACTCAGTTCTTATGAAACCAACTGATTAACAGAAAGATGCCCTAATTTAAATGGCTATTAATCACTAAATAAAATAATTTTAGAAAACAGATGCATTATACAGTTAATGAAGCCAATGTCTATTGACAGGATATTATTCTACTATTTGTAGAAGTATCTAACTTATTGAGATACAACAAAAATTTCTGAAGGAAGTTTTGTTCTTTTTATGTTCACCATAAAGTTAAGAGCATATGTATTTATTATTTACAGTTAAATATTTTTATTGTATTTAATGTGCTGATTAGCTGTAAAAATGTAATGGAACCTATTTATATTGAAATTATTCCAAATAAATTTCAAAAAATAAGTAAAATAATCTTCTGTAGTCCATTCTTTCTATTATCATAAAATTTTCATTGACAGTTACAAATCTGAACAGAATTTCACCCTCCTTGGAGTACTCCAAACAGACCAACTGTTAGCTAGCTCAAAACGGAATTACATTAGAAAAGGGGGAATTCAGAATCAATATAACAAATACAGATAAATATAATATACATTATGCTAAGCTAAAGAAATCAGGTATTTTAAAAGTTCACACTGGTGATTATTCCACCTGATTAATGAATACAACTATGTTTAATATAATGGATAAGGAGTAGCCACACTGCTCTACTTGTTGAAACTGACTACAGCTCTTCTGTTTATTAGCTGAGTAAAAGTGGGTAAGCCTTGAGCTCTGCATCATCTCTCTCACATAAAAATGTTCTCCTGGCTCTCTCACAGGGGGTTCAAAAATTTTTAAGTGTGTTAATATATTTGGATCAACTTGAGCTCTTTAAAAAAGATTATGATTATGATCTCCCCAACTCTCTTCCCCGCAAAAAAAACTAAAAGAAACTCAAAATGCTGTTGTAAAGCAATGTAATGTTTTAAAGTTTAAGTCTGGACTCAAACACTTATATTTTACAGAACAGATTTTCAAAGATAGTAGAGCCACATGATTCTTGAGCTCATTCTTCAGATGAACTTAAGAAAAAAAAATGCATGAAATCAATGTAAGAGTAGAACAGAAAAGGCCTCCTGCCAGTTTCTATCTATGGAACATCTTTAGGCACCCATCACTATATACCCAAATGGACTTCTCCCCTTGGTCATATGTAATATCCATTATAATATGGATTTACTTCATCTGTACACTTATTCACTCATTGCTCATTTGTATATGTACTCTCTTCACAAATAATTTTGTGAGAAAATTATTATAATTACTTTATAATTTATTATTTCAATAAAAGAAAGTTTTTAAATATTTAGAATTAAGATAAAAGTAATATTTGAACAGCACTTTGATTTTGATTTTCTGAGTAACATTTCATTTAATATTAGTCAAAGGCAAGTAATAGGCCATTTCACCAGATCACATGAAAAGTAAACTATATAATTACATTTATACTGACTGAGCAGGGAGAGAAAAGAAATAACTTTGAGATCAATATTAATCAGCAAACCCAGTATAAAAAGAGTACAAAGGTCATTTCCTTTGTCCTTATATCCATCAATGAAGCAAGTGCTGCAGGAGACCTGAACATTCCTTGTTTTCCCCAGACTGGTCTGCAGAGTTCCCAGAACTCTGATTTTGTCAAACTGTACAAAACACTTAGAGGCTCTGGGAATCCTAGGATACACACCCAGAGAAAAAGTCTAAATGTTCTGTTTTCATGGACATAGAGAAGAAAGTAGCTCTAAAATACCCTTAAAGGCCAAAAAGATAATCAGAGTCAATAGTAAGAAAGCAGGATACCAGAACTGAATTTCTTATTCTCATTTTAATAAATCATTACTGTGAACTGTTTCAGATACCTTGCCATATCTGACCTTCCTCTTCCAGTCTATTTTAAATCATGAAAATATACATTGTGTCTTTCCAAGAAGTACATACTAGGTGCCAGGAGGATTAGAGGCACCTAAAAATATTTTTTGAATAAATAACCTTTTATAAATATATGAGGAAACAGAGGCTCAGAGCATTCAATGTGCCCAATGTCAAACTACTAACAAGTAATATGATGCTTACCAGATTCCAATCTAGAAAAACTCCCATACTCTTAACCAATCTACTGTGGATATTCAAAACCAAACCATATTTAACACATTTTAAATGGTTTTTAATTTAAATGTGGGCCATATTTTTCCACTCTAAACTTCTTTTTCTATGACCCATAACCAAGTTGAAATTACAGTTGAGAACAAATGCCTGGGTCCCATTATTTTTGCTTTTTATGCATGACATCATGCTGTGTTGATACAATATATCCAGTCTAGCTAACAACTTTCCTAAATAAGTTTCCTCTTCTCCGTCTGCTTTTAATAGGTTCAGATTCATTTCTTCTGAATATTTTCAGGCTTCACCATGGCAGGATATGTCTCCCTTATAAAGTAAGGCAATTATAAAGCAATTTAAAGTATGGGGCTAGAAACTCTATCTTTCTGACCCATGGGAACACTGCTCAAACAAAGAAAAACTATATAGAAAGAAGGGAAATGGATTCAAATAGCTTGCTCCAGGGGTCTCTCAAAAATTCTGTAGGAATTATTTTTAGAATCTCTGTTTCTCAACACTTAGCTAAGTATTCTCATAGAAAGGTTAAGGAAGTGCAGAGTTGCAGATATTAAACAATCCACTTTTCACTGTGCCATGTAAAACACAGCATGAAACTGAACTCTTTAGTATCGGGGAAGAGATGAAATCACTCTGTTCTGAATTCATGTGTTGTATGTCACACTTTATATGGGAGATAAACTCGGGCAAGATGAGATAAAATAGGGCTCTGCAAAGTCTTGGGGATCTAAGTATTTTATGAATATAAAGATTTGCTCCTAAGAGTCCATAAAATCATATGTGAGAGAGCTGACAGAAATGACATGGAAGTATATAACAGATAATCCTTCTATGATGTTCAGATACAATGACTTTTGAATATTTCAAATATTTTTAATGACTAATTGGACACAATTAGTTCACCCAGCACCTGGAATGAACCTTAGGATATAAATATTCCTCTCCAATCATCATAATTCATACATGAAAAACTGAGGCACAAAAACACTAAGTGACTTGCAAGATGTCATAAGAATGCACGAGTGCTAAGTCACTTCAGCCACGTCCAACTCTTTGTGACCCAATGGACTGTCACCCAGGAGGCTCGTCTGTCCATGGGATTTTCCAGGCAAGAATACTGGAGTGGGTTGCCACTACTTCCTCCAGGGGATCTTCCTGACCCAGGGATCAAACCTATATCTCTTACATCTCCTGCATTGGCAGGCAGATTCTTTACCACTAGCACCACCAGGGAGGCCAGTCACAAGGACAGTGAGTGGGAAAAAAGTTTCAAGTGATGCAAGATTCAATATCCTACCAACCATCATCTCTGGTATTTTCAACTTCCCAATCACTGAGCAACCACTAAGCTCACAGGAACACACTGAGTAATTCAAGGCGCTGAATGTGAAATTAGCCATTTCCCAGGTTTCATGATAGACTACTGGCCATGGTAAAAAAGTACCTGACTAATGCTAGAGATGTTCACCTCTTCACTTCTGAGGAACTGGAGATGAAGGCAACAACCTCTAACCCTCTTCCATCATTTTTTTTTGTACAGTTCAAACACTAATACCAATGTAGGAAATGATTTCAAAAGTAATATCGTTTTTCTAAAGGGGAAAGACAGGAGCAAATTAGGAAAAATATCAATGAAACAGCATGTATGCATAACGAAATCCCCAGAACGGAAGCACTGTAGAGTTTCATCGTCCCTCAGTATCCTTGGTGGTCTGGTTCCGGGACTGCCCTCAGATACCAATGTGTATAGATGCTTAAGTCCCTGGTATAAAATGTGGTAGTATTTGCACATAACCTATGCACATCTTCCCACACAGTTTAAATTATCTGTACATAACTTATAATACCTAAAACAATGTAGATGCTCTGGAAATAGTTATGAATATAATATAAATGCTATATAGTTGCCAAAAAAGAAACTTACAGAATTTTTTTCCTAATCTTTTCAATTCACAGTTGGTTGAACCCACAGATGTAGAACCCAAGGATTTAGACAGCTGACTATATATATTAAGGGTGCTCTTACTTGGTAGAAACAAAAATAACTTGCTATTTTTCAAATAAATCCTAGGTTACCATATTTTAAATCTTATATGCCAAACTGAATTTTTAAGCTATTTTTAGGAAAAAATAAAACCTTTATTTATTTAACAGTCCTGTCATAAACAGTATCCCACACTCATGGCAATCTGATCACACATCTCTTGCCACATAAAAAATCCTCTGGCACTATTTCTAAAACAAGAGACAACCGGATGAAAACTAACTAGATCAAAAAATCAATGCCTTTAGGAAGAAATATAATTTATTTCAGGCTTTCTAATACTAACAATATGGTCAGAAATTTAACATTACATAATAAAAGAAAAACAATTTTGAGGAAATAAGTTTTTGAACTGATTAACAACAGATAGCTTTTCAGCAACACTTTCTTGGAAAACCCCACAGCACTATAAGTAAATAATGCAGCATCTCAGATTCATTTTGTCTGGCAATTCCTGCATTCCCACTCAAGTGTGAGAATATGTATGGCATGGCTACTATCTTTTCTCGGTTATTAATTTTGTGAAATGATTTAAAGCAAGGGGAAAAGATAGATATATATTCTATATGAACGAGTAGAAAAACAAATAGAAGATAGAAAAATACACCATGCATTTTTTAAGTGTTTCTTCAATTTCTCTCTGGCCAAATTTAGAACACCATAAATAGGGAAATCAATGGAAAAACATTTCCTGTAAGAGGATTCATTATTATTCTAAGAAATTAAGATGGGGAAAACAGGATTTAAATCAGTTTAAGGCCAACAAGGATCCAACATGCAGAACTAACTTCCATGACTGTTACTATTAGTTGCTTGACTTTAAACTCAAAATAGCAAAAATGAGGCTGCAGTAAATCAATCTGTGACATGTTAAGAATAAATCAAGCCAAAAACTTAGCAACTCAGAACTTTTAAATATGTAATAAACCTTTTAAAATATGAATAATCTGTGCCAGTAAATTAACTGGGAAATTATTCTAAGAAAATAAATTATTATACTTAAAGTACTAGCTTATATTAGAGAATGTTCATCTCAGCAGTGTTTATCAAAGATCTAAAAAATGTAAAAAAAATTTCTAGAAACAATAGGGTACTGCTTTAAAAACTCATGGTATAACTTATGGGAGAGCATTTAGAGATATGGGAAAGTACACCCCATAGGTGGATAAAACAGGTTATATGTGATTACATATGTAACATATATGGTTTATCTACATATAATGTACATACACACGTGAGAGACAGACCCAGTTCCTTTGATCTGATTTTGGGGAGAGCTGTGGGGATGGAAGTGGTCAGTACAACTAGAAGTGGGCATGGCATGAGAAGCCTGCCTGGACTAAAAGCCGTATACTTGGAGTGGAAATATCCACAAACAGAGGAATCCCTTTCTTAAGAGGCAATCTCTCTCTTTCAACTCTTGATCTCTCTATATTTATCCAAACCAAAAGTGTTTCATCCCGAGCACCTAGTTCTTTTCTTTCAGGTCACTTATAAAAATTTAGTCATATGTTTATATGTCTACTTGGTTAATGTCTATTTCCTGCCCTAGAACCTACATTCTGTGAGGACAGGGCTCAGATCTGTTTTACCAACACATAGCACATGCTCCATAAATACTAACTGAATTACTACAAAACACTAGAATGCTGCCGGCAAAGTAAGATGAAAATGAAAATGCAATCTAATGTTGACCTTACTATATCTGAATTGTTTACTTGCTTTATTTATATTTACATAATTTATTTAAAAACAGAGTTACTTGATATTTATGCAAAACCTTTGATTAGAAGACCCCATGGACTATACAATCCATGGAATTCTCTAGGCCAGAATACTGGAGTGGGTAGCCTTTCCCTTCTCCAGGGGATCTTCCCAACCCATGGATCAAACCCAGGTTTCTCACATTGCAGGCAGATTTTTTTTTTACCAGTTGAGCCACAAGGGAAGCCCAACTTTCACTATGTAGAACCTTTGATTAGAAGACCTCAAAATCTTTCAATGGCAAATATGGGGATTCTGCTGTAATTAATGGAAACATGTCACAAACACTAGGGAATGTGTTCTTTTTTTGTCCAGCAAATGATACATAGGTACAAATTACAACTTAGATTTCTAAATTCATATCCACTTGCTAAGAATTTAGTTATTACAAATAAAATGTACAACTATCATTTGTTGTAACAATCACTAAAAAGCTCTGGACAAGAGAAGTCCTATAGTACCCCAAGGGCAATGGGTCCACTGATAAAATCTAGAAAGTGATTGGGTAGGACATGCTCTATTTTTACTCTAAAGAAACTCATTAATCAGTATAAACATTAAAAAAAAAGGCTACATAATAAATGCAATTTTAATGATCTACATTCCCTCACATTCACGTATACTTTTAATGTATTTAAATTCAAATTGGACTGAATCCAGAAAGTAATCATAAATATAGCCAATATCAGCCTCAAATCCTGCCAACTAATCAAGACCACTTTAAAACACTTCTGTCCAATCATGTTTCTGGCGCCAAAAAAAAAAAAAAAAAACAGCCCCCTATCACCTACTTATACAACTTAAACAATAATCAGAATAAAGATTACTCATCTGTATGTGGGGAGAAGGAAATGGCAACGCATTCCAGTATTCTTGCCTAGAGAATTCCATGGACAGAGGAGCCTGGTGGGCTGCTGTCCATGGGGTCACGCAGAGTTGGACATAACTGAAGTGACTTAGCATGCATTCATGCATTGGAGAAGGAAATGGCAACCCACTCCAGCAAGAATCCCAGGGACAGAGGAGCCTGGGGGGCTGCCATCTACGGAGTTCCACAGAGTTGGACACAACTGAGGCGACGCAGCAGCAGCAGCATCCACATGTGTAATAAGAAATTATTTCAGGGTTGTAGTTTCACTTATTTCCTCAGATGTGATTGCCTACTACAATCTATCAATTGTCCAGAAATAAAAAATCAGGAATGTTCTTCCTTCACTAGTGAATAAACACAAGCTGGAGCAGTGATCCTTTAAATCAACATTGGAAAACCTCATGGGGTTGGAGTGATCTGACTAACTAGAGGAGGAAGGTAAAGCCCTAGGGACAGCAGAGTTAAAAACAATAGTCATCACTTCAATTTTGGTCCATTCTGCATTCCAAGAACTGTTGCTGAGGTCTTCTGGAAGGCAGGCTAACGGTCAGAGAGGACTTTTTATAGCAATAAATAGTTTTCACATACCATATCTGCTCATCCTTTGCCTTTTTACTTTGTCCAAGGACTAGGAAATAAGTTGAAAATGGCTTCCCACTATCTTCTTTGGGAAATCCATTCTGCAACGGATAGACCACCTGATCGATACAATCTCTGGCCCAAGATTGTAACTGGCAAGATTTCCCTTTCAAGTGCAAAATCATGAAGCCAATCCCACCACAGGTTTTTACTTTCCCTCTTTGTGAAACATATATGGAAAAGAAAACTAACAGAAGGCCCAGTCCTTTAATCAAATATTAAATTACATCTATTCTCAATTCAATGCTTGTGCTCCTGCAATAACGTCAGAGTAAGAAGCTATGACATCATTCATTCTACAAACATTCTGATGTCTAATATGAGCAAAGAGGTATGACTACAGTGACCAAACTTCATAAACAAGCAGCTACATGAGGGAGGGCAGAAATCTGGAAAAAGTTTACAATTCTCACCATTGGTTAAGTTTTGTGGAACTGAATAGGACTGTTTTTATTTATAACTTACTATTTATTAGTTTGTTCAAAATATTTTGTTGAAATTGATATAGCAGAATTAAACCACTATATTTTTATTACATGATGCACTCCTAAGACTTTTCTTCACTAGGATGCTTTCTGACTAAAAAGAATTCTGAAAACAATTCTCCCCTAGGCCCAGGCCTTGTGTTTTAGGTGAGGCTGGACTAGCCAATCAAACATCTCATTCTAAAGACAACAGTGACTAGGTCAAGGATGGGCATGTGACCCAGGTAGGCCAAGAAGACTCATTCCCAGGACTTGGTCCTAGTCCATTAGCCTAGAAAAGCCAACAGTTGTCTATGTCACAACACGGAAAACAAAAGCCTCAGAAGGAAGTCAAGTGTGATAGAAGAACCAGATAGAAGAAAGTGTGGTAAGAGGAATCAGACAGCTATCTGGAGATACACATCAAGGAGGCAGTCTATTTTTCTTTCTGCACCAAAAGGAGGTGGAAGGCTGTAACTTTTGAGAATGTTGACTCATTGAGACTATCTTAAAACAGAATGTATACACTTAACTAAATACATGATACACTCAGAAGAAAAGTAAAAATTACTTGTGAGCATAGGAAAAATTTTTGAATATTCTTTTCTAGATTGTTATTGGAAATGTATCTACAGTTGAAACCAGAGCATTAAAGACTGAATTTGACTTACAAGAAAATGATTTTACAGTCAGAATGAAATGAAATGGGTTATCAGCTAAGACAGACATATACTATGAGCCAGAAACAAATCATAAAATTCAAATTAACAAGAAAATTAGTACAGAACATTATATATATATAAGAACTTGCCAGAGGAGAAGACTAGTTCAAATTTCCACTTTTACGTATATTCAAAATAATTAAGGTCAATTAGCATGTTTAGAATATCAGGCCTAAGGGATAAACAGATAAATTAGCCCCATGTTTTTAATCTGGAGACTTGAATCCATATGGCTATCAAAACCAGTTAAGATTTTAAACGCCAGTCACAATTCGCAAAAGAGCCTGCAACAGGAAAAGTTTACACTTGTATAAATACATTTCTGTCTCCGTAACATCAAGAAACACCAAAATAGCAACTAAGTATTGTTAAACCAACAGAAGTTACATATTCCAATGTTCCAGGACCAGTGTAAAATTTAAAAAACCAAATGTAAAATATGTTATTTTAAAAGCCTCACTTTAATACTCAGATCTAATAGTAAAGATAAATAATAATAAAATAAAAATATAATAATAAAACATCAGAAATAAGGCAGCCTATAACCATAAAGGTATAAAATTTCTAACTTCCTGAAAATGAATGACATCTGTCAAAAGATAATACTAATTTATTGGTATCGAACTACAAAGGTTACTGGAATACCAAATTTAAAAAAGAAATTTTACTCTTGACTTCTTCCAGCAGTTCAAAGTAAATGTGTAATTTTCCTTTCTTTCTTTTTTAATATTCAACTACTTTCTTTTTATATTTTTAATGAAACAGTTTAACTTAATTATCACTTGGCAAATAGCAACATCCGAGAATCTTGTCAGTCACAGACCAGAGGTCCTGACCCTGAGAAGGCCTGACTGAACACAGCATGAAGCTCCTACAGTGGATCCAGCAAGAAGAGCCGTCTCACCAAGAGCATGATCAGTTAAATGCAGCAATGGTACACATGGCTTTCTGTGTCCAAGGGCAAGTCACTTGTGGTATTCTTTTCATTTTGTCTAGTCTCCTAAGTTCTTAAGTATAAGACAGAGGACAGGGAACCTATCTTAAATACCAGTTCTTGTTTTTTTTTTTAAAGGTTTTAATTGATTATCATTGAAAAGAATTCAGGTTGATGGTTATAATAGCAACCATCTCACTATGTGCTTACTATGTGCCAGGCATAGTGCTAAATGCAAAGCATTTTCTCACTGCATCAGTGCTTGTATTATCTTACTCAATCTTCACAGCCCTATGGGAAACTATTAATATCCCTATTTTACTAATGTAAGATACAGATAATCAATAATCTGCCAAAGGTCATGAATTAATATGTGACAGAATGATGACTTTAGCCTCTATCCTTTTGTCATCCATATCAGTGCTCCTAAAAACAGACTCTATGTAGACTACGGAATACAGAGCACTGATGCTCCCCACCATCCCAGTCCTTCTGATCACTTCCCTGTATGGAGCTGTCCTATGCCAAAAGAGTTCTGACTTGGTTCTGATATTAAGGAGATGTGCAGAGATTACAAGGCAGGAAAGACTTCAGCAGCAGGCTGCTGGAAAAGCAGCAGCAGCAGGCTCGGCCTGAGGAACAATGGGGCACAAAGCTTCCCTACACAACCATTCGCTCCTCCTGTCCTTTAACAGTGTTGCAGCCTAGCTCCTATGAGGAGCAAAACTACTGGGAACAACTAACTGTACATTCATGATGCATGTGCTTTAATTTTATATATCTTCCCTTCGCCAAGAGTCTGTTACATTTTTGGCCCACTCTTTATTGATATAGTTTTGTTTTGAGTTGTCCCAGTTCTTTATATATCCCAGACACCAGTCACTTTTCAGATATATGTTTTGTAAGATATATATGTTTCCCCTAATTGGTGTCTTTTTAATGTCTTTTACTGAGTGGAGGTTTTTAACTTTAATGAAGTCTAACTCACCAAAAGCCTTTGACTGTGTGGATCCCAATAAACTGTGGAAAATTCTTAAAGAGATGGGAATACCAGACCATCTGACCTGTCTCTTCAGAAACCTGTATGCAGGTCAGGAAGCAACAATTAGAACTGGACATGGAACAACAGATTGGTTCCAAATAGGAAAAGGAGTACGTCAAGGCTGTATATTCTCACCCTGCTTATTTAACTTATATGCAGAGTACATCATGAGAAACGCTGGGCTGGAAGAAGCACAAGCTGGAATCAAGATTGCCAGGAGAAATATCAATAACCTCAGATATGCAGACGATACCACCCTTATAGCAGAAAGTGAAGAGGAACTAAAGAGCCTCTTGATGAAAGTGAAAGAGGAGACTGAAAAAGTTGGCTTAAAGCTCAACATCCAGAAAACTAAGATCATGGCATCCAGTCCCATCACTTCATGGGAAATAGATGGGGAAACAGTGGAAAACAGTGTCAGACTTTATTTTGGGGGGCTCCAAAATCACTGCAGATGGTGACTGCAGCCATGAAATTAAAAGACGCTTACTCCTTGGAAGGAAAGTTATGACCAACCTAGATAGCATATTTAAAAGCAGAGACATTACTTTGCCAACAAAGGTCCGTCTAGTCAAGGCTATGGTTTTTCCAGTGGTCATGTATGGATGTGACAGTTGGACTGTGAAGAAAGCTGAGTGCCAAAGAATTGATGCTTTTGAACTGTGGTATTGGAGAAGACTCTTGAGAGTCCCTTGGACTGCAGGAGATCCAACCAGTCCATCCTAAAGGAGATCAGTCCTGGATGTTCACTGGAAGGACTGATGCTGAAGCTGAAACTCCAGTACTTTGGCCACCTCATGTGGAGAGTTGACTCATTGGAAAAGACCCTGATGCTGGGAAGGATTGGGGGCAGGAGGAGAAAGGGACAACAGAGGATGAGATGGCTGGATGGCATCACCGACTGGATGGACATGGGTTTGGGTGGACTCTTGGAGTTGGTGATGAACAGGGAGGCCTAGTGTGCTGCGATTCATGGGGTCGCAGAGTCGGACACGACTGAGCGACTGAACTGAACTGAACTCACCAATATTTGTCTTTTATAATCATTGCTTTCTATGACTTAAGGAACTTTTTGCTATCTCCAAGTTATAAAGATATTCTCCTGTACTTTCTTCCAAATGCTTCATATTTCAGTCTTCTCTTTCAGGTTTAGGATCCATCTTGAATTAGCATTTTTATGTGGTGGGGTTCAAGGTTCATTTTTTTTCCCCCACAAATATAGAAGACTGCTTTTCTCCCCCACTGGGTCACTTTGGTTCCATTGACAAAAATTAAATGCCATGTAAGTGTGGGTATATTTTTGGTTCTCTCTTCTCTTCTATTGAAGAATATCTAGATCTTCATGTAGATATATTCTTCATAAATAATCATCTACAAAGTTTTACTTCTTTTCTATTCTTCATGCCCCTGACTTCTTTTTCTTGATTTACTTCAGTGGCCAGAGTCTTCAGTGAAGTAACAAACAGCAGTGGTAAGAATGAAAGCTCTCACTTTGCATCAAATCTTAGGGAGGAACTGTTTAATATTTCACCACGCTGTTTGATATTCACTATAGGTTTCTTATACTTATTTTATTGACAAAGTTCCCCCTGAGCATTTTTATCTGAAATAAGTGTTGCTTTTTCTATATTTGGTAAAATAATATTTTGTAAAATAATATTTTCTCTTTTAAAAGAGAGTTTTTCTCTTTTATCCTGTTAATGTGGTGAATTAAATTGATTGACTTTTAAATGTTAAACCAAAATTTTTTGTGATAGTTGCCTTCATGTGTCAACTTGATTTCGCCATGGGATACCCAGATATTTGGTCAAACATTATTCTGGGTGTGTCTGTGAGGGTGTTTCTATGACAAAATGACCATCTGAATCAGTACAATGAATAAAGCAGACTACTGTCCCTAATGTGGGCAGGCTCAGTCCAATCAGTGGAAAGCCTGAATAGAACTGGGCTTGCCTGACTGAGCTGGGACAAAGGTTTTGTACTACCTCTGCACTAGAACAAAAACATCAGCTCTTCCTGGGTGTCCAGATTGCTGACTACAGATCCTGGGACACTTCAGCTCCATTAATTGGAACCAGTTGCTTACAATAAATTTCTTTATATATGTATCCTGTTGGCTCTGGAGAAACCTGAGTAGTACACCTGTGTTCTAGAGATAAATAACACTTAGTCATCAGTTACCCTCACTTTTCCAGAGTTCAGCTATAAAACATATCTGTTAAGAAATGTAAAACTGGTTGGAAGAGGCTCTTCACAAATACGATAGTGTTTAATGGACTGAGCGACTGAACTGAACTGAACTGACTGAATGACTGTACACTGCATTGTGGACTTTTTTTTTCAGTTCAAGGATAAGTTCTACTGCAGGATAAAAACTACTACCAAAGAGCTATTGTCAACTACCAGCAGTGGTACAAGATGGTTTCTTTTTCAACTAAAACTTGGTTGAGTATATAGATAGGTAGGAAAGAATAAGTTAATATGTTTATATAGCAGGAACAATATCACACATTGTAACTAAATTATACTATGTATGCCTACACCATCATTCCAACTTTTGGAATAATGATTATACAATTTGCCTTATTGCTCTTTGAAGTATGGCTATTTTAGCACATACTTTAAAGACTTTAAAACCCATGAAGATCTCAAAGCTGGCAGATTAAAAGCCTAGTGTGGATGCCTTTTTACTCTCATATTTGGATTACCTAAATTCAACCTATTTCCTGTTTACAAACTGCAACTAGAGAAGCTATGGTACTCTGTTCCTTTAGACTCTTGGTTTTTCATTTCTCCAGCCTCATCCTCCCCACCCCCACCAAAAAAGAAACATAAACTGGTATGTGGTTTTAGATATTTTCCTGCAAATTGCCTTTATTGAAGTTCACACATTCCTATGCTTACACAGCCAGAACCACCTTTCTCTTTTATTTCCTATTATTTCATATTAATAATTACTTATTAAAATAACTCCTAAGATGCAGTAGTGGAGAAACAAACCATATAAAGAAGTCTCTTAAAAATTCCCATTTTTCTAAGATTTGTCATTCGAGAAACGAAGATCAAAAGATTAAAAAATGTGGATTGTTGTTCAGCTGCTAAGTTGTATTTGACTCTTTTGCAACCCCATGGACTGTAGCCTGCCAGGCTCCTCTGTCCATGGGATTTTCCAGACAAAAATACTGGAGTGGGTTGCCACTTCCTTCTCCAGGGGAATGATTCAGGGATTGAACCCACATCTCCTGCGCAGGCAGGCAGTTTCTTTACCACTGAGCCACCAAGGAAGCCCCATAAATGTAGATAGATATTTAAAAAAAAAAAAAAACATTTAGAAGAATAATGCAAGCAGAAGCTAACTTCAGCTAGTCCTTCAATGACCAAGGGGGAAAAAGAAAATTCTGAACTAGAGTATTCCTTAGGTCATAAGTAAAAACCAAGACTTCCTCAGTCAATAAAATAGCCTCAGATTTGTGTTCTTGGTGTCCAAAGAGTCTATATTATTAGCTCCAGCAGTTTGCAAAAGAAGCTTCTTTTTACCCATTTTTCAAACATTCAAATACTCTTTTGCACTGAGGCGTAAGTAGCTGACCTAGGATCAGCTGGAAAAGTGAGAGCAAGAAACAGTAGGATGAAGAAAGGAAACAACAGGATGATGGCAGCACCATGAAACAGAAGAAAGTACAGATTCTGCCTGGGGGAGGGGGAAGTCTTGAGCCAGCAAGAAAGACTGAGAGGCAGAAAAGAGGATGCGGCTCCGGAAGAATGTGCAGGAGGACAGACAACACGGCACCTAACAGGGGAAAGAGCAGATCTTATGAATTTAAGATGCAATGAAAACACTTTCATCAACTCTGATTTTATCATTTTGCTCTTACTGTTATTCCTATGTTACACTATGAATCTCCCCATGGACTGCTGCCCATACTATAAACAGTCTCATTCTCCAGCTATAACCAAGCATACTTACCTAGGTAATATTCTTCCTATTTCACCTTAATTGCACACAGACTAGGTCAGTTCCCCCTACTACAAAATAACTCCACACCCTGAATATGTGACACAAATGACATCATAATTAAGTAATTAGTTGTGCAATTATTTTATAAAAGTCAGTCTCTAAGTCTTATTTGTAAGAGGACAAAGATCATGTTTATCTTGCTTAAAACTGTGCCTTTCAACCAAGGGGTTGAGGGGGCAGAAGTCAATAAATACTTTTTGCATGAATTAATAAACTGAAAGAAAAAAATGTGTCTTTAGATATATTTTCAACAATAAATTAACACTTAAAAAAAAGCATTTGTCTACATTTATTTACTTATTTGGCACTTGCAGAGTGCCAGGCACTGTTCTAAGCACATTACATTTAATAATTCCACCCCTTGAGGTTGGAATACTTATTTTGCCCACTTAACTAATGAGAAAACCAACACACAGAAAAGTTTAGTCTGCCCAAAGTCTTTAGTGAAGTCAAGATTCAAACCGAACAGCCCGGTTCCACACACCATTACTAATTAATTTCAAGACAATGCTAGGAAAACTTTGCTATGAAGACAATGGAAGACAATGCTAGTGTCTATTAAACGCTACTTGAAGTATCCTGTAAAATATATAACAGGTCTGGGATTTCACGATTTAGCTCCACAAGTCTCTTATATGTACAGTGAATTAGGAAAATGTAAGTAACTGAATCTTGATGCTGAGCTCTTTCTCATTTTTAGTAATGAAAATATTACACCAGATTTTAAGAAGAAACAGAAATATTAAAATTTTCACATTATCTATTGCTGTGTACATAGTACCATGCTAAGGCCCAAAGGATTCACTGAAATAGAAATAAAACTACATCAGGGCTGAGGTAGTTGTTTAAGTTGATGTCCTTTTTTTTTCCCCCTTTAATGGAACAAAGAAATAATCATCTTATTTTACTCAATCTCTCATGCTATCAAAGATTTATTATGCAAAAATGTAAATGCTAAAAGCATTTATAGTACATCTTCTTCCTTTAATAAAATCAGACCAATTAAAGTGATAATTGTACATACTGTGTTTTAAAAAGAAACCACACCTCTTAAAAAAGAAGGCTTCATATTGTCTACATGATTACTACTAAAGTTGAAAAATCTCAATTATCCTTAAATCATCTGAACTTTAATAGGTTTGGTACCTAAAGGTCAGTTTGTATTTCTGAAACTAGAAAACTGAATGGGTTATCAACATCTGATCTTCAAATGCATTAGATACAAATTTTACTTTACTGCTCTCACTGTGCAGGACTCTATGGCGATTTCCTAGGACAGAGCTCCCCTATCCACCCCTCACTGCTCCACCCCTCCACCCCCATACCCTCACTCCCATGACATTCCATTCTCCACCTGTCTCTTGTTTGTACAAACACTTTAGCTCCCTGGTCTTTCCCAAGTTCCAAAGAATAAATAAGAGAAGTGAGAAAAATGTGGAAAGGAAAACAGTCAAGTAAGACAATAACAGTTTAGCCATTACACAAATTTAAAGACATTTAGTTCCTCCTCAAGAACTACAGATAACATTTGTAGCCATATCCTTTGAGTTGTTTTGCAGATACTGAAACCCCTACCAGAAGAGGTTAACTGTATGCTGCCCACAGGCACATAGACTCCAGACCAGCTGGAACTAGAATGTTGGTGATGTTGACTCTGGATCACCTCACCACCAACCAGTCAGAAGAATGTCCACAAGTTGATCACACAGCTCACATTCTCCTTCTCTCACCCTGTCTTTAAGAAACTTGCCCTGAAAGTAATGGGGGAGTTCTAGCTTTTTGAGCATTAGCCACCTAGACTCCTGACTTGGCACTCTGCAGTAAATGTTATACTTCTCTTCACCACAACCTGGCATCACTAGATTGGTTTTACTGCAATCAGGCGAGTAGAATGAAGTTTGGTGGGTAACACTGCTAACTAGAGCAAACAGTGCCATAGGAAAGGAGCTTATGCTATGATGTAAAGGCCTCTAATTCAGAGACAGTTGACTCAGGTTCAGCTGAGTGTTTACTGGGTATACAAGACATTTAATCACCATCAGTCCTATTCTTGTTTTCATCAATTTATTTCATTTTCTTCAAAATCATACCCCATGGAGCTACCTGTCCTTATCATGTATCCCACCATGACTCCACAGTTCCCCACCACAGAGACATAAGTATATAACTAAATGAATATTAGCAAACAAAACCTAGCCAGTAGGTTGGTTATGATTTATAATGATTTATAAAATAAACTTGAGAGAATGAGTATTTCATATTCTCTGATTAATGCATGCATTCAGTACTGCACAAATACTGCAGCTACGACATCCTTCAAACACTATGGGCCAGTAGGCGAAAAAGCAGAAAATGATGGCAATTTCTATGTGGGAAAATCAATTACATGGAAAACTAACTATGGCAGTGAACAGATAACAAAAAATAACAATGTTAAATACCACCAAAGAGGTTACTAGTTTTTATTTTTATTTTGGCTTGAGAGGGGCACAAATCTTTGTACATTACAACTGCAAGTTTGAATTCTAACCATGAACACCACTACCATAACTTTTAACTTAAGTGACAGTTTAAGATACAAGAAGATATGAGTAGACAGTTAATGAAATAACAATGAATTATGCTATCCATAAATGCTACATTCTTTCTGATAATAGTTAAAATGTGATTTCTTACAGAAAAAGAAACTTTATGGATTTTTTTGTTGACAGTTTGTACAATCACTTCTATCTCTTACGAAAAGTAGATGGAAAATTTTCAATAGCTAGACCTAGTATGTCATTAATAGTAAATACAGGTGATAAACTTGTAAGGTAATACTCAAACTCCTGCACAAGAAGCCGTGCACAAGTCTAAGCTACGTGAGAATGGCGCCTGCATCCTTCTGCTTCCCGTGATGCTGGGCACCAGGCAGGCACTCAAGTGTGGGACAGAACGCCTGTGTACATGAAAATCCACGTCAGTGTGAACTTAAAGCTAACTTTCACCCTATGAAACTCTTTAAAGACCTTCTGGCAGTTTTTCTTCCTTCTACTGCCTCAGAGAGGTTGTAGAATGAGACAGTGAGCATCTGTGAGAATGTCAGTTCTGCGGTTCTGCCCTGAAACAGAGAGGTGGGGGGAGGGGGCAGCTCTGGACCTGATGGGGACTTCTGGGACTGGAACCAGATGGCCTTTCAAATCTCTGACTGGAAGGATTACTTTAACCGTTTCTCTATCCAAGAACATTCACCTCCTGTAACAGCTTTTCACATGAGCTACCCAGCTTTTATTATGGCAGTTGAGGCCCTTACAGTATTTTATGCCACAGTCACAGCTGCTGTCAAGTCTGCAGTAACCATAATCTTTAGGTCAAGCTTTTATTTCACTATAAAGGGCTTTAAATATGAACATGTCTGGTGATAAATTAAGTTGACAGGTGTTTCTTTTTATTACTATTCAAAGGAAGACACATATCTATCCTGTTGTTTCATGTAAACAACTTGTAAGTGCCATCATAATTCGTAAAGCGTAACTTGACTACAATTTCACAGAATTAACGTATCATAGCTATAAATTACACATCACATACACTCTTTGGGCTTGTCTTATGAACTATAATAGAAACTCATAAATTGAAACAAATCTAAAGAATGATAGCAGCTGCATACAGCCTCGGTAAATCTGACCAGTATTTAAAAGAAAAAAAAAAAAAAAACACCAAATGGTTTTTCTTTTTTTTTTTAATTTATATATATATATTTTTTCATGTTGATTCTTTCTTTTTTTTTTTTCATTTATTTTTATTAGTTGGAGGCTAATTACTTTACAACATTGCGGTGATTTTTGTCATACACTGAAATGAATTAGCCATGGATTTACATGTATTCCCCATCCCGGTCCCCCCTCCCACCTCCCTCTCCACCCGATCCCTCTGGGTCTTCCCAGTGCACCAGGCCCGAGCACTTGTCTCATACATCCCACCTGGGCTGGTGATCTGTTTCACCCTAGATAATATACATGTTTTGTTCAGAGTAGAGATGCAACATCAGGTTCAACTATACTATGGTAACCACAGGCAAGTTATAGTCACAACACTTAACATTTATTAGGCAAGGAAAAGTTCAAAAATAACAATACACTACATACTCTCCAAAAGCCCCTGACAGACATTATAGCCTAAAATCCAAAGGACAATGACAATGATGCAAACAAACAGACCAACATTTTGAAGAAAGAAGAGGCAACTGACACCCTGTCCTCTGTCTGTGCCCCCAACAGGAGGAACAGTCTAAGACAGGAGAATATTTTAAAGGACTGTAAAACCAGGAAGAAAGCTTGGGGCTCCCCAGCTCTTGTCTCACTTTCTTCTCTTAGAGAAATACTTTAGGGTGGGACTATATCAAGCTCACTTATCTGGTCTTTGCATTCCTGGATATCTCAAGAAAGGGAAGAGAAAGTATGAGTATGACTGTAAATGTTTTATTCCAGGTTCTAGGCTTTGAAAGCAAGGCATCATCAGAGGGATCCTCTGATTTCCCTTTGGGACTCTACAAACCCTTCTACTAAACCCGCATCATTTCCTCTCTCCTACGATCAAAATGTTATCACAAACTTACACATGGAGGAAGGCGAATGTATCCTAAACTTTACAGCTGAACCAATCAGGAAAAGATATAATGATTTCTTACTCAGAGCAATGTTATTATTTGTCCCTGACTGCTGTCACAATAATTCATTTCTACTAAAAACACACTTTTACTTGGTTTTTTGTAGTTCTGTTGTTGTTATTGTTAATCGTCTGGCAAGACTGTAGAGGTGACAGGGTAAGGACAGCATTATGAATCAGTTTTGGAAACACCCAGATGGATAAAACCATTCTTTGCCCTGCAAGGAAAAGAAAATCTACAAACAAGTAAAAAGAAACCAAATGGCTACTTTGATAAAGCAAAGGCCCAAATGGTGGTTGCGAAATCAGGATTAGCTGAATGCCACTAATTCTTGTGTGTTTACAACTGTTCTCTTTTCCTAGGATGAGTGATATACTTGAAAGTTACACCATCCAACATCTCTGTGACCCAGAGCATGGATTCTCTAAGTTTCTGATGATAGTATTTTTTATTATTGCCACCATGAACATATATGCTGATTGTATACACTTTACTGTAGATGAATGTGACAGTGAGAAGGGCTAGGTGGTTTCTACAAAGTAATGCAGCTAATAAATCGTGGAGCCAGTGTGGAGGCCGAGCTCTGACTGCAACATGAGCACACAGCACCCTGCCATCACCCTTGCATGACAATGCCGCCTCCATAACAGGGGCCCTGCCCACTCCTGGTTCCACTGCACAGACAATAAAGGTGTATCTCTCTTAGACAATACCCACCACACCACAGCGCCAAATTTGTAAGACTGAACACTGGGACACAGAGGCATGCATGACAGGGATCCTCTGCAAACACCATCCTTCCAGGAGGGGACAATGGCTCCGTGCACAGAAAAATGGAATGGTGCACCCTTTTGAGAATCAACAGTCTCTGTGTTTCATCTCTTATTATGGTGGTGGGATCAACATCCACAAACATTCTTTGATGACACGACTACCACTGCCACACGGGTGCCGCTGCCACCAAGCAAAAAAGTTTCCTTTAATTTCAATACGGTTTTGACCAGCTCTAAATGGGCCATAATGCAGCTTCTTTTGCCTGGAGGGAATAAAGTCCCATAAGAAAGGTTTCAACGATGAATGGAGAGGCAAATGGCAAAAACCTCCATGAAAGCTAAGACACAGACTTCAGTCTTCCAAGTACTCATTTGGTAAAGAAAGTGAATGGTAGGTTTACTATAAAATACAGTAAAGGATTTATGATAGAAACAAGTATCAAAGGTGATGACGGGTGGCATCAGGTGGAGTACAATCTTCCTCAGCAGCTGTGTGGCAGGGAGAATTGCACACGTGTTTGCAGGGTAGTACAAATAAAAGGGCTTGTGCCAAGGCCATTATTTTATGCCTCTGTACACTGCAGCCTGAAAAATATCACAAACAAGAGTTATGCTTCATGCTGATCAGCCTCAAGGCAAAATGAGTCAGCAAAGCCAGCAGGTCCCTTGTCTGTCTTTAGCAAGTGTGAGAGTGCAAAGTTCATGGTGAGAAAGTGTCCCTCAAAACAGCCTGACCCTTAAGACACCTTTCCAGAAACACAGCCAAGCCTGACTGTGTTGGGAAAGGCTGTGGCTAGAAAAGGAATACTGCCCCAGAGCATTACAGAGCACCAGCTGGGCTCTTAGGCCAATGAATAGGATACCACTATGCATGCCAGGCCATCAGTAAGCATAAAGCAGGCCAGCAGGTTCTTTACCTGAGCTATGTAGACAACATCTGAATATGCAAGATTTGAACCCAGTGGGATCACACAGAGAAGGGGACAGTCATCGTTTTCTGAAAAATTCCAGGGAGTAACTATTTTAAACTCTGTAAACCATATGATCTTGGTCACACTGCTCAAGTCTTTTGTAAGACAAAAAAAGCCATAGCCAGTACACAAACAAATGAGCATGGCTGTGTTCCAACACAACTGCATCACAAAACTGGCAGGTCATAGGTTGCCAACCCTTGACTTGGAAAAAAAATGGAGTTTCAGAGAAACAGATGAGGTGGCACTTGACTCTTTGAATGGGCAGTCAACACATAATCAAGCGACAGGGAGTTAGCACTCACATCGCCATTTCTGAAAGAACTAAAGAAGGCTCTAGAAATTAGGTACAGAGAGAGGTGAGGTGGTGCAGCTCTGGCATATTTCCAACCTGAGCTACAGGCAACTGGCTGTCATGTGCTCTTTTAGTCAGGTTGTAAAGACTGAGAATAATTTTGCATTAGACAAAAATGTAGCCATATATGCCATTCGAGGCTAATGACTTGCCATGGAAATTAAAGTTAATACATCAAATTATGAGACACTTTGATATAAAAACAGTATTTTTCTCTACAACTGAGTTTACTGACATGTTACTGACTGGTAAGGTAAATGTGGAAAGCCAAAAGACTATAACTATTTCACAAATCAAAAAGAAGGAAGCAGAAAATTTTCCAAGCTCCCAGTTTTGAAAGTCATCATGATCTTGCCATTAACTACAAACTGGTCACACTTCCTTTCCAGGAGGCATACTTGATAAGACTGCAGCACAAATTCCATGCAAACGTGCCAGCAAGTCATCTCCAAATACGCATGAGCCAAAGTTTACCTGAATCCAAGTCAAGGAATTCCTGCTCAGCTCCTGGAGAAGAAGCCATTACACTGGCTCTGCAGGGCCTGAGTCATGGTCCAGTATTGTTGTTTAGTCACTAAGTTGTGTCCAACTCTTTGCAATCTCATGGACTGTAACCTGCCAGGCTCCTCTGTGCATGAGATTTCCCAGGCAAAAATACTGGAGTGTGTTGCCATTTCCATCTCCAGGGGACTTCCCAACCAGGGATCAAATCCACATCTCCTGCACTGGCAGGCAGATTCTTTACCACTGAGCCACCAAGGAAGTCCCCCGTGGTCCACTGCCCTCCATGAGAAAGAAAGAGTGAACCAAGGACAAGGAACAAAATAGCCAACAACTTTGTCTCCATCCAAAATGAACAGCAAAAACCTACTGACAAGGACAGCTGCACATAGATGCTTTATCCCACCTAATGACTGATTGCTCTTGTAATCAATGATGTTTGGACACAACACTGATCAAAAAATTATCCTCTTAAAGCTGTATCCACTCCTTTCAACCCATACTAGAATTTCTCCTAAAACGCAGACAAGCACCCAGACATAAGCTCTACAGTAAAAGTCCAGACACTTTGATTATCCAGTTACCAGCACTGTGCCCTTTAAACTCCTACTATACTCAACTATTTATAAACAGGAGGCCCAGTGATCAAGTGCTGAACCACCACAAGTATATGATTGCTCACATTAACCAAGAGTTCCCATTCTTTCAAGAGAAATTCCCTGATGCCTCTGGAGTTACTAGAGATGGAAGTAAAGTAATTAGAACCAGAATTCAGCCTTCAATTCTTAAGCTGCCATATTCTGTTCCTGATCAACTTACTTAACCCCAAACTGCACTGAGTAAGAATTTTCTGATTTTTTCCAAGTTCTAAAATCTATGAAATATGGAGAATATATATGAGATTTTGAATGAACTACCAAACAAGAATTGCTGGCTTTGATTCTCCTTTTTGGGTTCATGTGCTTTTGAGAAATTACTTAGAAGTCTAAATCATTTAGAGTAGCTGTTCTTAACCTGTTAAAAGTTACTGTTTACAATCAGATAAAAAGCTATGAATCTAAACTTCAGAAAAATATACATAGGAGCTATACAAGGATTTTTCATAGAATTTTATAGGCTTCACAAAACACTAAGGCCTCTCCTTGGACCCCAGGCTAAATGCTTCTGAAAGGAAGAGTGAAGATCTTATCCTGTGTGTTTTGTCTAACTTACTCGGCAAGTGTGACTATCAGAATAGTTCATTATCACATAAAATCTTTAATTGTACTCAATATAACAAACATTGAGGGCTTATATGTGGAGGGATTCTGCAGGGTTCTAAGAAAGTCCAGAGATAAAAGCACAGCCCCACTCTTCTAAGAGCATAAAAACTAAGGAACAACAAAGGCATTTATATAACCAATTACTGAACTACTCAAACAGTCCCAGGAACAAGTCATACTTCATGGGGAAGGGGGCTCGTGTGAGTTGAAGCAGACACTGAAAGATACACAGGATCAAAACTGCTAGACATGAAAGGATGGAAGGTGAGGGAGGTTCGGTGAGTAGGGGTACTGCCTGGTCCATCAATGTGGATACAGAATGAAAGGTAATATTTGAGAATGGAGTGAAAGAGCACAGACAGCCTCTGTGGGAATTCTTGTTTACTGATACCCCAACAACTACACTTGAAAGTATGTAATGTGACACCCAAAGAGATAGTTGACCACTAGGAAAATCAGAGTATTTCCTACTATCACCCAGAATTAATTCCATAACAGCACTTGGGGAAAAAAAAATCCTTAGTTCTCTCAAAGCTCACTATTCATACCTGAGGATCAGCAGGAAAAGGTCAGCATGAATTGGGGAAATGTTTGTATAACATCGCACAGTAAGACTTATTTGAAACAAAATGTTACTCTCTTAAATACATTTTTCCAAATGAGCTATCAAAGTCAATTTTGTATTTCATACTCTAATAAAAGAAAGCTTTGTAATCTAGGCAGCTTAGGACTGTCTCCAGAGCAATTTGAAAAACAAAGGAGCTGATTAGATTATTGCCTTGGAAGCATTAACTGTTTCTCTTAAAAATGAATGCAAACAGCTAAGTTAATTCAAACCATAGGTCAAAGCAGAATAAATCATGTTGAAATCTTTCAATTTTATCTTCAAAAAATAAAGGCTGGGAGAACCTTTACTCCACTGTGGGTCAAAGTTACTGAGCAAGCAAAAGTGATTAAATAAATAAGACTATTATAAGCCATCAGCTCAATCAAGTGAGAACTCTCTGGTTGTCTTAGTGAAAGGAAGATGTTTGATGCTTTTCATAATAAATATCCATTCATAAAATGTGCTGAAATGAACAAAAAAGATCTATTGCTATTTCACAGAGAAAAAAAAAAAAAGTCCAGCTATTTCACAGAGAAAAGTTGGCAAGGAACTTTGTAACATCTAAAATAATAAAGTATCAATTAATCATGAAAAACGCCTCAGATAACATGTTAAATTTCATTACATATTATCATAGTCATATCTTAAACCATTTGGTAAAAAAACAACAAAAAAAAAAATCACATAAAAATGCAAGTACTAATCTTCTCAAGAAGCAAAACCTTTAAAAAATATGTGTTGGGCCTCCCTACCCCAACTGCAAAGTTAAAACTCACCAGGGTAATGCTGAAGTGACAAAAAATACCATGAGGAAAATAGTAAATTCCTGGTGAGAACTATATAACCACTTAATGTGGTTTTCTTGCATTCACCTTTACAAATGCACTTATGTCACTATATTGCATCTGGTGCTGCTTTTACAATAGTTCCACAGTACAGTCATCTCTCAGTGGAGACTGAGAGATGACTGTACTCTCTTCTTTCAGGAACCCCACCCCACCTCCACCACCACCACGGGTATCAAAATTCACAGAAGTGTAAGTCCCTTTTTAAAAATGGGGTATCTTTTTTAAAGTACTTGCATATAACTTACACACATCCTCCTATATAGTTTAAACCATGTCTAGATTACTAATAATACCTAACACAATGTAAGTGCCCCAGCAAATTCAAGTTTTGCCTTTGGAAATTTCTGGATTCTTCTTCCAAATATTTTTGACCCATAGTTAGTTGAATCCGTGGATGCTGAAGCCACAGATAGGGAGGGCCAACTAAATTCTCCTACATAACAGCACCCTGATCTATGTTACCAATCCTCTACTGTTACATACAATAGTGCTGTCAGGCTTCTGTTTTTACTGTTACAAATAAAGATGAGTTGAACATCTTTACAAATAAAATCCTGCATGTGTTAACTATTTCCTTAGATAAAATTCTTAGAAGTAAATGCCAGATCATGGGATATGCAAACTTTTTAAAGTTTTTCAGACATTTTCATAACTTTTCTTTCATAAAGATTAGACCACTTTATGTGTCACCAGCAATATATTTTAAGTCAATTCAAGTTCATTCTTATAACCTCTAGTTACTGTATTTCTTAAATTACGAACTAAATGACAAAGCAAGGCCAATTTTCAAAATTTTTATTATTCTGCTCCTAATATTTAAAGAACAAAGAGGGCTTCTCTGGTGGTTCAGTGGTCAAGAATCTGCCTGCCCATGCAGGAGAAATGGGTTCAATCCCTGGTTCAGGAAGATCCCACATGCTGCAGAGCAAATAGGCCCATATGCCACAACTATTGAGCCTGTGCCCTAGAGCCGGGAAGGCACAGTCACTGAGCCCGTGTGCCCTAGAGCCCACGCTCCCCAACAAGAGAAGCCGTCACACCAGGAAGCCCACCCCTGGCAACCAGAGAACAAGCCCCACTCGCCGAGACTAGAGAACAGCAATGAAGACCCCGCATGGCCAAAAATAAATACACTTTTATAAAAAAGTTTGCCCACGTTAAAAAAATAAAATAAAAGGAACAAAGAAGAGAAGACATCTAAATACACTGAAATTGACAAAACGTCAATTTTCATAAACTGTATATTAATAACACAAGTCTTTACATAGTATTGCTAGTTACTGCTAGTATGATTTTACACCCAATTTACTAGCAAAGTACTAAAGTAAATTGCACAGATTTTTCTTTTATTTGATAATTCAAATATCTCTGTGCTGCATACTTATTTTATTTTAAATATACATATTTAAAATATGTAAATAATAGTCAAATTCTCAATGTAGTATTTTTCTCAATGTCATTATACTTATAAGTTGCAATTCTATCATACTGATCTATAGGTTGCACATAGTTTCGCACAGTTTAACAGCTAAAATAGTCAATTAGTCAATTCTACTTGAAGGAAATACTTAACAGCCTCCACCATATGTAGGCATTCTTGATGCCAGTCCCCAAGACATTCCTCAGTTTCTTAGAAAGTCAACTCCCAATAACAAACAAGATGCAATAAGTGCTGCCCAAATTTCACAGGCTGTATCAATCTCCCTATGAGAAAATGAACACAATTAGATTGTAGCTGCAAGGAACTACTATTGGGCTTCTGAGTCCAGAAAACAGGGTACACTGTGGGTTTTTTATTTATAGCTCAAAGGCATATAGATGGTCTTGGAAGTTGCAAAGTAAACTATCAAGAAACGTGAATCCTCTAGGCTATGAAAAGCCAAACATACCTAGAACCTGTTTGAGAATGGCATGTTAAATGAAATGTAATATATTGAGAGAATGAAAGTATAAAATGCCTCTGCTTTCCCTTTAACCCATTAATCCAAAGTTGAATACAATATCTTAAAATCCAAAAAGAATAGCAGTTTATAACATACTGAGTCCTTTTCTTCATTCTAAGAAAGTTAGGAATGAGAAAAGTGGGTAAGTCATATATATCATCTCCATCTTATTACCATTTATGTTTCTACAAGGTCTAATTGTATATACATGTATATGATATTGTATATTATATTATATATAGTATATATGACATATGCATGACGTATATATATATATAAAATTATATATATATATATATCTCAGAGCATAATTCTTTTCTTCACATGTATCAAATATCTGGCACAAGGAATTACCACTACTGCTGTGTCTCTGCTAAGGAGTTAACTGAAACTAATGAATGCTACCTAATAGTTGCTGTAAAATTTAGGCAGCTTTGCAAAGTTATTCATATTAGAAAGAAATCAAAATGTATTATCTTTAATCTTATGTAGACTTACTGTGGTTATCATTTTGAAATGTATAGAAATATTGAATGACTATGCTGTGCAAAAAGAATTAACATAGCACCATGGATCAGTTACACTTCAGAAACAAACTCATGAAAAAGAAGAGATCAGATTTGTGGTTACCAGAGCCAAGGTTTAGGCAAGCAGAATTAGGTGAAGGTAATTAAAAAGTACAAACTTCCAGTTATAAGATAAGTAAGTACTACGTATGTAATGTGAAACATAATAAATATAACTAACACTGCCAACACATCTGAAGAGTAAATCCTAAGAGTTCTCACCATGAGGAGAAACTTTCTTTTTTCTATTTCTTTAATTTTATATCTTCATGATGTAATGGATGTTCACTAAATTTATTATGGTAAGCATTTCATGATGTATGTAAATCAATTCATTATGCTGAATACCTTAAATTTATACAGTGTTTAAAATTAATAATATCTCAAAAATATGGAAGAAAAATTTTAATAAAATACTTTAAGCAGAAAAAAATCAACTTTTGCATAAACCACAAAACAGTAAACTTTTGTTTTAATGAAACCAGTTAGTAACTCTTAAAGCTACAAATTAAAAAAAAGTGATACACAATTAAATAAGGTAACTTTATTTCCTTTCAGAAGTAACCATAAAAATGGGAATTCAATTTATAGTGCTAGACTGAAACTCAACTGAAAAAAGGAAATATAGCATCTCTCCCAGAGTAAAAAGAAATTCAAATTACATTTGGAAGCCTAATAATGAGCAAAGCTATATGAATAAGAAACAACTATGGGATGAAGAGACCAATAAAAACAAAATGAAAACTCGGGCACAAATGCAAATGATTCTGAGTGTTTACAGCAGTGTCTCTCAGATCTGATATATATTACCCTCCCAGATCTGATACATATTACCCTCTCAGATTTGATATATATTATCCTCTCAGATCTGATACTATTACCTCTCAAAGCTGATATTACCCTCTCAGATCTGATACATATTACCCTCTTAGATGTGATACATAATACCATCTCAGTGCTGATACATATTATCCTCTCGCAAATCATAAATATTACCTTCTCAAATCTGATACATATTACCCTGTCAGATCTGATACATATTACAATCTCCTGACAAGCTTGAAAAAAATACAAATAAACAGTTCACACACCTAGTGAGTGAGTGAAGTTGCTCAGTCCTGTCCGACTCTTTGCAACCCCATGGACTGTAGCCTACCAGGATCCTCCCTCCATGGGATTCTCCAGGCAAGAATACTGGAGTGGGTTGCCATTTCCTTCTCCAGGGGATCTTCCCGACTCAGGGATCGAACCTGGGTCTCCTGCATTGCAGGCAGACGCTTTAACCTTTGAGCCACTAGGGAAGCACCCAGAGGAGGCTCTAAACACTCATTAAAGCCTCTCCATGTAACTAATAGACAGCCACATTAGAAGATAATAAGCAGGTTCGAGAAAATAAACTCTCTCACTGTTTCCATTGTTTCCCCATCTATTTGCCACGAAGTGATGGGTTCAGTTCAGTCCAGCTCAGTCACTCAGTCGTATCCAACTCTTTGCGACCCCATGGACTGCAGAACTACAGGCCTCCCTATCCATCACCAACTCCAGGAGTTTACTCAAACTTCTGTCCATTGAGTCGGTGATGCCATCAACCATCTCATCCTCTGTCATCCCCTTCTCCTCACGCCTTCAATCTTTCCCAGCATCAGGGTCTTTTTAAATGAGTCAGCTCTTCACATCAGGTGGCCAAAGTACTGGAGTTTCAGCTTCAGCATCAGTCCTTCCAATGAACACCCAGGACTGACTTCCTTTAGGATGGACTGGATGGATCTCCTTGCTGTCCAAGGGACTCTCAAGAGTCTTCTCCGACACCATAGTTCAAAAGCATCACTTCTTTGGCACTCAGCTTTCTTTATAGTCCAACTCTCACATCCATACATGACTACTGGAAAAACCATAGCCTTGACTAGATGGACCATTGTTGGCAAAGTAACATCTCTGCTTTTTAATATGCTGTCTAGGTTGGTCATAGCTTTTCTCCCAAGGAGTAAGCATCTTCTTTTAATTTCATGGCTGCAGTCACCATCTGCAGCGATTCTGGAGCCCCCAAAAATAAAGCCTGTAACTGTTTCCACTGTTTCTCCATCTATTTGCCAAGAAGTGATGGGACCAGATGCCATGAGCTTTGTTTTTTGAATATTGAGCTTTAAACCAACTTTTTCACTCTCTTCTTTCACTTTCATCAGGAGGCTCTTTAGTTCTTATTCGCTTTCTGCCATAAGGGTGGTACTGTCTGCATATCTGAGGTTATTGATATTCTCCCGGCAATCTTGATTCCAGCTTGTGCTTCATCCAGCCCAGCATTTCTCATGATGTACTCTGCATATAAGTTTACATAAGCAGGGTGACAATAAACAGCCTTGACATACTCCTTTCCCAGTTTGGAACCAGTCCATTATTTTATGTTAAGTCCTAACTGCTGTTTCTTGACCTCCATACAGGTTTCTCAGGAAGCAGGTAAGGTGGTCTGGTATTCCCATCTCTTGAAGAATTTTCCAGTCTGTTGTGATTCACACAGTTAAAGGCTTTAGTATTGTCAAGCAGAAGTAAATGTTTTTCTGGAATTCTCTTGCTTTTTCAATGATCCAACGGATGTTGGCAATTTTATCTCTGGTTCCTCTGCCTTTTCTAAATCCAGCTTGAACATCTAGGAGTTCTCAGTTCATGTACTGTGGGAGGCTAGCTTGGAGAATTTTGAGCATGACTTTGTTAGCATGTGAAATGAGTACAATTGTGCAGTAGTTTGGACATTCTTTGGCAATGCCCTTCTTTGGGACTGGAATGAAAACTGACCTTTTCCTGTCCTATGGCCACTGCTGAGTTTTCCAAATTTTCTGGCATATTGAGTTCAGCACTTCAACAGCATTATCTTTCAGGATTTGAAATAGCTTAGCTGGAATTCCATCACCTCCACTAGCTTTGTTCATGACATGCTATAAAATACACGTGGGCACCATCTCATGTAAAAGTAGTAGCCATAAGATTCAGAACATAGCCACTTAAATGACAAGTGTTAGTGGCTACTAGGTTTGGGCATAATTACAGAGAGGGAAAAAATATTCGGAGGACTGAAACAGAAACACAGACACAGCAAAACAGACAGTAAAAAAGAAGAGGAAAGGAAACCAAATGTATGTATGGATTTGATAATTAAAACAAACCAGTTTCACACTCACAGACACAAAGAACAGACTTGTGGTTGCCAAGAGGTAGGGTAGGGAGGGGACAGATGGACCGGGAGACTGGGGTAGCGGATACAAAGCATTATATACAGGACAGATAAACAACACAGTCCTGAAGAAAACACAGAGAGCTACAATTAAACTCCTCTGACAAACCACAATGGAGAAGAATATTTAAATATATATATATGTATATATATATACATATATGGTACATCAAATGTACTTCTAGCAAAATACAAGATAAACCAGTTTTCACCTTAAAGAAACACTCTACTGCTTCCCTGAAACTCTTAGGCAATTACATTTTCCTCCAAACTCAATATGGCAAAACCTCTCCTGAAGAAGATAGAAGCAGAACAACTGTATTGTCAGTTAATATCCACAATCCCCTTAAAAGGGCTCCTTGTGGGCATCCCTGGTGGTCCAGTGGTTGGGAACCCACTGGCAGTGCAGGGGACACAGGTTGGGTCCCTGGTCCAGGAAGATCCCATATGCCCCTGAGGTGGCTAGGCCTGTGAACCATGACTATTGAATCCGGGATCAAGAGCCTGTGCTCTGAAACAAGAAAAGCCACCACAATGAGAAGCCCATGCATCACAACTAGAGAGTAGCCCCTTCTCACAGAAACTAGAGAAAGCCCTCAGCAACAAAGATCCAGTGCAGCCAAAAATAATTTTTTTTTTTTTTTTAAGCAGGGTGATGTAGTTGATAGCCATCACTGGCTCTGTTGCCTTGAGGAAAAGTATGAAGATATTGATGATGCATGTGATAACAAGCAAGTCATTCCATTTTCATCCTCTTGCTTCTCTGGCTACAAGCATGCTCTGTTCTGATAACACTCAGGGGAAACAGGTGTTTTTTGTTTTTCAGCTTCTACATTGCACTGTTTCATGAATATATTCTATTAATAATCTCAGAATGCATTTTTTAATATAATTTGAGGGCTATTGTGCATTCACTTCTAAAATTATAATGCTTTAGAAAATAATCCTTTATGATAGTAAGCCATAGGAATCAGAGAAAAACTATTCCAGAAGACAGCATAAAGACATTTTACAGACAGAAGCAGAGGCAAAATTAATTGCCAAAGGAACCTTCCTACACTGGTGATGTAAATTGGTATAGCCACGGAGAACATTAAGGAGGTTCCTTAAAAAACTAAAAATAGACCTGCATATGATCCTGCAACCCCACTCCAGGGCATATATCTGGGAAAACCCATAATTCAAAAAGGTACATGCACCCCAATTTCACTGTAGCACTATTTACAACAGCCAAGATGTGAAAGCAACCTAAATGTCCAACAACAGATCAATGGATAAAGAAGATATGCTATACACACACACAATGGAGTATTACTCAGGCTTCAAAAAGTAAAATAATGCCTTTTGCAGCAACATAGAAGGACCTAGAGATAATCATACTAGGTGAAGTAAGCCAGACAGAGAAAGACAATTACCACATGATAGCATTTATATGTGGAATCTAAAAAAATAACATAAAATTACACAAGTGAACTTACATACAAAACAGAAATAGACCCACAGACATAGAAAACAAACTTAATGATTACCAAAGGTGGAAGGGTAGGGAAGGAATAAATGAGGAGTTTGAGATTAACAAATACATACCACTATCTATAAAATAGATAACCAATAAAGACCTACCATATGGCACAGAGAACTATATTCAATGTTTTGTAATAATCTATAAGGGAAAAGAATCTAAAAAAAAGAGTAGATATATAGAGGTATGTACATATAACTAAATCACTTGGCTGCACATGTGAAGCTAAGACAACATTGTAAATCAACTATACTTCAATTAAAAAATAATAATTACCACAAAACAAAACAAGTTAACTTCAAATAGCAGAAATTGCAAATGGAATAAACAAAATGCATCCAATAACCTATGCTGGGTCCATGATAGATGAAAACAGTAAAATTTCACATATCTTGACTTACAACAAAATGAGTAAGGTTCCTTCTTTAAGAGTCTGTTCATGGGACAGAAAATTATACCCAACCTATATTTTAGGATAAAATTCATAGAAATACAGTAATTTCATCCTTCACCAGCCATTAGTCTCATCAAAGAAAAATGTATTTTCTTAGCTGCTCATGACACCATTCATCAAGGAAAGAAGAATAAAATCAATATTCACATCTTTACTAGATTAGTACTTTTTATTAAGTCTTATAAGTTATTGAGCACTGTTTTTCAAAAGAGAAAGAAAAAGCACTTTCATCCTCAATACATCAAGATAGTCAATAATTAAACTAACTCAACACTTGTCTAAAAAGGTTTTATTTGGATTATTTCGTCATGAGGCAATCTAATCTCTGTGAGGAGATGGTAAGAGCCATCTGAGAAGGAAGGACACTGAGGTTTCACAACCAAGTAAGAGAATAAATACTTTATAAAGCTCACCCAATGAAGACAGAGAGAACCCAAAATGATAACAAAGCAATTAATTACTGGGGACGGAAGGTGGTATCTGCTGATAAATGTATCCATATGTGCCTGTAAATAGGAGCATTTGGTTCAAACACAAAGCAAGTGAAATATATAATGGAAATGAAAGCTTAAATTATGTAAATGCTGGCTATGTTTTTTCCCAATATTTCAATGTAAGTATGAAATTTTAAGGGACTTCCCTGGTGGTCCAGTGGTTAGGACTCCACACTTCAACGCGGGGGGCAAGGGGTTTGATCCCTGGTTGGGTAACTAAGATCCCACATGCCACATGTTGCAGCCAAAAAATAAATAAAATAATGTTATTTTTTAAAAAATTATGTAAATGCTGACTATGTTTTTTCCCAATATTTCAATATAGGCATGAAATTTTAGAGCTGACATGACTCTAAAGACTATTCCTGCCTTGTGGATGATTGTGAGTCTTTCAAATTCAAGTATTTACCTGCATTAGTATTAATCTAACATTTCAGTCCTATCTTTGTAAAGTGGAATTGACAATGGTCGTGATTTCCACAAAAACTTTTGAAAAAATGTACTCATCTTGCTCTCTACAGTAGTGACAATAATGTGTAGGAACTGTTCATATTTGGAAGCTCAAATGAAAATAGGTTGAAAACTATTATCTCTGCTTAGAGCATATGTGACATGAACAAGAAATGTGATTTTTACACGTAGGATAAAGTGTAACTCTTTGCCAATTATTTCCTCTGTCAAAATACATTATGTGTGTTTGTATACATATATACACATACACATACACACATATGAGAGAGAAAGTGAGCTACAAGAGATGGTGGAAATCACTTGTTGATCACCATATAATGATATTAAAATGTATCCTTACAGATATGATTAACTTTTAAAACAAACACATTCATTAAAAACATTGATGCCTATGCATCAATTTTTAAAAATCCATTCTGCAGTTCTAAGAAACTGCAATCAGTGTAATAAGGCAGAAAGAAATTTAACATCAACATCCTTTAAGGAATGTTTGCAATAAAACTATAACATCACTGACTCTGATCTAAGAATGAAAATAACTAAATAGTTGAACTGAAAAATCTAAAATAATTTTACTTGGATTCACAGATTTATGCATCCTGATTAAATGAAACATGAGTAGTTAACCTCAATGAAAGAGCTACCATTTTATTACTGGTATATCTGGACAATAAATGCTTATATAAGAAAAGCTATCTTACTTCTTTCCTCAGAATCTCTTTCTTCCCAAAATTCACAAAACCATGAATTTCACAGAAGTAAAAGCCATTCAGAATTTATAAAAGAAGACTAACACATAATCTTCTGAAGTCACACACAGCTCTTTGAAGGGCTCTGCAATGCTGTGATGATTGAGAATCTGTGGTTTCCCAAAGGGAAGCTATAAAAATCACAGAGGCTGAAGACAGTACCAGCTGAAAGACCAAACAGATAGCTTACTTAGTCAACTAAATAGCCAGCTGTTTCCAAAGACTGTTCTCATTTAAAGTATCTTGGAGATGGAGGGAGGGGGGGCGGTGCGGGCAGGGAGAAAGGGTGGCACAAACTGGCAGAGTAGCACTGACATATATACACTATCGTGTAAAACAGACAGCTGGTGGGAAGCCGCTTCTGTATAACAGGGCACCCAGCTTAGAGCTCTATGATGACCTATAGCAGTGGGATTGTGCGGGGGAGAGTGAAGAGGGAGGGGATGTGTTACATATAACTGATTCAGGTCAGTTCAGTCACTCAGTTGAGTCTGACTCTTTACAACCCCATGGACTGCAGCACACCAGCCTCCCTGTCCATCACTAACTCCTGGAGTTTACTCAAACTCATGTCCATTGAGTCAGTGATGCCATCCAACCATCCTCTGTCATCCATTTCTCCCGCCTTCAATCTTTCCCAGCATCTCCCGCCTTAAAATCTTTCCCAGCATCAGTCTTTTCAAATGAGTCAGCTCTTCACATCAGATGGCCAAAGTACTGGAGTTTCAGCGTCAGCATCAGTCCTTCCAATGAATATTCAGGACTGATTTCCTTTAGGATGGACTGGTTGGATCTCCTTGCTGTCCAAGGGACTCTCAAGAGTCTTCTCTGACACCATAGTTCAAAAGCATCATTTCTTCATTGTTCAGCTTTCTTTATAGTCCAACTCTCACATCTGTACATGACTACTAGAAAAACCATAGCTTCTACTAGACGGACCTTTATTGGCAAAGTAATGTCTCTGCTTTTTAATATGCTGTCTAGGTTGGTTATAGCTTTTTGTCCAAGGAGCAAGCATCTTTTAATTTCATGGCTGCAGCCACTATCTGCAGTGATTTTAGAGCCCAAGAAAAGAAAGTCTCTCACTGTTTCCCCATCTATTTGCCATGAAGTGATGGGACGAGATGCTATGATCTTAGTTTTCTGTATGTTGAGTTTTAAGTCTATTTTTTCACTCTCTTCTTTCACTTTCATCAAGAGGCTCTTTAGTTTTTCTTTACTTTCTACCATAAGGGTGGTGTCATCTGCGTATCTGAGATTATTGATATATCTCCTGGCAATCTTGATTCTAGCTTGTGCTTCATCTAGCCCAGCATTTCACATGATGTACTATGCATATAAGTTAAATAAGCAGGGTGACAATATACAGCCTTGATGAACTCCTTTTCCAATTTGAACCAGTCTGTTGTTCCATGTCCAGTTCTAACTCTTGCTTCCTGACCGGCAAACAGATTTCTCAGGAGGCAGGTCAGGTGGCCTGGTATTCCCATCTCTTTCAGAATTTTCCACAGTTTATTGTGACCCACACAGTCAAAGGCTTTGGTGTAGTCAATAAAGCAGAAATAGATGTTTTTCTGGAATTGCCAATGAATGTTGGCAATTTGATCTCTGGTTCCTCTGCCTTTTTGAAATCCAGCTTGAACATCTGGAAGTTCACGGTTCATGTACTATTGAAGCCTTGCTTGGAGAATTTTGAGCATTACTTTACTAGCTTATGAGATGAGTGCAATTGTGTAGTAGTGTGAACATTCTTTGGCATTGCCTTTCTTTGGGATTGGAATGAAAAACTGACCTTTTCCAGTCCTGTGGCCACTGCTGAGTTTTCCAAATTTGCTGGCATATTGAGTGCAGCACTTCTATAGCATCATCTTTTAGGATCTGAAATAGCTCAACTGGAATTCCATCACCTCCACTAGCTTTGTTCATAGTGATGCTTCCTAAGGCCCACTTGACTGCACATCCCAGTATGTCTGGCTCTAGGTGAGTGATCATACCACTGTGGTTATCTGTGTAATGAAGATCATTTTTGTATAGTTCTTCTGTGTATTCTTGCCACCTCTTCTTAATATCTTCTGCTTCTGTCAGGTCCATACCATTTCTGTCCTTTATTGTACCCATCTTTGCATGAAATGTTCCCTTGGTATCTCTAATTTTCTTGAAGAGACCTCTAGTCTTTCCCATTCTATTGTTTTCCTCTGTTTCTTTGCACTGATCACTGAGGAAGGCTTTCTTATATCTCCTTGCTTATCTTTGGAACTCTGCATTCAAATGGGTATAATCTTTCCTTTTCTCCTTTGCTTTTAGCTTCTCTTCTTTTCACAGATACTTGTAAGGCCTCCTCAGACAGCCGTTTTGCTTTTTTTTGGCATTTAACTGTTTAAAATATAATGATTAGTAAAATAAGGCATCTTCCAAACAGGTTTATACGCTTGGTTTCAACTGTTTCTTTCTTTGACACTATTAAGCTACCTTTTCAGCCTTCACACAGAAGGAGCAAAGAAAATATTAACTTTCTTTAAAAGAAAACCAAAGATTTACTGTTTCTTTGTGTTTTCCTGAAAAAGTTTTAGACCTGAGTTTACTTATTTTGTAAATCCATCACCTACCTTATCCAGATGGAATATTCTCTGGATGATCACAAGCAACCCTCTTAAAGTGGGTGTTATGACATGGGAATTAAGTTATGAAATAAATATATCTAATACATATATCAAATATATACATATGACATATTCAATGAGATACATCAATATATATTAAATTATATATACATACACACACATTTGTGCTAACATGGAAACTGTTGACCGAGAAGAGGAGGAGATCTGGAGAATACCTTTGTATATAAATATTATATTACTCTGTTCTGTCCCATTTAGATATGTCATCAATTTCTGGCAATGTTGACAGAAATTGTCTAAGATGATATTAATAAATTTAAATCATGTATTCTGTAGCAGAGAAGAAGAAAGGTGGGGAGGGGTGTTCCCAGAACTCAGGAGACAATGTATACTATCCTGTATCTCAATTTGTGGAGAGGACTCTTAGCAAGGGAGAGCTACACAGGCACAAGAGGTAAGAACTGCTCACTTTGCTGCAAGAGAGGTCAATACCCAATAATATACAGTACTACAGAAAAGACTGTTTTTAGTCACAAGAATAACTTTACTATTTATGAATACAAAGACTGAATACATGGCATTATCCCCAAAGCACACCCTAATGGGTGAAAAAACTTCTAAGGGAAATGCTATCCTGAGGGGTACACTTGCCCCATACAATCCACAGGAGGATCTAACATGTTATCCTTTCAACTAATCATGCTAACCACACAGCCATCCATTTTAAAAATCTGATCCATATTTTCTGTTTTCAGAGTTTAACTTTCAACTTTCACTGTAAAACTTTAGTTTTGCAAGAAAAACAATGAGAGGAAATAGGAAAGGCTGTGTATAGATTGCCAGTTCTAACTTCCTTAGAAAACTATACTATACATCCTGATCTGATCCTTTTTGGCTCTTTTTTTTGGAGTCTTTCCTCCTCACCTCACATCAACATCTCAGGCTCTTAAGTTATTCCTCCATGACAGCAGTCTAATTGGAACTCTGATGTTAAGATTCAATACATACACACACATGAACATACACACACAAATGATATTCTCAACTACTAATACAGAATTTCTAATTCAAACAAATGCATTTAACAATAGAAACACAAAATCAGGGTTATACTCTTCCACTTAAAATCTATTTTTTACTGATCAGTGTTTAAATCCTAAAAGTACATGGAGCTTACAGTATAGCTACAAAGATTATCCTTCTACAAGGTGCTGAACCATGAAGCTAGCAAAAGTCTTTGATAAAAATTATGGATGCTACTGCTTTTATAGGAATAACTTTTAACTTTTTATGATAATGATGATGTTTTGTTTTTAAAACCTAGAAAGCTGTAGAGTTCCTTTTTTAAAATCATTTAAGCTACGTAGTTAAGAGACAATTCAGTTCAGTCACTCAGTCATGTCCGACTCTTTACAACCCCATGGACTGCAGCACACCAGGCCTCCCTGTCCATCACCAACTCCCAGAGCTAACTCAAACTCATGCCCATCGAGTTGGTGATGCCATCCAACCATCTCATCCTCTGTCATCCCCTTCTCCTTCCACCTTCAACCTTTCCCAGCATCAGGGTCTTTTCAAATGAGTCAGTTCTTAACATCAGGTGGCCAAAGTATTGGAGTTTCAGCCTTAGCATCAGGCCTTCCAATGAATATTCAAGATTGATTGCCTTTAGGATGGACTGGTTGGATCTTCTTGCAGTCTAAGGGACTCTCAAGAGTCTTCTCCAATACCACAGTTCAAAAGCATAAATTCTTTGGCACTCAGCTTTCTTTATAGTCCAACTCTCACATCCATACATGACTAATGGAAAAACAATAGCTTCGACTAGATTGACCTTTGTTGGCAACATAATGTCTCTACTTTTTAATATTCTGTCTAGGTTGGTCATAACTTTTCTTCCAAGAAGCAAGCGTCTTTTAATTTCATGGCTGCAATCACCATCTGCTGTGATTTTGGAGCCCCAAAAAATAGTCTGTCCCTGTTTCCACTGTTTCCCCATCTATTTGCCATAAAGTAATGTAAAGAGACCATTAAGTCTTGTAAATATGATGAACAAGGAGAATACCAATAAACTTTTCCTTCGGCTCTTACCTATTGACTGCAACAATAAAGTAGTTGTAATTTTCTCCTCCTTCTATTTCTCTGACAAAAGTGTCTATGATTTCCACACAGTCTTCATAGTATAACAGCCAAAAGATGTTAAGAAATTACATGTTTCTGGTTTTAGAATCAGTACCTGAAACCAGGTCAATAATAACAAACATTTAACTAACATTTCCTCAGTGCTAAGCACTGGGCACTGTGCTAAAATCCTTACATAAGGTAGCTTTCAGAATAACTTTACCAGGTAGGTATTATCTCAGATGAGGAAACTAAAGAACAGAGGAGGTAAGTACCTTAAATGAGAGCATACAGTTATTAATTGGCAGAAATGAGAGTTAAAGGCTGTTACTCCAAATCCTTTGCTTGTAACCACTATACTCAGTACCTCTCAGAATAATATTCCCGCGTGGGAGCCATTCTATACATTGGCTCCCAGAGAACGAACACTTCCATTTTCTGAATAATTAAAGCAAAGGTCATCCTCTCTTATCAGAATGCTTGAGTATTCAACCTGAACTAGTCAACTACGGCACCAGGAGCAACCCAGAAATCTCAACCAGTGGATTGAACAATTTCCACTGGGAAACCTTCATTTATCATAAGACAGTATTATCTAATTTACTGGACTATCAAAAGAGATGATGGTTTCATTGAAATGAAGAGTGAAAATATTAAATATCCAATGTCAAAATTCTTTTCTCAAGCCCTGCTATCTGTGGATAAATGTATCTATGCATTGATTTGCTAAGCAAATCAAGTCCATGTAAAGCAACACTATTTATATACACATGCCACATTTTACTGCACTTCACTTTTCACAAATGGAAGACTGGAGGCAAATCCTGCTTGAGCAAGTTTATTGGCTCATTTTTCCAACATTGGCTCCATTTTTCCAACATCATTTACTCAAGTCATGTCTGTTTCACATTTTGGTAATTCTCATAATATTTCAAACTTTTTTATTATTATTATTAACATGTTTGTTATGGTGATCTGTGATCAGTGATCTTCCATATTGCTTTTTCTTAGCTTTTTATTTTAAACTAGTCTGGAGAAAAGTTACAAAAATAGCAAAAAAAAAAAAAAATCTCTCATATCCCTTACACCATTCTCCTAATGTTCTATTTTTAAATTAATTTTTACTGGGGTATAGTTGCTTTATAATGTTATGTTGGTTTCTGCTGGGCAGCAAAGTGAATCAGGTATACATAAACATATATCCCCTCTTTTCTGGATATGCTTACCATTTAGGTCACCACAGAGCATGCTATGCAGTAGGTTCTCATTAGTTATCTATTTATACATAGTAAAGGGCATGGCAACCCACTGCAGTATTCTTGCCTAGAGAATCCCCTAGAGGAGCCTGGCGGGCTACAGTCCACAGGGTCACAAAGAGTCAGACACGACTGAGCACAGCACAGGGTATGTATGGACTTCTCAGGTGACTCAGCGGTAAGGAGTCTACCTGCCACTGCAAGAGACCTGGGTTCAATCCCTGAGTCAGAAAGATCCCCTGGAGAAGAAAATAGCAACCCACACTAGTACTCTTGCCTGGGATATCCCATGGGCAGAGGAGCCCAGTAGGCTAGCCCATGGGGTCACAAAAAGCCGGACACGACTTAGCAACTAAACAACAACAAAAAGTGTATATCCGAGACATTAAGTTTAAAAAAAAGGATCATCTCGTATAAGATACTTTAGAAATTTAATTCTATCAGCTGAAAAAATTATCCAGCTCTAATGTTGATAGTAAATTCTACAATGTGGAAGATCTAGAAAAATTATAATTCAAACAACTATTCATTTCAGAAACAAACATACCAAAATCCTTACCATCATACTGTATTCCTTATTTGACTGACAAGCCTCTTATGTTCTTAACTCCAATGTTTATTCTTTTTGAATAAACATTTTTTATTTTTATAAAATTAAATTAAAATGTTTATTTATAAAAATTTTTTTAAATGTCTATTCTTTTTTATATACATTGTCTTAGATGTATATTAAAATTATATATATAGGTAAATACTAATCAAATTACCACCAAATTCAATTGTACTGTTGGGGCTTTTATTTGCCCTTTTAAAGTTTACTATATAGTATTCTCTCTTAAATTAATTTTAGCCTGAAAATTATTTGTAGAGTCAGATTCCCAGGTGAACATCACTGATCATCAGGATTACTTTTTTCCATAAGGAAAGTCAACCCTGAATGTGGCCCAAGACATTCCTTCCCTAAATCTGTTTCATTTTAACCACTAGGAGCAATGTCCCTCAACCAGGAGTGCATGCAGCAGATAAATAGGATCTGCTTCAGATAGGCAGGAAATGCTGGTATTTATCTTTCCCTTAGGCAAATGGCACCTCATGCAGAATGAAAGAAACCAAGGGATTTAGAAACTGGAGGCATAATTACCTGTCAGGATCTACTAGCAGCTTTCTAAAGTTAACATCCTAATACTTATTGCTCCCACAGGAGAATTCCAGAACATGCTTTAGAAAAGCTGATTCAATGTATGCTGATCATCTATTTGATGCCATTTAAATATAGTATTACTTAGTAAAGGAGATACAAATTCTTACAGAACTAAAATACTTTAAGATTTTACTACCACAGGCATATATATGAGCTCACTATACCTCTTGCACAATCAAAAACCTAAGAATAAAACAAACTTTTTGTCTTAAATTAGCTCCACAGCTTAAAGGAAAACTTGATAGAGGTCTACACAAACAGTGATGACCATCTTGCTGGTAGTATCGTTAGTGCCATCCCCACACAACTGACACTTGAGGGCAGATAATTCTTTGCGGTGGGCCACTGTCCTATGCATTGTGCATCAGCAGCACCTATGACTGCCATTCACTAGATGCAAGTGGCCCAGTCATGACAATCAAAAATGTCCCTGGACACTGTCAAATGCTCCCTGGGGCCAAGATCATCCCAGAGTTCAGAACTGATACACTGGTGGAGACGGCCGCACGCCGGGCGCAGTCTGGATCTGCTCCTCTGTGTGTGCACCAGGGAGACATTTCACCTCTCTGCCTCGGTCTAGCCTCCCTCAAGTAACTGGTAAGGATTAAAGGAGAAAAGAACTGACTATCACTAGGACTGTTTTGACTGTATACTTTGTAGCATCTCTCTCTACTTCTTAGGCTTCCTAGGTAAAGAACTTGCCCGCCGATGCAGATGTAAGAGATGCAGGTTTGATTCCTGGGTTGGAAAGATACCCTGGAGAAGGGAATGGCCACCCATTTCAATATTCTTGCCTGGAAAATTCCATGACAGAGTAGTCTGGCAGGCTACAGTTTATGGGGCCTCAGAGAGTCAGACACAACTGAATGCACACACAAGAACACTACTTCTGACTCCCCAAACTACAAATATGTACTTTCCAAAAAAAGTTTTCTTTATGATATAAAACTAAGGAATTTTTAAAGGGGAAGGGCATTACTAGGTTTATGGATTACTTAAAGAGCTCTCCTAAAAGTTCAGGCTTGCAGGCTCTAAGAATATGACCCCAAATCCTACTACCTACCATAATCTATGTATAAGAGAAGGATGATCTCTTGGTCACTGAAACACATCACATACTTTCCCTGCTCTGTACTCCAGCTCTGACTTGTCTGATGGGTAATGTAACTCCACCACATGTGTACATACACAGCTGCTATATTCCCGCATTTTTCATAAAGTATTCTCCTGGTGGCATCTGAATCATCTCTCTCTTACACAGAACATTATGGCGAAACCTTTCTTCTAGTACTTGTACTCTTCAGGGCATGAATGGCTCCATGATGGCTACGGTCCATCAGACTCATTTCCCCACTAAACCTCCAGCGCCTTTTCTGTTCTTACTCTCTGTCTGCCCTGCAGGGTCTAGCCAGACCCCCAGTCACATTATTACTTAAGATTTCTTTTTAATTGCACAGCTAGCTTAGAGAATGGAAATCAATGTTCTTATAAGTCGGTATACATCTTACACAGAGCTACACAGAAAGCTCCTTTCTCAGATAACATGGCCATTAAGATATGACCAGTGCTTACTGACAACCAGAGCCCCAAGAAGACTAAAGTTCAAGAACAATACTCATACAAACGTGGAGGGAATTTTCATTAAGCATGACTTTTAGTTGAGGGCCATGCATTGAGTACAGAAAGTACCCCTACTAATCAAAGAATATTAAAAAAACACTATCACTGTGACCTTAAAACTTTTAAACTTAGCAACTCTATTTGTTGTACATGTAGTTGTTAACTAATATTTGTCACCAAATTATTTTGTTCAATATCCATCCCTTCAAACAACTATAAACCTACTGAAGTGAGGTGATGGTAGTTTCACACAGCGTGTATGCTGGTGGGATGAGGGTTCCCCAGGTGAAAAAACAAAGGGACTATCCAACAATGCCTGCTGCACTCATGCCAGGGGATCAATGCCTAAGGTATGTGTGGAGACGTGGGAGACACAGGCCTTCAAACACCCGAGTCAAGAAGTGAAGCAACTCTACGTAAATGTCAGTGTTGTCCTGAAGGATGCTGGCAAAAGAAAACAGTAGTCACAGGCAAAGAAAGGTGAGACTTTAGTACTGTACCTTCAACATGTACTCAGAGGAGCACAGGTATCAGAATTCTCTGAGGTGCTTCCTGCAAAATGTAGGAAGAGTAAAACCAGCCTCCGTATTTTTCACAAGTTCTCCAGGGTTCCTATGTACACTAAAGTGAGAGGACTACATGGTTAGCAAGATCATTCTGGTTTTGTTTGTTTTTTTTTTAGCTGCACTGCATAGCATGTGGAATCTTAGTTCCTTGTCCAGGGACCAAACCCATGCCTCCTGCATTGGAAACCTGGAGTCAACCACTGGACTGCCAGGAAAGTCCAAGAGATTATTCAGAGAAATACTGATTTAATTAAGAGCTAAGAAGGAAGTATGCCATGGAGAATCTTTGAAAATATACTTTAAAATAAAGTTCAACAACTGCTTTATTTGGGGGGCATTCTCCATATTAGTTAATAAATTTTTTAAATGGACTTATACAAAAAGATTACAGGGGGAATTTATAAAAACAAAATGTTTGTGTGTATGCTAAGTCACTTCAGTAGAGTCCAATTCTATGCGACACTATGGACTGCAGCCTGCCAGGCTCCTCTGTCCATGGGATTCTCCAGGGAGGAATGCTGGAGTTGGTTGCAATGCTCTCCTCCAGGGGATCTTCCCAACCCAAGGATCAAACCTGTGTCTCTTCCATCTAACCCGCATTGTCAGGCAGGTTGTTTACCACTAGTGCCACCTGGGATGCCTGCAAAAGCAAAGCAACTCGTACTGATAATTCTGTAAATATTGACAGATGGGACAGAAGTTCAATACGCATACCCCTAAAAACCTACCTGTGGCTGCCCCGAGGAATCTCCCATCAGTGGCTGCATCTCACCTCAAGAATCCCAAGAACTGCTAACACTGAACAATGTCATTTCTGCCGGGAGTCTTGGGAACAGAGACACTTTAGCACTGCACCAAGAAGAATGTCTTTCTCCTCTGACAAACTCTAACCAAGTAAGTCAAAAGCACCACACTGATCCAATTACACCAGGAAGAGTTAAAAATGAGACTAATATCCCAAAGACCCTCAGGACTCATCAAGCGTGAGTAACATTCTTCAGGGACCACTAAAAGGAATGGCATTTCAGAAATGAGACTCTTACGAGCCATAAAAGAAAGAAGTGGCAGAGGGCTGTAGAAATTAAGCCTATTTTAATCCTTAAGAATCAAAGAAAATATCTGAGAGAAAATCTCTACAATTTCTTCTTCTTAAATATTCTCTTTCGGCACAAAATATTCCTCTTTCTCCCATATCCCGAGAGAATATACCTGAGCCGGAAACCGGACTGAAGAACCAGTTAGGGCAGCCGTACTACTGTGTATAAAATAAAAAAGCTACTACTGTACTGCACAGGGCTTATAGCCAATATCTCATAACTATAAAAGGAGCACAATCTTTTAAAATTGTGAATCACTATGATGTACACCTGAAACTTCTATAATATTGTTCATCAGTTACACCTCAATAATTAGGGGAAAAAATGGGCTGCTGAGAAGAGTCCGCTCAATAGCAGAGGAAAAGTTCACAGACCAGTGACTGGAGAACAGTAACACTTAACCAGAGAAACAGCATCTGTACCTTACTTTACGGTTTACAGACACTATCTCCTTACTAAACTGGAGGTGGGGGGTAGTCAAGCAGGATAAATGTACCAAGTTTCGTGAAAAGTGAAGCACTGCACTCAATGTTAGCTGTTATTAACTTGGAAATGGAAGAATAAACATAATTTAAAAAGAACTGACACCCAGGATAGGTAAGTAAATAGCAAAAGGGCACTTAGTTTTCTTTACATGAGTTCAAGTCTCTTTTATTCCTTCAATATTTATTGAACAAAAGGCAAGAGCTAAGCATTTGTCTTCAGTGACCTACAAGATATGAGACATAAGCAAACACAGAAAAAGAGAAATCTAAGCACTATAATTAAGGTAAAGATACCTAGAGATTTCACAATAGAGAGAGAATATTTCAAGCTCAGGGTGAGCAGACAGATCTTCACAAAGGCGAAAACAGTTGAAATGGCTTTGCAATATGTATGGAGTTTGGATAAAGATCACATTCCAGGTAACAGCACAAGGCAAAGCAGAGAGATGAAGAAACACAGGTGTGGGGTACAAGGTAATTCATACTTGCTAAAACACAGGATGTAGGCAGTGCTGGGTTGACAGCCCGGAAAACAGTCTATAGACAAGCTATCGAGGGCACCTGAACATGTGTGTAAGGAAGCTGAGACTCACAACACTGGCAACTGTCATTCCTGCTCAAAATTCTTTCTTTCCTAAAGGAATTTCAGAGTTTTGCATTCTCGGGATAATCTGACAGATCTTAATAGGGACGGTAGAGACAAAATGGAGAAGGCAATGGCACCCCACTCCAGTACTCTTGCCTAGAAAATCTCATGGATGGTGGAGCCTGGTAGGCTACAGTCCATGGGGTCGCTGAGAGTCGGACACGACTGAGCAACTTCACTTTCACTTTTCACTTTCATGCATTGGAGAAGGTAATGGCAACCCACTCCAGTGTCCTTGCCTGGAGAATCCCAGGGACGGGGGAGCCTGGTGGGCTGCCGTCTACAGGGTCGCACAGAGTCAGACACGACTGAAGCGACTTAGCAGCAGCAGCAGAGACAAAGTATAACTAACCATCAACCTCCAAGGTTGTTAAAAGTAAAAGTTTGAAAAGAAACAGGTGGGAAGCAATGCAGTAAGTAAAGGGACTGACCATAGTGGATAAAAAATGAGAGTGGCATCAATAACACAGCAAAAGGCCTCAACTACCTGTCACAAAGCGGCAGTACCATTAATGGAAAAAGAAGACATAGGTCAAGTGAAGTAATAAACTATATAAACTGTATCCCATGACACTAAAGTAATGTTCAAGGTGATCAGAGAACCACTGACTACAACCTCTGTGAAACTACAGGGAATGAGGACACACCAATCCAAGGACTGAGAAGAGTGGTTAAGGGTCGTGCTGTCAGCCAGCACCTGCGGAGCTCTGCCCTGGGCACCAGCACAAAGACAGATCAAAGTGCCTGCTCGCAAGGGACGTACATCCTTGGGGAGGGAAGTCCAACAGCCACATCAATAAAGAACCTGAAGACAGAGAAGAGGGCCAAGCAGAGAGCTCTATGGCCTTCTAATATTTGGAGATCTGATGAAGAAGGCTGAGAAACAGACAGAGAGCTAGAATAAAAACAGGTGAGTATAGTGATATGGGGAGAAAAGAAGACAATGGTTCAACAATGGAGAGGCTGAGGGGCTAAGCAAAGTGAGGATGGAAAACTGACTACTTACTGGCTTTGGCCCAGAGATGACCTTCATAGAGGGTGTTGTGACAGCTCAGTATGAACATGCTAAAGAAGCAATTAGGGAGACAGTGCGACTCCTTCCAAGAGTGCGACAGGGTAGGAGACAAGATAAAAAGGTTTTTCAAGAAGGGCCCCCTGCTACCAAAAGCTCAAATAAGATTTTTCTTTTTAAAAAAAGGGCTGATTGTTGAGGTGTGGTAAGATACAGGCTACGCAGGAAACCTGGGTTCTATCCCTGGATTGGGAAGATCCCCTGGAGAAGGAAATGGCAACTCAGTCCAGTATTCTTGCCTGGAGAATTCATGGACAGACCATAGGGTCACAAAGAGTCAGACATTACTTTTCACTTTCACTAACACTTTCACTTTCAAGGTACAGGCCAATGGTACAAGCAATTGGAGTAGATAGACTAAATGATGATGAGTGCGCCCTGGAAGGACCAGAAGCCTACACACACAGAATGGATGATCACCTCAAAAGGAAGCTTCTTGACTTGGGAGGTAAATATGATATACCCAATACTCTAATTAATGTTGTTTATAAGCAGTTCCTTTACCGCCATCACTTTAGAGTCTAGGTCAAAATAATCAAAGGCATTACTAAGTATAAAACCCTAAATAATTTATTTTCTTCTAGTAACAATGGTAAAAAGTCTGCACTGATTTTTACCAAAAAGCTACAGTCATTTAATACATTTTCTACCAATCACATAAACAAGAATTAAGACAAATGAACACCTATATATTTTATTGCACATACCAATAATAGGCACAATTATGAATATGAAAGAGAGCAGTAGTTTAAAGGCAGCAATGCCACTGAAAATGATCAGATCATCAGAATAGAATCTGCAATGCCAAACTACAAGTTCTAAACCCCCATAACAGAGTCTCTCTGACAAGTCAAAACATCAGGAAGACCTTTTAATAATTTGTAAACTACTGAAAATATTCCAGTTGTTTTGGAATTTTGAACACTCATTTCCGCAGTCCATATCTGTGATAAACAGCGTTGGGAGGCATTTGTTTTGTTTTCCCCAATGTGCATTCTTAGCAATAGTCTTATTCACCCTAGAGTGCAGAATGAGATAAAAACGAGGGTCCGAAGTTATTACTAGAAAGATCCCGTGGCTTCCCACAATCAGTTCAGTTCAGTCGCTCTGTCGTGTCCAACTCTTTGCGATCTCATGGACTACAGGCACACCAGGCCTCCCTGTCCATCACCAACTCCCAGAGTTTACTCAAACTCATGCCCATTGAGTCAGTGATGCCATCCAACCATCTCATCCTCTGTCGTCCCCTTCTCCTCCCACCTTCAATCTTTCCCAGCATAAGGGTCTTTTCAAATGAGTCACTTCTTCTCACAATATAATCAGTTTTATATTGTAACTGGCATTTACAGGAAATAATTTGGATTATGTAAAAAGAACTGAATATGGCTACAAAATCCTATCAATGCAAAAAACAAAACAAGCTCTCAGAGAATAATATTCTACCTTCACCTAATATTTCTCTCTCCTTAATTTTTATTTTCATCTCTCATTTGCATATTTTCTCTTTACATTTGCTTCTCTAACACCATGTCATAATTGTTTACATTTACAAACTCCCTTAGAGTTTAATCCTCATACCAACACATTTTACAGACATTCTCACATGAGCAATGATAAAACTGAATGAAGCTCAAAGACCTGAGTGGGACAATCTATCAAATTCCAAGAAGGCCAGTTTTATTTCCTTGCCATTAGCACCAGACACCTGTCCCATTGAGCCCACAGCTTCAGCAATGTTTTCTAGTAAGAGCCAATGCTTGACACCCACTGGCCATTGCACTGGATAATCTTCTCACAAAGAGGAGAAACCTGGTTCATCAACAAAGCACCATCCAAAAGTGGGGAGGAGGGCTGTATTTTCACTGTCACCAGCTGGTCATCAGGTCATTTATAAGAGCAAACTGAAGTCATGATACCCATATAGGATGTCTCTGACCACAGCTTTTGTTGCTCACGATGGCTGTTCTCCGAAAGCTGTTCTCTAGTAATGCAAGGAAGGGGAATTTAGGGTCCATTAAGGTAGTCATGTATGGATGTGAGAGCTGGACTATAAAGAAAGCTGAGCACCGAAGAATTGATGCTTTTGAACTGTGGTGTTGGAGAAGACTATTGACAGTCCCTTGGTCTACAAGGAGATCAAACCAGTCAATCCTAAAAAAAAAAAAAACAGTCTTGAATAGTCATTGGAAAGACCGATGCTGAAGCTGAAACTCCAATACTCTGGCTACCTGATACGAAGAACTGACTCCTTGGAAAAGACCCTGATGCTGGGAAAGATTGAAGGCAGGAGAAGGGGGCAACACAGGATGAGATGGTTGGATGGCATCACTGACTCGATGCACGAGTTTGAGAAAGCTCCAGGAGTTGGTGGTGGACAGGGAAGCCTGGCTTGCTGCAGTCCACAGAGTCGCAAAGAGTCGGACATGTCTGAGAAACCTAACTGAACTGAACTGAAGGATCCATCTGTAAAGATCTGCTCCAGATCTTTGGTAATTCCAGGAACCTAGGCTAAACTGCAGCTCAATATACACACACACAAAACAGTGCCTTTTCATGTCCCAGTGCTCTTTTATAAAATATAACTTTAGACTTCTCAACAGGTGGTATACTACATTATCTCAGCTACCATGAAAAAACAAAAACAAAACTTGTCTTTGAACTGAATCTCAAGAGAAAAACACTTGAATCTTGCTGAGATTTGAACTTGAATATCAAATCTAAAAACTTAAGTAACTAGCATGCTAATTGAGGGCAATGGGGATGGTGGTAAAGATGGACAGAGAAATGAAACTGATAACTCACTGTAAAAAAAATTCCTTAAAAATCTGTTCATAACAGTATTTTTCAAAAACAGTGAAGAAGCCTGTGAACAATGTAAACCATCATTGCACTACAGCAGGCCAGGTCAGTTCTTGAACTGAGCTTATCCTGGGCAAAAAAAACAAGCAAGACCAGTCAATTTATCGAAGTTCGTGACTCTTTTATTTGATCCATACCATATTTTTCTATGGTAACAACCGCCTACAACGTTGTTCATATCATAATTATTCCATCAGAAGCTCCTCCACAATGTTGGCTGAGACATGTCAGCAGCAGTGGCAGCCCTGGAATATTTTCATATGATCTTAGCAAGTCCCAACAAAGCACACCCTAGGCACCCACAAAAGCATCTGAAATTAAGAAGCCATGCTTTGCAAGCTTCAAATGGCATACTGAGCTCTCAAAAATGGTTTAGAATGTTAAACAGTTAAAAGGATGTAAGTTTCCCTGAATGTTCACTGTCATACACACAGTTCCTTTCAAAACCTCAAAGCAAGATTAAGCCTTACTAGCCGCAAAGTGTCAACATACTAGCTTTGGTACCAAAACGTGTTTTAAAGAAAGAAAGAAACAATATATTTTTATAGCTGAAGGCAACAGGATTTTCTACCATCCTTAATTTTTAAATTAAACAAATACATATAGGAACCTATCTTGTGTCCATATCAATAGCAAAGCGGAATCCAGAGACCAAAGGAAAGAACAGTTTTCTATGAAGAATGACCTTAAACATTTTCAGTGTTTATGTTTAATTTAATAAAAACTCCTCAGCCAAAATCCACAGGAGTTTTCTGTGTAAGTCTGGGTCCCAGCAGAAAATAGACTAAAATGAAACTTTGGAAGAATTTAAATAAACGGACATTACAGGTAGAGGCAAGGTGTAAAGGCACAAGAGAGACAACAGTGCCCCGGGCCTGCTAACAGCCAAGTCTTCACCAAAGCTCAGTCTAAAAGGCCTGCGGGAGTAATTACCAGCGTTCAGGAGGGTCCCTAGAGGAGGGCCTGAGGCAGCCCTGAGCGGGGCAGCATTCTCCCCCCCCTCACCCCAGTCTCCTGCCTGCTCCCACTGCCTGCCGCCAACTAGGAACCAAAGGGCTCTTAGAATTTGAGTCTGCTGTGGTCCACACTTGCCAGCAGGGTGGCTACCTGGGCAAAGCAGACCTGGAGGCAGGAATCCTATTACAGTATAGTTAACTAGCCCACACTCTCAGCGAGTTAAAACAAAAGCTCCTGCAAACTTCAACCATCTCCTCCTTCCTACATGTTCTAATTCTGAGTTTAAGTATAAAACCACAGCTTGAATTTTCAGGAAAAAAAGAGAGAGAGAGAGAATGCCGGCAGCTATGTCAAAGAAGATTCTGGATTACCAAACTTGAGGTTTTTAAGAAGTAAATACTTTCTTGCCTAAAACACCTGAGAGACAGGCTAAGAAATGTTCCCCCAAATTACCAAGAAATTTCCAAATATCAGAGGAAAGAAAGGAGTCGGATGCCCCACCTGCAAGGCTAGAGTTCCCAGAAGCACCAGTATCTCCTCAGACTCTGCCCCTTTAACTACAGGTGAAGACAGAAACTGGTGTGCCCAAAGACAAAGTGGTACCCCTTTGACTCCCTGCCCCTAAAACCATAATTCTGAGTTCTGTAGTCAGTGACACAGAAAACATCTGAAACAAACAACAACAAAGATAAGAGCATTTTCTATGGTTATATGGACATCTTTTTCTTTGATCCTTTAATTATAAACAATTAGGCCAGATATCAAGCCCCACAGGCTCAGATCTTGCTTACTACATTTGGCTATTCCATATTCTGTCACTCAATGGGCCTAAGCACATACATTCAAGAAGACATTTCTTGGAATTCAGTGGAAGGTTAAAATTTTCATCCTTCCTTCTGTCACAGCAATTGTTCATTCATTCATTCACTCATTCAAATAAACACAAGAATATAATTCACTTGCAATGCACATTCACACTAAACTTAAACTGTGGTCACTATGGACTCTAAAGAATTTCAACTACATTTGTAAGATAGCCACTCAAAAGAACAAAAAAAAAATGAGGTCAGTATAAAATGATTCAGCAACACAAAGGGAAAAAAAAAACGCTTCAATAAAAACCACAAACATGAATAGTATTAGTGGCCCAATTTTCAGTCACATTAATCAGAAAGGAGAGTCAGGTGCAACACCAGTGCAACATTTTTTAAAGGAGAATTTTTTGACGAGTGTAAGAATCTATCTAATTCAAATGCTCTATGACAATAAAAGAGCTAGCATGTAACTATAGTCTGGGCCAACAACAGGCTTTATCAAATAAATATCCCAAAAAAGACACATTTAGAAAGAAAAAATTCACACCTGAGAAGCTAAAACATATGACAAACCAAGAAATAAGGCAATTTATTGAGAAATCTCCTTATGAAACTGTCAAGTTAAAATAAAAATACCACTGTGGAAATAAATCCAACATGCCATTCATTTCTGCAGCAAATGCACAGCTAAAACACTAGCGCCAGGGAGGGAGAGGCAAGCATCCCATCTCTGACTTCAGGCTGAACTTCAATGATCACTGCCGATGAAATGATCCAGTGAACATTTTTAATTTCACTCCTCTGGAAGTGGGGGAAGCTGTTTGTTTTAGATGTGAGCTATTTCCATGAATTCCACCTCTTCTTTTCATGGAAAGTGGGAGCTGTACTTTGATAAATGTAATGTGGAACTTTTAAGGAACAGTGTTAAAAGAGTCATTTTATTTATGATTACAACTACAGTAATGCGAACCTCGACACTGGTAAAGGGCACTCAGAAATGAGAAATTCAGTGTTATTAGTAGCCATAAAATAAAAAGTAAAAGTGAAGATTGGATAGAAATTCACAAAAACTTACCAGCATCAGCTCAGCTTGGGCTAAACTGTGCCAGATTAAAGTTTATATTCTTCACTTTGTCACTGTACTCATTCATTCCATAGCCATTTATGAAGTAATACTTATGTACAAGTTATGATGCTGGGTACTGGGGATACAGGTGGAAATAAGATAGACAAAAATTCCTATTTTAATAGAGCTTACTTGCAACTTGGGGAAGACAGACAATAAATAAGCTGAAGGACATGTCAAATGGTAAGCACTATGGGAAAAATTACATTGGGAAGGGACTACAGGGATTGTGGTAGTTGCTGCTACTGTTTAGTTGCTAAACCATGACCGACTCTTTTGCAATCCCAGGGACTGTAGTCCACCAGGCTCCTCTGTCCATGGGATTTCCCAGGCAAGAATACTGGAGTGGGTCACCATCTCCTTCACCAATGGATCTTTCTGACCCAGGGACTGTGGAAGAGGTTCCAATTTAAATTAAGGAAAAGTCTCAGTGAAAAGGTGACACAAGAGAAAATACTTGAAGGAAGTGAGAAAACAAGCTATAGGCAGTAGGGGCCGGGGAGGGTGGCGGGGGAATGCAACAAAGGGATCGTGGAATCCAGGGTTATTGGGGCATAAGGGTGGGGGGCACATGTTGTAGCCCAGTGGGTCAGGAGCATGGAGGCAGCGGAGGAAGTCAGAGAAGTGAAGTCTCTATGTCTGGAGATGGTGGGTGTTAGCTACAGAGTGACCATGTAGCATTTGCACACCTAGTAAGAATGTTAAATTTTAATGAGTGAGATGGGACACCATAGAAGGGATTTTGAGCAGGGAAGTATACACGCTGAATGAAGGTTTTTAAAGCATCACTCTGGCCTCTGAATAAAGAATAGACAGAAGCAGGGAGGCTTTGGGAACCATTAGGATAATTCAGACCAGACATATTAGTTGAACCAGAGGAGCAATAGTGAGTGTGGTGAGAAGTGGTCACTTCAGATAGATTTGGAAAGTGGAGAACTGTGGACAGAACTGATGTGTAATTAAAGAGAAAGAGAGATACCAATGAAAATTCCAGAGTTTTTGGTCTGAGCAACTGGAGTAACAGAACTGCTATTAGATGAGATGGAGAAACCTGGAAGAGCAGTTATCGGACTTGTTAAAGTTTGTAAAACTTATCAGACATCCAAGTGAAGATGCCAAGTAATCAGTCTGGATTACCTGGCAGGAGTTTGCAGGTTCAAGAAGAAGTCCAAGCTAAAGATATAAACTTATTAGTTAGCAGTCAGCAGTAGATATATAACATTTAAAGTTACAAGACCTAGTGGTGAATAAAATACTGAGTGGGCCACACGGAGACTAAAATAAGTGTCAGATTCTGACTTAAAGCCCAACGGCAGATGCAGTTGTACAAGTGAAGTATATCAACTCATCTGCCACTACAGAGCCTGCCACACGATGAGGTTAATTGTCATTTGCCACTCACTGATAGAGTTTTGATATGAATCTGCAAGCAATTCATTTATCATGGTCTCTGTGCAGTGAAACCTCTCTGCTAATGATAATCTATATTTGCAGTCATTCCCCAGTGCTAGCACCACCTCAGTTCCACCTCAGATCATCAGGCATTAGAATCTCTTAAGGAGCCCACAACCTAGATCCCTCACATGCAAAGTTCACAGTAGGGTTTATGCTCCTATGAGAATCTAATGCCACCACTGATCTGACATTCTTCTGGTCCATGGCCCAGGGGTTGGGGAATCCCTGCTCTAAGCCTGCCAATGAAAATAATTTATACTTGTGTAAATGATTTAATCCTTTTCACTCTTGCTTAAAAACCTGATGACCTGAATAATCTTTAAGGAATGGAAGATGAACCCTCCTCCATTTATATCTTTCTTAAAATTCATAGAAAAAAGTGGAACTAGGTTGTTTCCACTGTGATCCTGCAGTCACTTGGCCATCCACACAAGCGCAGTTCTGCTGCTTTGAAAGTCGCTTGCCCAATATGAAAAATATTAAAAGGCAATCAAAATTTAAATTGCAAACATATCTTATTGTATTTCCACTTCTGTGCCTTATAAAAAGTTTATATTGAAACTCTTTTCTAAAATGTTCACTGGCTGCCCATCACACAGAATTAAAAGATCCAAATGCCTCTGCCTAACATTCAAGGTGTTCCGTAGCCTGGTTCCACCCACCATTTTAAATGTACTCTCAAAGCACACAGAGACAATTGTCAAAAACTTCCTTCTAAATGTTGCCTCCAAGACTTCTCTCATGCTGCTGATCCCCTTTCAAACACATACTTTCAAACCACCAAAATCCCATCTAACCTTCACTAGCTCAAGTATCAGACTTCTCAAAAAAAAAAAAAGTTTCTGATCACTGTCGAGTTGCAATTAATCTCTCTCCATCCTATACTCCTGTATTATCTTGTACCTTTGCTACAGTATTTATCAGTGATAATAGACTAGCCTCTTACATATTAAAGTGCCAAAGAAAACTGTCTTAGTGAGCTTTTCACACCCAGCATAGGTCCTTCTACTACCACAAGCTGATGCAAATTCTATTAAGGGACCAAATACAATGAAAACTGAAAGCATTTAAATGGCTCTTTCCTTGTTTTTCTAAAACTATACCTTAGATGAAATGTATACTCACCAAGATTAAAGCTACAAGGTCCGAGTCGAAGGTGTGTAAATTGCTGGACCATTCAAGGAAAGAAAAACCAAACCAAGATGTCTCCTTATTCTTGAGACAAACAAATGGATATTCCCCCCAAACTCTTATTCTCTTCCTAAGGGGTTAAAAAATCAAATCTTGGCAGTGGAATAGCATAAAAAGTGCCAAGTACAAGGAGGACAATGACTTCTTAATGACTGGACTGTAACAGTCATTTTTGTCTCTTTTGAATTGAAAGGGAATTTAACCTCCAACATCAAAATGCCAGGCATCTTCAATTTCTCATCATGGTGGTAGCTAGAAAAAAATGAACTGAACATGACTGCTTCAGGGAAAGGTCAATTCCTTTTGTTTTCTATCTTTTTTACCATGCAAACCCCTAACCTCCTCAAGGAAATGAGAAGATGCTAAGACAAATGCTGGAGGTAGATGAAACAACCATTTTGCATAATCTAAACAGCAGGTACAGATAATATGCTTCCTGCAAACTTCTACCATGAGAAAAAAATAAAGTCTGATGCCTTCTAGCAAATTAATAAGATGATAAATCTTAAAAGCAGTGAAGAAACTTTCCCAAGCTAAAAAGCACCTCATAAAAAAATTTATCATTCTAGATGCTTTTAGAATATTCATTCTGAAAACAAAGTTAAATTAACTCCAGAATTTCATATTTGTAGCCCATTCCTGTAAGGTGCCTAACACAATCCTTAAAACAGAAAAATAAGGAGCAAAATA